>NW_025533587.1:0-350173 GCF_020615455.1 Coregonus clupeaformis
CTATCTGTTATGTATGGTACGACGTGCTGTACGTCGTACTGTGCGTTGTTATGGTTTACGACAGTGTGCTGCGTTACGGATGAATGGGTTGTCAGAATGCGTGGCACATGTCATTAAACGACAGAGTGATGTTCAATGTGAAACTGTGCAGATGTCCGTTCTTCTTTTACAACTAGGCTAGATATAACATTGGCGCGAAGATGGCTGAATTCAGTTTACCACCGCCAGCACCATTCCTCGCCGTGCCTGGCGAACCTCCAGTCCCGTGGAATAACTGGCTTGATAGTTTTAACACTTATTTAGAAGCTATGGACTTTTCTACAATCTCCGACAAGCGGAGGACAGCACTGCTCCGTCACTGCCTTGGTACAGAGGGACAGAGGATTTTCAGAGCGCTTGGATCGGCTCCTACATTCACTGCTGCAGTCAGCCTCTTACGGAACCACTTCGCCGGGAAAGAGCGAGTGCTCCTCCGACGCTTTACGGCTACGGAAGAGACACCAACGGCCGGGTGAGTCCATTCAAAGCTACGTGGCTAATCTGAGGGATTTGGCTAGCTCTTGTAACTACGGGACACTTCAGGACGAGATCATCAGGGATCAGTTGATAGAGGGGACGTTATGTGAAAAGACAAGGGAGAAACTGCTTTTGGAATCGGATAATTTACAACTAGATGGAGCTATTAAAATAGCACTCCAGGTTGAAGCGGCGTTGGAATGCTCTTCTATGCTAACAGACAGCTCTGCAGCATACACTCGGCCCCCAGCCATTCTCACACAGCAGCTTCAGCCCGAGCAGGCGCACTACAACGATCACGCGCTGCGCACGCCCTCCCGCGTCGATAGCTGCATGGACACAGACACCGACATGCCCGTGCAGCAGGCACAGACAAACAAACAGAACTAGCTGTGGCAACTGTGGGGCTAGCTCTCACAATTCAAGGGCTTCAAACTGCCCAGCCCGTGGGAAAATATGCAAGAACTGTTCAAAATACAATCACTTTGCGAAAGTGTGTCGTTCTGCCCCTGCTACTAGCTCCACCCAGAACAGGCCCTTCGTTTCATCTCACTCTCAACATGAACACACGGAAATCCGAACCGTCTCCACCAACCATGTGTCATTCAGGACATGCACTGTGCAGCTGGGTGAGGTGGGTTTGCCTTTGCTGCTGGATACTGGCGCTGCGGTGTCGTTGCTCAACCTTGCCACTTACTACAAGTTTTTCAGTCACCTACCACTCCAACAGCCCTCCACTGCCCTGTGTGGGTACGGTAGATCTAAGATAGACATTGTAGGCACCCTCCAGGTCCCAGTACACTACGGCACCAAACATCTGCCATCATTCACATTTCATGTTGCAAAGCGGGGTGCCAACCTCCTGGGCCTCGACCTCTTCACAGGCTTGGGATTCCACTGAGAGATGACAGTGGGTCAGCTATCTACCAGGTTACCTGCACATGGCAACAGAACTGGCCGACTCTGTTTGATGGACTGGGCTGCCTCACAGCCTTTACTCACAGGCCCCCTAGTGAATCCGGGAAGTGACCCCAGTCATGCAGCCCCCTGCGGCGCATTCCCTTTGCACTGCGTGATGATGTCACAAAAGATCTCCAGTCACAGTTGGATGCAGGCATCATTGAGCCAGTCAACGCTGCCCCCTGGATTTCAAACTTGGTCATTGCAACCAAAAAGTCCGGTGGAATCCGGACCTGTGTGGATCTCCGTGCTGTGAACAAGGCCGTTGTCCCCGGATAAGTACCCCTTGCCTACAGCTGAGGAGCTGACCGCACAATTCCATGGCTCCACGATCTTCACGAAGCTTGACCTTCGTCAGGGTTATCTTCAGGTACCCTCCATGCAGCTAGCAGAGACCTCACGGCCTTTGTCACACACGCTGGCGTGTTCAGATATACACGCATGCCTTTTGGACTTAGCTCCGCCCCCAGCTGCTTCCAGAAGGTGATGAGCACCATCCTCGCTGGAATACCTGGGGTGGCGGTCTATCTGGATGACATCGTGGTCCACGGCCCTGACCTCCACATCCATGATTATCGACTCCACAGAGTATTCAGTGCTCTACTGCGGAACAACCTGACCCTGAACGGTGGAAAGTGCACCTTTGCAGCTCCAGCCGTCGAGTTGTGGGCTTCCGCCTGTCGGCCAAAGGCATTGCCCCACTCAGTCGAACATTGAAGCCGTCCACCGGATCCCGAACCGACCTCAGCCTCTCAGGTGGCCTCATTCTTGGGCATGACAGCTTACTACCTCCGGTTTCTGCCCCACTACTCTCAGACCACAGCGCCCCCTTCGCCAGCTCCTCAAGAAGGATGAGCCATGGGCCTGACGGCAGCCTGCTCAGACGCGGTCCGCTCACTGAAGAGCCAGCTCACCACAGCCCCAGTCTTGGCTCACTTTGACCCCGTCTGCCACACCATTGTCACATGTGACGCCTCAGCTGGAGCACTAGGAGCTGTCCTCTCACAGCTGCAGAATGGCATTGAGAGGCCCGTCGCCTTCGCCTCAAGGGCCCTGAGCCCCACAGAACAACGGTACTCTGTGGGCGAACGAGAAGCACTGGCCTGTGTCTGGGCGTGCGAAAGGTGGCACCTCTACCATATGGCCGTCTGTTCACACTCCGAACCGACCACCAGTCCCTC
Source organism: Coregonus clupeaformis (assembly GCF_020615455.1). NCBI lineage: Eukaryota > Metazoa > Chordata > Actinopteri > Salmoniformes > Salmonidae > Coregonus > Coregonus clupeaformis. The sequence continues at coordinate 2,658 of NW_025533587.1, forward strand.
ACAACGCTACTGTCAGCATCAGGAACTGGCCACAAGCCACTTCGGCTGCACAGATGGGCCGACCGCCTCAGACAGTATGACTATCAGCTGAAGTTCACTCCGGGGAGGGATAACGTGGTGGCAGACCTCCTCTCACGCTCCTTTGACGCTCCTACTCCAACCGTCTTGCCAGACGACAACGAAACAGAGCTTGTACAAATGCTCTACGCTCCTCTTCAGTCAGTCGTCTCACTGGAGGAGCTGAAGCAAGCATCGGAACAGGATCCCACACTGTCTACCCTGCGCACCTACATACGCACTGGATGGCCAGCACATGTGCCGGAAGAGCTGGCGACTTTCGCCAGAGTGAAGCACCGAACTTTCTTGCTGGGAAGAAGTCTGTGTCTCTCGAGGGTTTTGCACTGTGGTCCCGGGTGGCCTGCGTGCGCGTGTTCTATCCATGGCGCACGAGGGTCACTTGGGCATAGTCAAGGTCAAACAGCGATGTCGAGACCTTGTGTGGTGGCCAGGCATCGACCACGACATTGAAGCCCTGGTCAGGGATTGTGCTGCATGCCTCCTCAGTGGGAAAACAGGACAGTCCGCCCCACCCCCTGCAGCCTCTCGCATGGCCGTCCCACCCCTGGGAGCACATCCAACTGGACATCTGTGGCGAGATCCATGGTCACGCAGTCCCTCACCATCAGCGCTTCCTGGTGGTGGTGTATGACCTCCACTCTAAGTGGCCAGAAGTGGTTCCTGTCGGAACTGTCACAGCACAGGCCATCGTGGACATCCTAGACAGCCTGTTCACAAGGTGGGGCCTACCCTCACCCTTACCACGGACAATGGGCCCCAGCTAACCTCTGCCGAGTTCTCCTCATATCTCAGCAACAAGGGAATCAAACACATCCGCACGGCCTACTACAACCCACAAGCTAACGGAGGGTGGAACGCTTCAACCAAACGCTGAAGAACGGCATCAGAGCGCACCTGGTCCAGGGGTGCACGTTCCAAACTGCTTTGAATCAAACGCTAATGCACTACAGAGCAAGCAAACACACAACAACACAGGTCTCCCCCGGCATCCCTCATGCTAGGTCGTGAGATGGAACTGCCACTGGACAGACTCAGAACACAGAGAGTAGCAGAACCGGCGACTAGGCGCACCCAAGAACAGCAGGCAGTGACCAGGCACCAAAGAGCAATGAAACAGCGTTTTGACAAGGCACACAGGGTGAAGAAGTCGATCATTCAAGTGTCAGACTGGGTCCGAGCCCGACGGCCTCAGCGGTGCAACAAAATGGCCTCATTCTGGTCGGACCCCTTGCAGGTCAGTCGACAACTGGGGCCCGCCACATTCATGATGAGCAATGGATCACGCTGGCACGCCAGCCGCCTCAGAAAAGTCCCTGCCCCTCAAGGAACACGAAGGCACACAAAACAGACATGCAGGCCAGAGACGCCACCGGATGGACCTCCTCCACCACTACCACCTGAGCCCCAGCCTCTGTGGGTTCCCCAAGGGCCAGAGCCACAAGCGGTGACGGTGGAAGAAAGGCCTATGCTGGGCACGAACTCGCCCTGCTTATCTGGGGGACTACTTAACCTCTTTTCATTCTTAGGCTCCGTTAGGTGTCTTAGTCAACCTCCAGGTTAATGGACTGAACTGGCTAGTTTGGAGAGTCCATCCGTTTAAGGGTTAATGTTTATTTCTTACAGGTATCACTCTAGGTTCTTGCCCTATGGACATTTTATATATGGTACCAGTCCCTGGTTTTGGAAAGGGTGGGGAAATGTTATGTATGGTACGACGTGCTGTACGTGACACTGCTATGCGTTGTTATGGTTTACGACAGTGTGCTGCGTTACGGATGAATGGGTTGTCAGAATGCGTGGCACATGTCATTAAACGACAGAGTGATGTTCAATGTGAAACTGTGCAGATGTCCGTTCTTTTACAACTAGGCTAGATATAACACTATCATCCCCGTGCTCCGAGTTTCCCACATGCACCTCTCTGACGTCCATTGTCAACAACAACAAAAATGACCGCAAGCATGCTGGCATCTTAATTTTTTTTAGAAGTGAAATCAGCTCTGGATATAATTTTTATGGGCAAAACATAGCAAAACAATCACAAGCCTAATGACCTCCGTGTTTGATGGTATTTCCCATCAAAACGTGAATACGTCCTCTGTAGCTCAATGTTGTCCTCTGTAGCTCAATTGGTAGAGCATGGCGCTTGTAACGCCAGGGTAGTGGGTTCGATCCCAGGGACCACCCATACATAAAAATGTATGCACACATGACTGTAAGTCGCTTTGGATAAAAGCGTCTGCTAAATGGCATATTATATTATTATATTAATACACCCAACTCATATTTAGGACTTCACAATTGTAATTACCACCTTCCCAATTGGTTATGAACGCAGCATAACAACATTGGATATTTGACAGCAATAGGAGGGACTTTGTTTTCACATACCAAGTTATGTTTGACCAGAGTTTCCTGGTCTAAGCGCAGCCTGGTTACTTAGGCTACTGCCACAGGTCTGTTGTGCGTTTACAGTTTGGGCTACTCATAGGCCAACCAATAAATGCAAGCCTGTAAAGTAGGATAAACATATAGTGTAACTCACAGCACCCAACATCAACTATGGACACTTGTTACCCTGAAGGCTAGGTGTATGTATTTTGCATTTAGTCTCCAAGTGTAGCCTTGCAAATGTCCTAAATTATAGGTCAAAAGTCTGGTATTAGGGCATTATCACAAAATGTGGCAATGATACAATATTTAATTATGCGTGCCTGTAAATAATGTGATAATAACACTGTCCATTGATAAAGTGATCATGTAAGATCCACCACGGGGCGTCATACCTCTGACTATTTGGAGGGAAGCTTTGTCTCCGCTTTTGACACAGCGTTGACAAATAGCTGTTTCATGCCTGTGACAAAAGCCTATAATCATAGTCTCTCTGTCTCTCTCCAACTCCAAGACTATGATCTCATCCCTAAGACTGAGTATTTTTAGCTTCCCGGGTACACACAGTGTAATGATAGGCCAAATAACTCACGTCCCAGCCGCCAATCTATGTGAAAGATGAACATGACAATCAGCCTGATGTTTTTATAACCGTTCAGCAAGTTCACCGCTTCCCAACTTCCGCTCCAAACTTCAGGTCAGATTTTCTCTTTCATTTCCCCTTCACCTAACTGTTTTATAAGCGGCTGAGAAAGAAAAGCAGGCAAATGTTGTCTATAATTTGTAAAACCAACAAACACACACACACACACACACACACACACACACACACACACACACACACACACACACACACACACACACACACACACACACACACACACACACACACACACACACACACACACACACAAACACACACACAGACAGACAGACAGCACTAAAGACAACTAGCTGAATGAAAAGGGGAGAAACAAACACCTTTCTGTTTTCAAAATCAGTTAGTGGACAACAACCTACAGAGCTAAAACCACACAAGTGTCCATGTCTCTCCTCCTCTGGATCTAGGCCTGGACAGTATCTACAGGGTTGTGGTTTATCTCCACTTGAAATAACCTGTTTTTAAACTTTTTAAGAGATAGATTAGATATCAACACCATTGTCTTGTCTTGCTTTGAGTACACACTACCTTGGACCAACTAATAAAAGCTGCCTGGTAACCTTTGTTAATGTGAAATAAAATTAACAAATACATGCATGTTAGCTATAACAACATTTTCGAAAGACAGGGGAATAAATCCTACTAAAGAAGGTATCTGGGGCATTGCTACAGTGGGGGAAAAAAGTATTTAGTCAGCCACCAATTGTGCAAGTTCTCCCACTTAAAAAATGAGAGAGGCCTATAATTTTCATCATAGGTACACGTCAACTATGACAGACAAATTGAGAAAAAATAATCCAGAAAATCACATTGTAGGATTTTTTATGAATTTATTTGCAAATTATGGTGGAAAATAAGTATTTGGTCACCTACAAACAAGCAAGATTTCTGGCTCTCACAGACCTGTAACTTCTTCTTTAAGAGGCTCCTCTGTCCTCCACTCGTTACCTGTATTAATGGCACCTGTTTGAACTTGTTATCAGTATAAAAAACACCTGTCCACAACCTCAAACAGTAACACTCCAAACTCCACTATGGCCAAGACCAAAGAGCTGTCAAAGGACACCAGAAACAAAATTTAGCTTGGTTTGAAGAAATCAACTGTGGGAGCAATTATTGGGAAATGGAAGACATACAAGACCACTGATAATCTCCCTCGATCTGGGGCTCCACGCAAGATCTCACCCCGTGGGGTCAAAATGATCACAAGAATGGTGAGCAAAAATCCCAGAACCACACGGGGGGACCTAGTGAATGACCTGCAGAGAGCTGGGACCAAAGTAACAAAGCGTACCATCAGTAACACACTATGCCGCCAGGGACTCAAATCCTGCAGTGCCAGACGTGTCCCCCTGCTTAAGCCAGTACATGTCCAGGCCCGTCTGAAGTTTGCTAGAGTGCATTTGGATGATCCAGAAGAGGATTGGGAGAATGTCATATGGTCAGATGAAACCAAAATATAACTTTTTGGTAAAAACTCAACTCGTCGTGTTTGGAGGACAAAGAATGCTGAGTTGCATCCAAAGAGCACCATACCTACTGTGAAGCATGGGGGTAGAAACATCATGCTTTGGGGCTGTTTTTCTGCAAAGGGACCAGGTCGACTGATCCGTGTAAAGGAAAGAATGAATGGGGCCATGTATCGTGAGATTTTGAGTGAAAACCTCCTTCCATCAGCAAGGGCATTGAAGATGAAACGTGGCTGGGTCTTTCAGCATGACAATGATCCCAAACACACCGCCCGGGCAACGAAGGAGTGGCTTCGTAAGAAGCATTTCAAGGTCCTGGAGTGGCCTAGCCAGTCTCCAGATCTCAACCCCATAGAAAATGTTTGGAGGGAGTTGAAAGTCCGTGTTGCGCAGCGACAGCCCCAAAACATCACTGCTCTAGAGGAGATCTGCATGGAGGAATGGGCCAAAATACCAGCAACAGTGTGTGAAAACCTTGTGAAGACTTACAGAAAACGTTTGACCTGTGTCATTGCCAACAAAGGGTATATAACAAAGTATTGAGAAACTTTTGTTATTGACCAAATACTTATTTTCCACCATAATTTGCAAATAAATTCATAAAAAATCCTACAATGTGATTTTCTGGAGAAAAAAAATGCTCATTTTGTCTGTCATAGTTGACGTGTACCTATGATGAAAATTACAGGCCTCTCTCATCTTTTTAAGTGGGAGAACTTGCACAATTGGTGGCTGACTAAATACTTTTTTCCCCCACTGTATATGAAATCCATACTGTCACCTATTTTAGACTTGTAATGATTCCTATGTGAACATACTCAAGCTGTGTTCATCTTGAACGATCTTTAGGGATCAGCGTCATCCCACCTGAATGACGAATCAAAAACCGTTGACATCAGTCATCATAGTGATTATGAGTTAGACAGGTATGAAAGCTAACAGGGGGATTTTCCATTGACCATGATCCCACAGCTATCAGGGCTAGGGGATTTAATCTCACCTTTGACCCATTGACTCATTGCCAATAAACAAAGTTCAGATGGTAACATTCTAAACACGCATTGATCCACATCCCACAGTGACATAGCAACAGGATGAGTCCTAGGCTATCTCTATTATACTAAGTCCTATCTCCACTATTTGACTTCACTGTATTGCCAAAGTATGTGTGATAGGGCCTTGTGTGTGATCATGTTTCTAGCTCATTGGTCTTTCACTTGAATAACACTGTGGTTTTGTGTTGTCATTGTCAGAGGACTAAACTTAATCAGGGAAGGCATTTGAATTACTTCAAATGCATCTCCACTCATCAAACTGGTTATTGTGCAATAAGCTTTCTCATACATTGGAAGCACTCCCACACTGAGTTAAGACAAAGACTACATCAGTGAATATGGTGATGAGAGGGAGAGAGAAAGAGAGAAAGAGAGAAAGAGAGAGAGAGAGAGAGTGGAGTGGACAGGGTGTGTGCGGTGAAGGTGACACGTAGGAAGCTCTACTGTGTGTGTTACATTAGCGAGGGACACATGCAGGGGGCAGAAAGCAGTTGTGGAAAAAGTACACCATTGTCATACTTGAGTAAAAGTAAAGATAACTTTATATACTTGAGCAAAAATCTAAAAGTATTTGGTTTTATATATACGTAAGTATCAAAACTAAATGTATTTCAAAAATATACTGAAGTATAAAAAGTAAATGTATAAATCATTTCACATTCCATATATTAAGCAAACCAGACGGCACAATTTTCTTGTTATTTTAGATTATGGATAGCCAGGGGCACACTCCATACATCATTTACAAACAAAGCATTTGTGTTTAGTAAGTCCGGCAGATCAGAGACAGTAGGGATGACCAGGGATGTTCTCTTGATAAGTGCATGAATTGGACCATTTTCCTGTCCTGCTAAGCATTGGAAATGTATCGAGTACATTATTTTCTTTAGGAATGTAGTTGAGTAAAATTACAAAATATATAAATAGTGAAGTACAGATACCCCCAAAAACGACTTAAGTTGTACTTTCAAGTATTTTTATTAAGTACTTTACACCACTGGCAGAAAGGGACAGAGAGGGACAGAGAGAGACAGCGAGGGACATAGAGGGTAGTCAGGAGGCACAGCGATACACAGGAGGTATTCTGAGAACAGAAGCTTGGTCTTTAGTGAGCCGTCTTCTGTGAACAGGATGTGGCTAGCAAACGCTAACGCTATCTGACCACAGCAACAGCAGAGAGAAAGGGAGTAGAATTCAACTGTTCTTAATATCTTGCTGAAATGCATACAATATTAGGTTAGTGAAATGGTTATTGATAGGATACATAGTCATTGTCACTAATAGTGAGTAAAAACCTATCAGCAGGACATTTTCATAGAGATTCAATCGTAAACGGCATGATGGTCACTAAGAAATTATGCAACTCATGGTGAAAGAGCGATTACACAAAACATGATATAATACTGTTTCAGAAATCGCTAACCCGCAAGCTACGAAAACATTCGATACATGTGAAAACAGATAGGTACCCTGTTCTCCGATGCTTCACCTTAGCCTGAACCTGAGTTCAGATGCTCTTGGTCAGTGTGCGCAGTGGGTTATTGTGCAGAACATTGCATATGCCTACACGGTAGTGAATTCTTGCCTGCATAGGATCGGGGACCATACATACATACATACATACAGTATATAATAATAATACGAATATATATGCCATTTAGCAGATGTGATTGCACACACAGTGATGTCCATGAGTACTGGCTGCAAAACCAAAGCAACATACTCTAGCCTCTAATTCTGCATATGGACCACATAGAATAACATGATTTCTGTAAACTGACCCTGAAACAAGTTTCCAGTGATCTCAAACGATACCATTATATCTATAGCAGCTCATACGCTTATATACAAATAAACCCAAATACTATTGTATAGCGTCTATGCCCATATTTTCCCTCTAGTCTTTTGTTTGGGGTTACCTGCTCATGGAAAGACACAGCACTAAGGCAGTGTGGTGTTCCCTGGGGTAGAGCCACAGCAGTGCAGCGAGACTAATACACAAACGAAGGCAAAGCTCATTAGTCATGAAAGAACAAAGTGCCAGACCTAATTTAGCTGCTTTTGTGTCTTTGAAGTTATTGATGATGCAGTGTGGAGTGGGAGAGATCTACATGGAAGGGAGAGCACCACTGTGCAGCAAGCAGCCTGATCAAAAGACAGAGAGAGGAGGAAGATGGTCGTCTTACAGGACAAAATGGAGGGGAAATACAGATAAGTAGGTAGAGATAGGTATTCAGGCGAAGACACCGTAGTTTTAAAAGCGTAATGATTGTGTGTTGAAATATGTATTTTGGTAGAGTATCAGTGAGCTATAGAATTAAATAAAGAGAGTTGCACACTATCTATATAGCTTAAAGGTATTTGATGTATGTACACACAATAAGATACTGTCTAGAAATGCATTTAGTAGGAATTAGTTCATTGGGTACAGAGCATTTTCTCTAGGAATGTCTTAGACAATGGAAGACGTCATAAAGAGAAGTCATAGAAAGCACAGCCCCTAAAGCACCAGAACATGTCAACATGACCCCTCATTGGAATGACTATTCATGGAGAGAATTAACATATTACATTTTGGACCCTTAGAACTAAAGCTTTAAGGGGCACTTTTAACACTGCATTATTAGCTGCTCAGGCAAATGTGTGTTCTATAAAGACATTTTTTATTTATGATAAGGGGGATTTTTTGTATCATATCTGGTGTCTTCCAGATAAAGGCTGGAAAAGTATATTTCATCAAGTCCTTGAACCATCTTCCCTCTGATCCTGATTTAACAGTTGAACCTGAACCCCTCTCTCTCTCTCTCTCTCTCTCTCTCTCTCTCTCTCTCTCTCTCTCTCTCTCTCTCTCTCTCTCTCTCTCTCTCTCTCTCTCTCTCTCTCTCTCTCTCTCTCTCTCTCTCTCATTTTAACATATTTAACCCTAAACACACAGTAGAGCAGGAATGAACAGCTACACTGAATAGTTACACTGAATAGCCCATCAGAGCAGGTTAGATAAGGTACTGAATCAGGACTGTATTTGTCTCATTCCTACACACACTGGCCCTCATTTATCAGTCGTGAGCAGCACGAATATGGGGGTTTGTGGTTCTTGTAAAAATAAATTAAAAAATTACTAACGTTTTCAGAGTTGTTTTTGTATAGTTAAACAAATCATTTCCGATATGTATATTTGATAGATATTGCGTGGTTTGTTTAATAATGTGTTCTTCAACTGAATGTATCGTGATAAATAAGGAGTAGACTGAGTGGACAGATCAGTGAGTTGTTTGCTGTGGGACTGTAATAGACGGGAGCGGCAGGAGGGGGTTGTGAATTAAACCGACAACAGTTCAGTGAGAGGCAGCCAGGGGTTGATAAGGTACAGAGCTGCCATCTAATCAGTCACTTAGGCGTCCCAACACTGAGCTGTACAACACACACACACATATGCGTGGGCGCACGCACACACACACACACACACACACACACACACACACACACACACACACACACACACACACACACACACACACATTCACACACACATACACACACACACACATACACACACACACACACACACACACACACACTCCCCAATCTGAATGTGTTATCCAAGTCTCTACTGTTTACAGTCTGAGAGCTGATAGGGTCTTCTGCAAGTACTCTGAACGTTGTCTGAATGCAGCGTTACGGTTTCATAATAGGGTGTCCAGTCCAGTACACAAGTTCCCCCACCCTCCACCCTTCACCACCCACACTGACAAGCACTAAGAAGGGCAAGACGTTTCATCAACAGTGTAGTGAGAGAACCACCGTTGGAATCTCAATTTTCACCCTGCCACCAGAATGTGGGCACAGCCAAGCTGTAAATACCCTACTCCATCTGTCACCCAGCGAGAGAGGGCAGAGGGGGTAGAGGGAGTGGAGGGGCAGGCAGAGGAGACTAAACAGGGTCAGGGGTGACCATCACCATCTCTCCACTGTGAAGTCTCCAGGACAGCCTCTGTGACCGTAGGGGGAAGATATTTGGTGGCGTACAGAGGAAGAAACAGCCATTGTCTGACAGGGGAGCGAGGGAGACCGGATTGTGGCCAGGGGGATGACCCCAGGGGTCAGCGTTGTTGGCTTTGGCTTTGACATTGACACCATGGTGAGGTGCATGGCGCGGCACCAGCAGTAAACCAGCGAATCTATCACAGCAGTAGCATCACTTGTACAATTGTAAGCATTTGGAGGATGCATATTTCAGAGGAATATAGTTAGTTTTACAGTAATATGGATAGGGTGACGAATATTACCAGGGTAAACCCATATCCTCTGTTTTTGGTGACTTGCACTTTTGGTTCATTCATAAGATGGCCTTACATCCATGTTGGGTTTTCACCATTAGCCTGATTTGGAAGATAGAAAAACTAAAGAGCTTGTTTTGAATGCTCCCGCCGATGCATGCATGTGTGTGTGTTGTTGTTGCTTGATCATGGTTGCTACTTGATACTGAAGGATGTCATGGCATAGGCAGTCATCACCTCCTATCACAAGTCAGTCTTTGTGAGAAATCAGCATCACTGTCAACAACACCGAACAACAGTGACTTTTCCACTGGATGTTTTCTCATTCTGTGACTACATGACCTCTTATCTCATCAATGACAAATGTAAGGAATATCGTTGTGAGGTCATTTTTGGAGATCATTGCGCCATCTCAGAGTGGTCCTGTGAAAGAGTCCCTTAAGTTATTGCACACTGTATTGAAATGAGAGCTACAGTAGATTAATTAAACTTTTGGTTAAGGCCTGCCATGTTGCCATATGAATTCAACCATTGCTTCAACCTTTGGATTATTTTCCATAAAACAGAATGAGATCATCTTGTCACGCTGAACAATATATGTGTTTGACTAACAGGCCAATACAGCCCATAGATTCCATTGAAGTATTGACAGCAGCACTGACTGTCTGTTTACACCTGTATGAGACCCAGGCTGATAACAACCATAGACGGACTAGGACAGGGGTTGGGCTGCCCAACGCTGACTATGGGAAGTGCACACTTATCCTGGCTTGACTGCAACATAGGCATCCCCAGTGCTGTGCAACTCTGGCATCCGATAGATCACCTCTAGCCTATAAAGGCTTTTATGGAGAGATAGAGAGAAAGAGCGAGAGAGAGATTGTGTAAAATGAATATTTCCAAAGTGAGGTATATATGATTGTAAGAGTGCAGGCAAGCAGAGGTGGCATTACCTGGATTGTGTAAGGAAGATCAAATAAAGGGATCGTCCCTATTCCATCATTCAGAGAACCTCCCTTTAGTGGTTCCCTTGATAGTTGCCTTTGGTGGCGAGATACAGTGTACTCTCAGATAGCGTCAAACACAGGCTTACACACACACACACACTCAAGCTCCTATCCTAATGAGAGATTTTCTGACCTTTCTCCATGTACCCCAGGAGACTATTGATGAATCCCCTTTTAAAAATAACTAGGGGGTCATTACATGATTGACAGTTGTTGAATCCACACATAATTATCACATTCATTATGTTGGACTGTGCTGGGCTGTGCCAGTGCAGTGGGAGGTGGACCCTTTTAACAGAGTGGAACAGAGAGAGAAGTTTTTAGGGTTTTTCAAGATTGCTGTTGACCTATACTGTATGTGTTGATCAGGAGTCAGAAGCTCAGCTCTAGCTAAGATGGCTGCTAGACTCATGCCTTTGTCATCGTAACATTGTTGGGGGCTCGTCCGGGATCTGTACTTTGATACAGTAGCTACATATTACTTTATATATTTCTGTAACTCTCTCTTGTGTTTACTGTGTGTTTTGTAGTATTCTGTTACCTGTGAGCAATGCAGTCCTTGTAAACATGACATAGAGTATAGAGAAAGAGAGACAGTTCAAGAGGAGGCCAACTAAAGCACCTCCACTGTGTTATTTAGTAATGTGTGTCTACTGCAAGAGAGCCTATTAGTCATTCACTGTCCCTAATCTCAACCTTTACTAATCATGGGATCTGAGGTGACATTTTAGTCTTTTATTGCTTTGTATTTCAAACCTTTAAATGGTAAACCTAGACCTGTGTCTGGTGCCTACATGGGGACGTGAGGAGATAGATGTTGGCACCTCACAGATCCGCCCCATTATGAGTGTTAAATCAGACATAATCTAAGCTAATGTCACACGACGTCTCCTGTGCTAGCGGACTAATCGCTACGTTGAAAATACAAAGGCTACCAAATTAATCCATATAGAACCTAGTGTCACTGTGTGAGCTGTAATTCACCTGTGTGTGTGTGTGTGATTTTTTTGTGTCTATCCATGTGTGTGTGTGTGTGAGTGTGTGTGTTTGTGTGTATGTGTGTGTATCCATCCCTATTAAACCACCATCCATTGTTAGCTCGCTTAGCTTGAGAAAATGTCGCCTGACTGCAATTGTGAACATAGCCCCTTGAAACACTCCCAGTTGGTGAGGGGCTTAATGTTCATTTGAGAGCTCTATTCAGAGCCAATCATTAAAATCCTGTGTGAAGCCCAAATGAAGAAGATGATTTAAATGAACTAATTTGAGGGACATTTAATTACAGTCGGATTGTAATTGAATGTTTCTCTGAAGTGTCTGGTTGCTGGTTCCTAATGAAATGAGTAGGGTGGTGGGGAGACATTCAGTAGACATGGCTGAACATAGGGGCTGGCACTTAGGCCCCTACTCTGCTTTTGTAACAGAAATAAAGATAGAGACATTTTATAGATGGTTTTATATGTGAAATAAAATGTTCACAGTGAGATTAGAAACCCTGGAATAATAGACCCATTTCTTCTAACAGTTTGGACCAAGTAAGGTTCATTCTTTCACAAAGGGAATTATTTTCTGAATGTAGCCCTGTTTGTATACTAAAACATAGCAGAAGGCAGAGTTGACAATGTATTGCCACTTCTAGACTATTGATCTGAATACTGTGCTGTACTATACTTTGACCTACCATCTCATATCCAATGGATAGTACGTTTGAATCCTGACCACCAAAAAACCAAGCCACCTGTAGTGCTCAATTTTTCTCACTGTCAGATGACAACATGAATGTATCCTTACTGTCTCTGCAGGGAGGTGGATAAGTTGAGGGGTGGATGATGTAATTGAGGGATAGGGTTACATGGAGAGAAAACAGTATTTACAGGGCAGGTGCTGGGCTTGGATGGTAAAAAACCCTTCCACTGAACACATGTAGTTAAGAAGGGACACCATGGTCCATTGCTGAATACTTCACGGGCTTTGGAAATTCCCACATCGAAACATCTTAACACCTGCACCATCCATTACTGGGAGTCTCATTGCCTCCCTTCCAGTGTATGTGTGTGAGTGTATGTGTTTGTTTCAGTCTTTACGAGAAGCAGAGAAAGCAGCTGCTCTCCCTCTGGCCTCCTCAAAGTGTTGAAACCCAAAGACCTCTAGGGTAGAGAGGCCAATTCAGGCTGAAGCTATAGCTCTGTCTTTACTCTGGTACTGCTTAACTGTTGAGTCATTTAAAGGGAGAAAGACAGGAAGACTCCTTAACTAAATATTTCTCTGTATATCAGGTCTCTCTCTCTCTCCCTCTCTCCCAGGCCAGTGACTATTGTCAAGGCATATCTTGTTAATGTAATCAGGACCTACCATTAAGCATACTGTAGCTGATCCAATGGTAGGGCCTCTATTATAAGGTTAAGTCTAGAGTAGACATGCCTGCTGTCTGTGTGGTGAGAGCATTTCCTGTGGAACAATGAGTCTCCCCGTGTGTGTGTGCATATCTGTGTGTCTGTGTGTATGTGTTTGTGTACGTGTGTACGTGCGCACATGCGTGTGGGACTCAGAGAGATAAAGAGAGAGGTGCAAATCACTGTCTGCAGAGCAAAGTCTTGAGATAATCTTTACTATTTGACATGCAGCTGAACAATAACCCAAGAGATATACACTGAGTGTACAAAACATTAGGAACACCTGCTGTTTCCATGACATAGACTGACCAGGTGAATCCAAGTGAAAGCTATGATCCGTTATTGAAGTCACCTGTTAAATCCACTTCAATCAGTGTCGATGAAGGGGAGAAGACAGGTTAAAAATTGAGACATGTGTATGTGTGCCATTCAGAGGGTGAATGGGCAAGACACAAGATTTAAGTGTCTTTGAATGGGGTAGGTGCCAAGTGCACCGGTTTGAGTGTGTCAAGAACTACAACGCTGCTGGGTTTTTCACACTCAACAGTTTCCCGTGTCATATCAAGAATGGTCCACCACCCAAAGGACATCCAACCAACTTGACACAACTGTGGGAAGCATTGGAGTCAACATGGGCCAGCATCCCTGTGGAACGCTTTCGACACCTTGTAGTCCATGCCCGACCTAATATGAAGAAGGTGTTCCTAATGTTTTGTATACTCAGTGTATGTTTAGCAGAAAACAATGTGTGTCATTTGAGGTAGCTGTGGACACTAATTTACACTAGCTAATGAACATTTTCAAACTAAATGAATGTCTAAATGAAAAGCCTTTGTCCCGTTGTAAGCTAAAACCTTGATCCGTAAGATGTGATGGCCTACATGTAAGATTGGTTTGGAGATAACGATTATTTAGTGAGATAAGATCACCAGAATTAATGTCCTCCATTGGCCTCACACACACACACACACACACACACACACACACACACACAAACTTCTAAGAACCGTTTCTTGATTTCTGCTCTCGACTCCCCACACGGGTGGTGTGGAGGGGAGATTTTAATCAGTACCAGCTGTGACTGGTCAACTGCTAGGGCTTTACACCTTTACAGAGAAAAGAGGCCAGCTTCACACGCACACACACACACACACACACACACACACACACACATACACACTAGCATACACCGAGATGAAACATGAGACAGCTAAATAATGACACACATTGTGAGGTGAGTATGTAGATGGTTGTGTGAATGTTGAGAGAACAGGTTATGCATGGGAGATCAGCAAGAAAGAGAGGGCTAGACAGCTACTATACAAGCTCTCAGCCTCCTGGCAGTATGTCTGAAAGTCTGGAGACAGTTGACTAAACTGCCATCCCTTCCCAAATTACCGAATGGACAGTTCACCCTACACGTTCTCTCTCTTTCTCTGTCTCATGCAAATGCCATGCAAATCAAAGCACATATTGGTAACCCTTGCATGTCTTGTAGATCTCAACATGCATACATACACTGAAAACATTGAGAAAGGTTTTAGTTTGAAATCAGAACTGTATACCCTACTATGTGTGTGACCATACATTCACATAAACAATCAACCATGAACATGTGCAGGATTCTCATGGCGGATGTCCAATCACATGGCTGTTGTCTTGTACTCTCTGTACTAGTCAGATAACCAGTCAATCAAATGATCCTCAGTGTCTCCTAACTCTTTCCATGGAGCCCGAGGGGCCTCAGCTAACTAATAAAAATACATCATGCAAATAGCAGGCCATGACTCCGGAGTGGCGCTGAGATCCAGCTCGGAGGCTCTCTGGAACAATGACAGCCAGTAGTCAGAAAATGTCCCCTAACCGGGCTCGCATTCCAGCCCGCAATTACAGAACCGGGACCAGCCAATCCAGACCAAAACACCTACTCACCCCAGACAACGGACACGACTGTTCCCAGACAAGGGCAACCCTCTATGGGCTTTCTCCTCTCCTCGGCCCCCCTCCAACCCCCAGAGCTCCTGGTCCAATCTTATTATTAAAGTTAACTCGATGAATAGTAAGAGTTCTCAGTAGTCTCAGTTCTCACGTTAATGGAATAGTCATTCTAATGGGGGAGAGCAGAGGAAAAGATAGTGAGGGGGGACAGTTATAGGTACCATGTGCTTGTTGGTCAGGGTGTATTGGAGGCCATTTGATGTGTGAAACTCTTCTCTCTCGCAATCCCACAATTAGGACAATGATTTGCTGTCCTCTGATCCAAGTTACATGCGACAAGCTCAATTAGATTTGGACCCTAAGATATGCCAAACCATACACATAAGCTCACAGAGAGAAAGCATGACTGTTCCAAATCAGTGCTCTACCCACAAACCTGGTTGCACTTTCCTGCAGTCAATGACCAAAAGCACCCTCTTTGGCCTCATGGGTGGAATGTTATTAATATTTCTAATAATTTCATAATTAATAAAGATAATTTCAAAAAACCAGACCAAAATCCGGTGTTTCTATGTGAAAAAGTGTTGTTATATTTCATTCTTCTGTGATTTATATAAAGTGTAATATTGGGATGCAAACTCAAAATGTAATACATTTCAACTCTATATCTGACATGGTAAAGGTGTCTTCTTTTTTTTAAGCCCATAACTATGTGTATGAGGTGTATCCTTTTGTTTCAAAGTAGATTTGTTAAAGACTAAAAACAATCACTCTATGTGACCCTGATTTAGCCCATTGCAGTAAAAGGTCAATGAAAGCGACAACTGGTGATGGGGACTATCTCCAGTTTTTCTGTTTACAGTGAAGTCTGAAGTGCTAAGCGGTGATAATCACCATAGAAATAATGTTATGTGAAGTAATCTTGCCCATCTTATTAAGAACTGGCAGCCAGCAGTTTGGTGACAAGAAATCTCTCATGTCTACTCATGTACAGTGACTCCAGTTTACGCATGACAATTTCCAGGCTTATTCCATCAATTTTCACAGTTTCTTTAAGGCACATAAAACTAAAAGAGTATTGAGGGTGAAAGCTGGCCAAATGCTTCTATTTCATACACACTGACATTTTCAACACTACGTAATTATGTGTTAATAGTCTGCACCAACATTTTGTGAGGGAAACCTGGGTTGTAATTCAGCGTGAGATGAAATATCCCAGATGTAATGGAAATAACATTTGTTCTACTCAAGTTTTTGTTTTGTTTTCATGACTTTCTTCTGAAAACGGTGCAAGCTACTCTGACACAAAAAGACTCAGTGCTCTTCACTCACAATTACTGTAACAATATATAATAACCTTACTGTAAGAGGGCTTTAGTATGATTCTGACATCAAATGTCTAAAATAAGTACTCTTAGAGACAAGCAATTACGCTGACAACAAAAGAAGACTAAATGGAATTTCAAGTGATGATGAAATGACAAGTAAAGAAGCTGAAGATTATGAAGTAGGCCATGTCTGAAGAGTTTGGCTGCATAGTGATCAATAAGTAAAGTGATTTGGTAATGCACAGTCACTGACAAACAAAAGGGAAAACCCATTGAAGCAGATGGCTGGATGGTACAATCATTTACCTCCCACCGCGTTGCATCATGCACTGCTATCAGCAGCCATGTTTGTCACAGACTGTTTGTTTGTGTCTTGTTTTCCCGGCCATCTTGCAGCAGGCCAGCCTGTTGCTGGGCCTCGCAAGAGAACCAAGTCTTGTGCAATGCCGCCTCAAAATAACATTTGTTCACCATCTGCGAGACTGCGACTGCACCGCTCCCATTCCTTAAACAGAGAGCCGGGATAGGATATGATAGCAGCCCTCGGTCGCTCTGTATCTGGAATGGTTTTGCCTCACTGATTTTGAAACACTCTCCTCCTCAACTTCCCCCATGTTCCCCATCCCTTCTAGCCCGACACTCTCTGGGATCATGAAAAATTATCGCAGCATAAATTAAAGCGTTTTCTTTTTTCTTCTTTTCATTCTGGCGTGACCCCCGTGGCCACCAGAGGCAGTGTTTGGTGACAGCTGAGCAGTGTGTTTCCTGTTGTGTCCCAGTCTGACCGGAGCTGGCTGCTAAAGGCATTAGCATGGCCTGGAAACGCTGTGATGGTGCCAGGTAGTCACACATCCTTACAGACACACAGACAGACACACATAGCTAGGTCTCAGGAACTAGGGACCAAGAATCAGGAATGGGACAGCAGATAAAATATGGGGACATGAGAGAAAGGCGGCTGTGAGTGAACATAGGATGAAGAACTTTGAGTGGAACAGATTTACAGTATTCACACGGATCACAAGCCCTGGGTTTTATTGATAGTGAAATATCTAAGAGTTTCAACATCAGAGCTACTTGTGTTGTGCTGATTAATGCTGTAACTGGCCATCCACTCAGAGACAATGCACTGTAAATACTGGTCAGTATAATTGGCTGTGGACACAGGAATAGATGTCAAGAGGACAAAGAAAAGTGACATGGAGGGGGAATCCAAATACATGTATACGTCTGCTCTGTTAGCTCCCTGTTTTTTTGGCACATTCACAGTCGGACAATCCCATCTGTCTTCCCGCTGTCATTGTCTAGTGATGTGGGATAGCTCCAACGTGTTTTTTTCTTCTTCTCTTGTTTGATTAAGCAGGGGCCAGAGGTGGGGCTTGTGGGGAGTTGGGGGAGGTTAGAGAAACTTCACTGGCTTAAACTGCCTAGCGACAAGTTTGTTTGAGCCAATGGGGATCTGTGCTTGGGTTGGGCGCAGATCCAGAATAAGAGGCCAGCCAAAGACAGTGACTTTTCTCTCAGTGAGACAAAGTGAAAGGGCAACGGGATGCTGGCTCACTCTGTGTAAGTATTTGGTTAGACATCCTGGTCATCCATCATCAGACACCATCTCTGGGGATCATCAGATGAAAATTTGCCCTGATGGTTCGGCCAAGTAAATCTATCCCCCGGATTTGTTTCATTAGTTTTATCTTTACTGACAGGCCTCAGAGACAAACAGAACAATTTGTCCTTCACTTCAGGTTTAAATATGAGAGTTGTGTGTTGGTGGTTGAAGTATGAGGAACTACATCTATGTTCCTCCTAATGCAACAACTTGATAACTTCCAATATCAGACAGAGAACAGAGGTTGAAGAGGTTGTAAATGTACAAGTCTGAGTGAGCTTTCTCATGTGTGAGTTCTGTCATCCCCCCCCCCCCCACCCCCCCTAGATTTACTGCTGTGGGGATGGGAGGGGGTGAGTCCTTTGAGATCTGTCCTCTCAGGTAAAGGGGTCTATCCTTCCTCATTACCCATAATTCCTCTTCATTACTCAGCCATTGGATGATGGGCTCCATTACCCCTGGCTGCAGTTTGTCACTCCGCGTCAATCTGAGACGGAGCGAGGGGACTGCCAAGGAACACCCCTCGTAACGGGATATGGGGACACTGAAGGGCAAGCCCGGGCCTGGCTTAGCCCCCTCGGTTTAAACGTTAGCCCCCTCAGTTGTAGGGTTAGGCTCGCCACTGTGTGTGTAGTGGGGCTATGGAAAGCCACTGGGAAGTTAGGTATGACTCCTTTGGGTTTCCATAAAAAGGGGAGAAAAACACATGCATTCCTAGAACACAGAAGTAAGACTCGAGGTCACAGGGCTGCTGAAGACGGTGATGGAACCCAGCTTTAAATTTACAGCCACCATGGTGCACAGAATCCTCAGTCTTCTCCATCCTCCAAACAAATTAGTCCATGCAAAAGCAACAGATCTTTACACAGGAGTCAAAGTCGTCCACAGTGCGTTGGAGTGTGTTGAGAAGCTGAGGCGCAACAGTGAGTTCGAAGCCATTTGGGCACAGTGCAGTGCCAATGGCCTTGACGCACCACCAGCAGCTCCAAGCAAACAACGATGTTATGTAAGTACAAATCTCCAGCAATACGTGGTGGACAGTACAGCAGGCCAGCAGGACAGAGGACAAAAGACTGAATGTAAAAGACTGTTCTTCAGCACGTTGGATGCTGTTAGAGTGCCTTGCAAAAGTATTCATCTCCATTGGCGTTTTTCCTCTTTTGTTGCATTACAACCTGTAATTTAAATGGATTTTTATTTGGATTTCATGTAATGGACATACACAAAATAGTCCAAATGAAGAGAAATGAAAAAAATTACTTGTTTAAAAAAATTCTAAAAGAATAAATAAATATAGGAAAAGTGGTACGTGCATATGTATTCACTCCCTTTGCTATGAAGCGCCTAAATAAGATCTGGTGCAACCAATTACCTTCAGAAGTCACATAATTAGTTAAATAAAGTCCACCTGTGTGCAATCTAAGTGTGACATGATCTGTCACATGATCTCAGTATATATACACCTGTTCTGAAAGGCCCCAGAGTCTGCAACACCACTAAGCAAGGGGTACTACCAAGCAAGTGGCACCATGAAGACCAAGGAGCTCTCCAAACAGGTCAGGGACAAAGTTGTGGAGAAGTACAGATCAGGGTTGGGTTATAAAAAAATATCAGAAACTTTGAAAATACCACGGAGCACCATTAAATCCATTATTAAAAAATGGAACGAAAATGGCACCACAACAAACCTGCCAAGAGAGGGCCGCCCACCAAAACTCATGGACCAGGCAAGGAGGGCATTAATAAATGTAATAAAGGGAAATATATTTTCAAAAAGGATATGTGTATATACAGTGGGGAAAGAAAGTATTTAGTCAGCCACCAATTGTGCAAGTTCTCCCACTTAAAAAGATGAGTGAGGCCTATCATTTTCATCATAGGTACACGTCAACTATGACAGACAAATTGAGATTTTTTTTCCTCCAGAAAATCACATTGTAGGATTTTTAATGAAATTATTTGCAAATTATGGTGGAAAATAAGTATTTGGTCACCTACAAATCAAGATTTCTGGCTCTCACAGACCTGTAACTTCTTCTTTAAGAGGCTCCTCTGTCCTCCACTCGTTACCTGTATTAATGGCACCTGTTTGAACTTGTTATCAGTATAAAAGACACCTGTCCACAACCTCAAACAGTCACACTCCAAACTCCACTATGGCCAAGACCAAAGAGCTGTCAAAGGACACAAGAAACAAAATTGTAGACCTGCACCAGGCTGGGAAGCCTGAATCTGCAATAGGTAAGCAGCTTGGTTTGAAGAAATCAACTGTGGGAGCAATTATTAGGAAATGGAAGACATACAAGACCACTGATAATCTCCCTCGATCTAAGGCTCCACGCAAGATCTCACCCCGTGGGGTCAAAATGATCACAAGAACGGTGAGCAAAAATCCCAGAACCACACGGGGGGACCTAGTGAATGACCTGCAGAGAGCTGGGACCAAAGTAACAATGCCTACCATCAGTAACACACTACGCCGCCAGGGACTCAAATCCTGCAGTGCCAGACGTGTCCCCCTGCTTAAGCCAGTACATGTCCAGGCCCGTCTGAAGTTTGCTAGAGTGCATTTGGATGATCCAGAAGAGGATTGGGAGAATGTCATATGGTCAGATGAAACCAAAATAGAACTTTCTGGTAAAAACTAAACTCGTCGTGTTTGGAGGACAAAGAATGCTGAGTTGCATCCAAAGAACACCATACCTACTGTGAAGCATGGGGGTGGAAACATCATGCTTTGGGGCTGTTTTTCTGCAAAGGGACCAGGACGACTGATCCGTGTAAAGGAAAGAATGAATGGGGCCATGTATCGTGAGATTTTGAGCGAAAACCTCCTTCCATCAGCAAGGGCATTGAAGATGAAACGTGGCTGGGTCTTTCAGCATGACAATGATCCAAACACACCGCCCGGGCAATGAAGGAGTGGCTTCGTAAGAAGCATTTCAAGGTCCTGGAGTGGCCTAGCCAGTCTCCAGATCTCAACCCCATAGAAAATGTTTGGAGGGAGTTGAATGTCCGTGTTGCGCAGCGACAGCCCCAAAACATCACTGCTCTAGAGGAGATCTGCATGGAGGAATGGGCCAAAATACCAGCAACAGTGTGTGAAAACCTTGTGAAGACTTACAGAAAATTTTTGACCTGTGTCATTGCCAACAAAGGGTATATAACAAAGTATTGAGAAACTTTTGTTATTGACCAAATACTTATTTTCCACCATAATGTGCAAATGAATTCATTAAAAATCCTACAATGTGATTTTCTGGAGAAAAAAAATTATACACTGCCGATTTTTGCAGGTTTTCCTACTTACAAAGAATGTAGAGGTCTGTAATTTTTATCATAGGTACACTTCAACTGTGAGAGACAAAAATCCAGAAAATCACATGGTATGATTTTTAAGTAATTAATTTGCATTTTATTGCATGACATAAGTATTTGATACATCAGAAAAGCAGAACTTAATATTTGGTACAGAAACCTTTGTTTGCAATTACAGAGATCATACGTTTCCTGTAGGTCTTGACCAGGTTTGCACACACTGCAGCAGGGATTTTGGCCCACTCCTCCATACAGACCTTCTGCAGATCCTTCAGGTTTCGGGGCTGTCACTGGGCAATACGGACTTTCAGCTCCCTCCAAAGATTTTCTATTGGGTTGAGGTCTGGAGACTGGCTAGGCCACTCCAGGACCTTGAGATGCTTCTTACGGAGCCACTCCTTAGTTGCCCTGGCAGTGTGTTTCGGGTCGATGTCATGCTGGAAGACCCAGCCACGACCCATATTCAATGCTCTTACTGAGGGAAGGAGGTTGTTGGCCAAGATCTCGCGATACATGGCCCCATCCATCCTCCCCTCAATACGGTGCAGTTGTCCTGTCCCCTTTGCAGAAAAGCATCCCCAAAGAATTATGTTTCCACCTCCATGCTTCACGGTTGGGATGGTGTTCTTGGGGTTGTACTCATCCTTCTTCTTCCTCCAAACATGGCGAGTGGAGTTTAGACCAAAAAGCTCTATTTTTGTCTCATCAGACCACATGACCTTCTCCCATTCCTCCTCTGGATCATCCAGATGGTCATTGGCAAACTTCAGACGGGCCTGGACATGCGCTGGCTTGAGCAGGGGGACCTTGCGTGCGCTGCAGGATTTTAATCCATGACGGCGTAGTGTGTTACTAATGGTTTTCTTTGAGACTGTGATCCCAGCTCTCTTCAGGTCATTGACCAGGTCCTGCCGTGTAGTTCTGGGCTGATCCCTCACCTTCCTCATGATCATTGATGCCCCACGAGGTGAGATCTTGCATGGAGCCCCATACCGAGGGTGATTGACCGTCATCTTGAACGTCTTCCATTTTCTAATAATTGCGCCAACAGTTGTTGCCTTCTCACCAAGCTGCTTGCCTATTGTCCTGTAGCCCATCCCAGCCTTGTGCAGGTCTACAATTTTATCCCTGATGTCCTTACACAGCTCTCTGGTCTTGGCCATTGTGGAGAGGTTGGAGTCTGTTTGATTGAGTGTGTGGACAGGTGTCTTTTATACAGGTAACGAGTTCAAACAGGTGCAGTTAATACAGGTAATGAGTGGAGAACAGGAGGGCTTCTTAAAGAAAAACTAACAGGTCTGTGAGAGCCGGAATTCTTACTGGTTGGTAGGTGATCAAATACTTATGTCATGCAATAAAATGCAAATTAATTACTTAAAAATCATACAATGTGATTTTCTGGATTTCTGTTTTAGATTCAGTCTCTCACAGTTGAAGTGTACCTATGATAAAAATTACAGACCTCTACATGCTTTGTAAGTAGGAAAACCTGCAAAATTGGCAGTGTATCAAATACTTGTTCTCCCCACTGTATGTATGTATATGTATTGATATGTACATATGTGTATATGTATGTGTATGTATGTGTGTATATATATACACTACCGTTCAAAAGTATGGGGTCACTTAGAAATGTCCTTGTTTTCGAAAGAAAAGCAATTTTTTTGTCCATTAAAATAACATCAAATTGATCAGAAAAACACTGCGTAGTCATTGTTAATGTTGTAAATGGCTATTGTAGCTGGAAACGACTGATTTTTTATGGAATATCTACATAGGCGTACAGAGGCCCATTATCAGCAACCATCAGTCCTGTGTTCCAATGGCACGTTGTGGTTGCTAATCCAAGTTTATCATTTTAAAAGGCTAATTGATCATTAGAAAACCCTTTTGCAATTATGTTAGCACCGCTGAAAACTGTTGTGCTGATAAAAGAAGCAATAAAACTGGCCTTCTTGAGACAGGTTGAGTATCTGGAGCATCAGCAATTGTGGGTTCGATTACAGGCTCAAAATGGCCACAACAGATAACTTTCTTCTGAAACTCGTTAGTCTATTCTTGTTCTGAGAAATGAAGGCTATTCCATGCGAGAAATTGCCAAGAAACTGAAGATCTCGTGCAACGCTGTGTACTACTCCCTTCACAGAACAGCACAAACTGTCTCTAACCAGAATAGAAAGAGGAGTGGGAGGCCCCGGTGCACAACTGAGCAAGAGGACAAATACATTAGAGTGTCTAGTTTGAGAAACAGACGCCTCACAGGTCCTTAACTGGCAGCTTCATTAAATGGTACCCGCAAAACACCAGTCTCAACGTCAACAGTGAAGAGACAACTCCGGTATGCTGACCTTCTAGGCAGATTTGCAAAGAAAAAGCCATATCTCAGACTAGCCAATAAAAAGAAAAGATTAAGATGGGCAAAAGAACACAAACACTGGACAGAGGAAGATTGGACAAATGTGTTATGGACAGACAAATCGAAATTTGAGGTGTTCGGATCACAAAGAAGAACATTTGTGAGACGCAGCCAAATGAAAAGATGCTGGAGGAGTGCTTGATGCCATCTGTCAAGCATGGTGGAGGCAATGTGATGGTCTGGGGGTGCTTTCGTAAAGTGGGAGATTTGTACAGAATAAAAGGAATCTTGAAGAAGGAAGGCTATCACTCCATTTTGCAATGCCATGCCATACCCTGTGGACGGCGCTTGATTGGAGCCAATTTCCTCCTACAACAGGACAATGACCCAAAGCACAGCTCCAAACTATGCAAGAACTATTTAGGGAAGAAGCAGTCAGCTGGTATTCTGTCTATAATGGAGTGGCCAGCACAGTCACCGGATCTTAACCCTATTGAGCTGTTGTGGGAGCAGCTTGACCGTATGGTATGTAAGAAGTGCCCATCAAGCCAATCCAACTAGTGGGAGGTGCTTCAGAAAGCATGGGGTGAAATCTCTTCAGATTACCACAACAAATTGACAACTAGAATGCTGATGGTCTGCAAGCCTGTAATTGCTGCAAATGGAGGATTCTTTGACGAAAGCAAAGTTTGAAGGACACAATTATTATTTCAATTAAAAATCATTATTTCTAACCTTGTCAATGACTACATTTCAGTTTGCTATATTTCCTATTCAAACTAATTTCATGTATTTTTTCATGGAAAACAAATACATTTCTAAGTGACCCCAAACTTTTCAACGGTAGTACATATATATATATATATATATATATATTTACATTTACATTTTTGTCATTTAGCAGACGCTCTTATCCAGAGCGACTTACAGTTAGTGAATACATATTTTTGTTTATACTGGCCCCCCGTGGGAATCGAACCCACAACCCTGGCGTTGCAAACACCATGCTCCATCAACTGAGCTACATCCCTGCCGGCCATTCCCTCCCCTACCCTGGACGACGCTGGGCCAATTGTGCGCCGCCCATGAGTCTCCCGGTCGCAAGAAAAAAAACATATGGGGGATTGGAAGTGATGCAGACAATTACATTGATCTATCTGCAATATTAAAGCTGATCTACCCCCTTAAAAAATTTAATAAAAGGAGGACATTAATCAGAGAGGCAACAAAGAGACCAAAGATAATCCTGAAGGAGCTGCAAAGCTCCGCAGCGGAGATTGGAGTATCTGTCCATAGGACCACTTTAAGCCGTACACTCCACAGAGCTGGGCTTTACGGAAGAGTGGCCAGAAAAAAAGCCATTGCTTATAGAAAAAAATAAGCAAACACGTTTGGTGTTTGCCAAAAGGCATGTGGGAGACCCAAACATATGGAAGAAGGTACTCTAGACAGATTAGACTAAAATTGAGCTTTTTGGCCATGAAGGAAAACGCTATGTCTGGCGCAAACACAACACCTCTCATCACCCCGAGAACACTGTAGCTCAGCTGGTAGAGCACGGCGCTTGTAACGCCAAGGTAGAGGATTCGATCCCCGGGACCACCCATACACAAAAATGTATGCACGCATGACTGTAAGTCGCTTTGGATAAAAGCGTCTGCTAAATGGCATATTATTATTATTAACACCATCCCCACAGTGAAGCATGGTGGTGGCAGCATCATGCTGTGGGGATGTTTTTCATTGGCAGGACTGGGAAACTGGTCAGAATTTAAGGAATGATGGATGGCACTAAATACAGGGATACGCTCAAGTTTTCTGCTGGATCTAAGCTAAACAGATTTGGTGGAAGCTGAGTTTAGTGTCTCTCGCCAGTTTTTGCAGACTGAAATTGCCAGCTCTGGCTCCAATGAAGACGAATGGACCCCACTTGATATCCTGCAACGATTCTCTGGGCTTCTCTCCGCTATGCCGACCTTGCTTACTGCACTGAAACATGGACTGAGTTTTGGGGCGTCCACAGCTACGTGGGAGAACTCATTTTCCACTTGACAAACGTGTTTAGTCAGCACAGAAGAAGCATGCTACACCAGAGGAAAGCTCAATTAATCCAACTGGCATTTGAGGGGGATCTTAAAAGAAGATTTCGGGGAGAATGGAATTATTGATTACTCAGGAAGTTCCACAGAGCATCAAGGAAGCTGCAAGTCTTTTGAAAAGGTAACGTTGAAACAATCTAGCTGCTTGGTTTTTATCAAAACCATGCTTTAGTGTGTAGGGCGCTGTCCATCGTGCTGATCGAGCGCAGCGAGATTCAATATAATTCCAATGCAAGAACCTAATGATGCTCCTTGGTATAGCTACATACAGTGCCTTCGGAAAGTATTCAGACCCCTTGACTTTTTCCACATTTTGTTACATTACTACCTTATTCTAAAATTGATTAAATTGTTTTTATCCTCATCAATCTACACACAATAGCCCATAATGACAAAGCAAAAACAGTTGTTTAGAAATTTTAGCAAATGTATTACAAATAAAAAACGGAAATATCACATTTACATAAGTATTCAGACCCTTTACTCAATACTTTGTTGAAGCACCTTTGGCAGCAATTACAGCCTCGAGTCTTGTTAGGTATGACGCTACAAGCTCGGCACACCTGTATTTGGGGAGTTTCTCCCATTCTTCTCTGCAGATCCTCTCAAGCTCTGTCAGGTTGGATGGGGAGCATAGCTGCACAGAGATGTTCAATCGGGTTGAATTCCGGGCTCTGGCTGGGCCACTCAAGGACATTCAGAGACTTGTCCTGATGCCACTCCTGTGTTGTCCTGCATTGTCTTGGCTGTGTGATAAGGGTCATTGTCCTGTTGGAAGGACATTCGCCTCCGGTTGAGGTCTTGAGCACTCTTGAGCAGGTTTTCATCAAGGATCTCTCTGTACTTTGCTCCGTTCATCTTTCCCTCAATCCTGACTATTCTCCCAGTCCCTGCCGCTGAAAAACATACCCATAGCATGATGCTGCCACCACCATACTTCACCGTAGGGATGGTGCCAGGTTTCCTCCAGACGTGATGCTTGATTTTCAAGCCAAAGAGTTAAATCTTGGTTTCATCTGACCAGAGAATCTTGTTTCTCATGGTCTGAGAGTCTTTAGGTGCCGTTTGGCAAACTCCAAGCGGGCAGTCATGTGCCTTTTACTGAGGAGTGGCTTCCGTCTGGCCATTCTACCATAAAGGCCTGATTGGTGGAGTGCTGCAGAGATGGTTGTCCTTCTGGAAGGTTCTCCGATCTCCAAAACCAGTTTTCGCTTTGTCATTATGGGTTATTGTGTGTAGATTGATGAGGAAAAACATTTATTTAATCCATTGATGAATAAGGCTGTCACGTAACAAAATTCAGAAAAGGTCAAGGGGACTGAATACTTTCCAAATGCACTGTAAGCGTCCAGATTAGTGTCCCGCTCCTTGAAAGCGGCAGCTCTACCCTTTAGCTCAGTGCGGATGTTGCCTGTAATCCATGGCTTCTGGTTGGGATATGTACGTACTTTCACTGTGGGGACGATGTCATCGATGCACTTATTGATGAAGCCGGTGACTGATGTGGTATACGCGTCAATGCCATCAGATGAATCCCGAAACATATTCCAGTCGGTGCTAGCAAAACAGTCCTGTAGCTTAGCATCTGCATCATCTGACCACTTCTGTATTGAGCGAGTCACTGGTACTTCCTGCTTTAGATTTTGCTTGTAAGCAGGAATCAGGAAGATAGAATTATGGTCAGATTTGCCAAATGGAGGGCGAGGGAGAGCTTTGCATGCGTCTCTGTATGTGGAGTAAAGGTGATCTAGAGTTTTTTTTCCTCTGGTTGCACGTGACATACTGGTAGAAATGAGGTCAAACGGATGTAAGTTTTCCTCCATTAAAGTTCCCGGCCACTAAGAGAGTCGCCTTTGGATGGGCATTTTCTTGTTTGCTTATGGCCTTATACACCTCCTTGAGTGCGATCTTAGTGCCAGCATCGGTTTGTGGTCGTAAATAGACGCCTACAAAAATATAGATGAAAGCTCTGTTGGTTAATAGTGTGGTCTACAGCTTATCATGAGGAACTCTACCTCAACCAAGCAAAACCTTGAGACTTCTTTAATATTAGAGATCACGCACCAACTATTACAACGCAGCAGACATAGACTACAGATTCCAAAAGCACTCAATGATCTTGAAGCCTCTGCATTTTAACTTTAAGTTTATTGTGGTATTACGTAATATAAGCAGAATTGAATATAATTCCAATGCAAGAACCCCCCAAAATGTTGTCCCCTCTGCGATTTCAACTGCCCCCTTAGTCACTTTCTCCTGGCGCCGGGTCTGGGTGAGCCACCACCACAGCACAGGATACTGAGCCAGAACCTACAGTGGGGAAAAAAAGTATTTGGTCAGCCACCAATTGTGCAAGTTCTCCCACTTAAAAAGATGAGAGAGGCCTGTAATTTTCATCATAGGTACACGTCAACTATGACAGACAAAATGAGAAAAAATTATCCAGAAAATCACATTGTAGGATTTTTAATGAATTTATTGGCAAATGATGGTGGAAAATAAGTATTTGGTCAATAACAAAAGTTTCTCAATACTTTGTTATATACACTTTGTTGGCAATGACACAGGTCAAACGTTTTCTGTAAGTCTTCACAAGGTTTTCACACACTGTTTCTGGTATTTTGGCCCATTCCTCCATGCAGATCTCCTCTAGAGCGGTGATGTTTTGAGGCTGTCGCTGGGCAACACAGACTTTCAACTCCCTCCAAAGATTTTCTATGGGGTTGAGATCTGGAGACTGGCTAGGCCACTCCAGGACCTTGAAATGCTTCTTACGAAGCCACTCCTTCGTTGCCCGGGCGGTGTGTTTGGGATCATTGTCATGCTGAAAGACCCAGCCACGTTTCATCTTCAATGCCCTTGCTGATGGAAGGAGGGTTTCACTCAAAATCTCACGATACATGGCCCCATTCATTCTTTCCTTTACACGGATCAGTCGTCCTGGTCCCTTTGCAGAAAAACAGCCCCAAAGCATGATGTTTCCAACCCCATGCTTCACAGTAGGTATGGTGTTCTTTGGATGCAACTCAGCATTCTTTGTCCTCCAAACATGACGAGTTGAGTTTTTACCAAAAAAGTTATATTTTGGTTTCATCTGACCATATGACATTCTCCCAATCCTCTTCTGGATCATCCAAATGCACTTCAGACGGGCCTGGACATGTACTGGCTTAAGCAGGGGGGACACGTCTCGCACTGCAGGATTTGAGTCCCTGGCGGCGTAGTGTGTTACTGATGGTTGGCTTTGTTACTTTGGTCCCAGCTCTCTGCAGGTCATTCACTAGGTCCCCCCGTGTGGTTCTGGGATTTTTGCTCACCGTTCTTGTGATCATTTTGACCCCACGGGGTGAGATCTTGCGTGGAGCCCCAGATCGAGGGAGATTATCAGTGGTCTTGTATGTCTTCCATTTCCTAATAATTGCTCCCACAGTTGATTTCTTCAAACCAAGCTGCTTACCTATTGCAGATTCAGTCTTCCCAGCCTGGTGCAGGTCTACAATTTTGTTTTTGGTGTCCTTTGACATCTCTTTGGTCTTGGCCATTGTGAAGTTTGGAGTGTGACTGTTTGAGGTTGTGGACAGGTGTATTTTATACTGATAACAAGTTCAAACAGGTGCCATTAATACAGGTAACGAGTGGAGGACAGAGGAGCCTCTGAAAGAAGAAGTTACAGGTCTGTGAGAGCCAGAAATCTTGCTTGTTTGTAGGTGACCAAATACTTATTTTCCACCATAATTTGCAAATAAATTCATTAAAAAATCCTACAATGGGATTTTCTGGATTTTTTTCCTCAATTTGTCTGTCATAGTTGACGTGTACCTATGATGAAAATTACAGGCCTCTCTCATCTTTTTAAGTGGGAGAACTTGCACAATTGGTGGCTGACTAAATACTTTTTTTCCCCACTGTATACCTTAGAATCACCCTTCCACAGAGACCTCCAATAATAACTAAAGTGATTGACTATGTCACTGGCACTGCGGTCGAGTCCTTGCAGCTACAATCTAGGGAGATCCTAGGGAGATGTTTTTTTTATTTTTTTTGGGTGGATGGGAGAGTGTAGTGTAGTCATCGCGAGTGGACTAGAATATAACACCATCATAACCTGAGTTTACTACCTTTTAAATCAGATGCAAATAGCTCTGCAAACAGAACCCCAGGGGTACACTGACACGTTGGCTACTGAGTGACACGTAGGCACTGTGTGATGATGCGTTTGCTGTGTGGAGCTTCGTGGAGCTATGCTCTGGAGCAGGTTGGGTTACACTCCCAGGCAGCCAGGCTTGAAACTGAGAGTGGCCTGGGGTCCATTGGGGGCCGAGAGAGGGGGGAGGAGAGGGTGTAGGGGGAACTGAAGCCGCTTTAATGAGGGGTCAGAGGTTGTTCTGGGTCAAGTGTCACTCTTCAGGATTACATGTTAAACACACTCCCTTGAGGGCACGGATTGGGAACGTCGGACTAATTAGAACGAGTACAGGACATATCCTCAGAGATTATTATTTTTATTTTTTTACTGTTTAGGTTTCTTAAATAAACATATTGCTTTGAATTATTATGTCTACTGTTGGATAGTGCAGTGGTTTCCACCATGCACCGCGTGAGGATTTACCAACGCCAGTGTAATTTAGAGAGGCTCCTTGAGGAAAGTGCCTCCTCAGGGGCACAGACAATTAGTTATTCAACAAACAGCACAGATCAGCCTCTTTAATTAAACAGCCATCCTTCTCCTCTCCTCCACTCGTCTCCTCTTTTACGTAAAGGAGTCTGTTTTTTTTCAAATCCTGGGCCAGATGACACCCTAATAATTTGTTGCCCGCCATGGTGTGTCTCTAACCAGGGGATTAGATGGAAATTGGTCGGCGGGGGAGTTTGCGGAGTTATCGCTAACAGGATTTACCATCTACTGAGTATATCAAAGCTGGGGCCCCTGCGCTAAGCACTCAGCACTCCACCAAATTAAAAAGTGGCCCACAGGTGGGCCCTCCGCGCCGTTCGTGCCGACGGACCCTGACGCTAATTGCTTTCTAACTCTGTTACGAGTGCCATCAAATTACACTCCTCAATTAGAGGAGAGAAGAGAGAGAGGGAGGAGAGGAGGAGTAGAAAGGGTCTGGGAGATGAGGGGAGTGCATTATCCTGCTGGCTACTGCTGTGTGGGTACTTCTGTCATTAATGCTTTACACTGGACTTAGAGTGAGAGCGGTAGAGGGAAGAGATAGACAAAGAAAGAGGGATACTGGATTTCAGAAAATCCAGAATGGATCATTTGGTTTATTTTAAAGTAAAATGCTTGCCTTTAGTTTTCTAAGACTTCACATGGAAGTAGTGACTGAAGAAAGCATGATCAGACTCGAGTTTGATTTTCCATTAGTTTCTCCTGATCCACTCAATCCCTCAGTCATTTTAAGCAGGAAGGTCAATTAAGAACCAATCTTCATTTACAAGTATAACCTTGCCAAGAGGGAAAGCAACAATTTAACCTTCAGTGTAATACAGATTAGGGTCACGGTCTACAACGTACTCTGAAAGAGCAAGATAAGGTTGCATCATCTTTTGCAAAGACGTTTGCATGAAATGAAAGTAACAAAATGCCTAGAGAGCAGGTGAAGTACAATAAAGACTGAGGACAGGCTGTGAGGAAAACAAAGACAACATAGCTGTGTATTCCTGAGCAGGAAACCACTTAACCCATCCTTGTGTGTGTGTTTCTGCATTTGATGCAGTGAAGCACTGATGGGAAGACAGGATGTGATGTCACATCAGCCCCATTCTCTTGGGGTGGCAACATCCTGTGGGCCTGGGGTTCCCCAATGTGCTCTCTCACACTGACAACCCCAATGTCTGTCACACTGTTCATTCCTGCTACCCTATAACCACACAACATTTCCTCTGCAGCTGTAATTTACTGACATAAGCAATCAATCAACCAACTGAATGAATCAATTGAATTAAATTGATATTTTTCTATTTAATGTTTGATATAACACCTTTTTGAGTCACTTTAAGTCAGCCATTAGTTCAACTCCATCTTAATAACTCACTCACCCCTCTACATTCTCTGAGAAACTGACCGTGTCCATTCAGCCCTGTCCACTCCATATTAGCCTCGTCGCTAACCAGGCTTCCCTGAAACGGGAAGCATGGGGAAGTTCCATGGCAGAAATCAGCTAAACAGGGGTCGGAACCCAGTGTAAATCAGTGACACCAATCAGATACCTTGCTTGGGCAGAGCCCGTTAAGATTTTCAGGCTTCATTATACTCAAATTAGACAGCACTGAATAGCATGTTGCTATTATCTCTCTGTCCTCAAAGTTTAACCCTCTAGGGACTGGAACTGGAGAATATTTTCATAATGTCCTCCCACAAAATTACCTACCCTATCCAGTAGCCTACACTGTCCCTTTACAGACAGCTGGAGCTGCATTTTCATCCGTTTCCATGGCTGTTATCTACAAATGACTTTGGAGACTGCGTTTTTAATTTACAATAATTACATGAAGATATCTGGTGTAAAAATTATTGTTATCAATCAATAATGACAAACCTCCTGGCATTGACAACTTAGATGGAAAGCTACTGAGGATGGTAGCTGACTCTATAGCCTCTACTATCTGTAATATCTTTAATCTGAGCCTAGAGGAAAGTCTTTGTCCTCAGGCCTGGAGGGAAGCCAAAGTCAGTCCGCTACCCAAGAGTGGTAAAGCGGCCTTTACTGGTTCTAACAGCAGACCTATCAGCTTGCTGCCAGCTCTTAGCAAACTGTTGAAAAAAATGGTGTTTGACCAAATACAATGTGACTTCTCTGTAAACAAATTAACAACAGACTTTCAGCATGCTTATAGAGAAGGGCACTCAACATGTACTGCACTGACACAAATGACTGATGATTGGTTGAAAGAAATTGATAATAAGAAGACTGTGGGAGCTGTACTGTTAGATTTCAGTGCAGCCTTTGATATTATTGACCATAACCTGTTGTTGAGAAAACGTATCTGTTATGGCTTTTCAACCTCTGCCACATTGTGGATTCAGAGCTATCTATCTAATAGAACTCAGAGGGTTTTCTTTAATGGAAGCTTCTCTAATGTCAAACATGTAAAGTGTGGTGTACCGCAGGGCAGCTCTCTAGGCCCTTTACTCTTTTCTATTTTTACCAATGACCTGCCACTGGCATTAAACAAAGCATGTGCATCAGCAACCAAAGCTAATGAAGTCACTGAAACCCTTAACAAAGAGTTGCAGTCTGTTTTGGAATGGGTGGCCAGTAATAAACGGGTCCTGAACATCTCTAAAACTAAGAGCACTGTATTTGGTACAAATCATTCCTTAAGTTCTAGACCTCAGCTGAATCTGGAAATGAATGTTGTGGCTGTTGAGTTAAGGAGACTAAATTACTTGGTGTTACCTTAGATTGGAAACTGGCATGGTCAAAACATATAGATTCAATGGTTATAAAGATGGGGAGAGGTCTGACCATAATAAAGAGATGCTCTGCTTTTTTGACACCACACTCCACAAAGCAAGTCATGCAGGTTCTAGTTTTATCTTATCTTGATTATTGTCCAGTCATATGGTCAAGTGCTGCAAATAAAGACTAAATTAAGCTTCAGCTGGCCCAGAACAGAGCAGCACATCTTGCTCTTCATTGTAATCAGAGGGCTAATATTTATACTATGCATGCCAGTCTCACTTGGCTAAGAGTTGTGGAACATGAATCAGTGTGGAACATTAATGTGTTGGAAATTCCAAATTGTTTGCATAGTCAACTTACACACAGTACTGACACACACACTTACCCCACAAGACATGCCACCAGGGATATTTTCACAGTCCCCAGGTCCAGAACAAATTCAAGGAAACGTAGAGTATTATACAGAGCCATGAGTGCATGGAACTCCCTTCCATCTTATATAGCGCAAGTGAACAGCAAACCTGGTTTAAAAAAAAACAAATAAAGCAACACCTCACGGCACAACGCCTCTCCTCATGTGACGTACTTGTTGTGTGTATGTAATGACAAGTATGTGTAACTGATCGATGCAGACACACACACTACATGTTCATGTTTTTAAATGTATGTACTGTAAATTATAAAGTATTTTGTCTGTAATGTCTTTTTCGTTTAACATTTAAAACATTTATTTACTTACTTTAATATTTTCTCACACTGCCTCTGTTTTTTGGGTCCTTACAAAAACAGAATAATGGGCAATCTTCACAATATTTTCACTGGTAGCAAATCAGAGCCAGCAGCCATGTGGACGAATGGAGACAACGAAAAAAGTGTGTTTGTCACCAGAGTGTTTTTTATTGTGTTGTGACTTTTGACTTTATCAGCGAAATCCACTTTCATTTTCAATAAATATAAATCACATACTGTCGGCCACACTTAATAACTTGAAAACTAGCACTTGAAATTAGCATATGCAACAACTACCTGGACGGAAAACAGTGACTCACATAACACAAAGCACCCCTTCTACATGTAAAGTGTCCAGGTAGTTGTTGCATATGCTAATTTCAAGTGCTAGTTTTCAAGTTATTAAGTGTGGCCGACAGTATGTGATTTATATGTATGGGGGCAGGGTTCTTAAAATCATCAGACCATTCAAACCGTTTTTGCAATACATCAACGTGATTTTAGAGGTATGGCAATGCGAGATTAACTCCATATGGACCCCGTCTGCTTTTCCCTGAACTCAAGTCCCCTCTCCAGAGGGCTAGGTCCACAGACTCTAGCTGCCTTCACTTTATCTGCCAATGTCCAGTATCTCCCCAGCCTGTTTTCTCAGTGTCTTGGACTGGGGTCACTATCAGTTTGTTATGAAGGAGAGAGAGGGTCCATGGATCCATCACATTAGTGTCCTTGGGGATGGTGTAAAGACACGGTGTCACACTCAAATCATTCCCCCAGGCCATATTGCGTTATTGGTCAGATCAATTATTTCTACTAAGATTGAGGGGCCATGTAAACTAGTATTTACAGTATATAGTTAGTTTGATATGTGTAAATGTGAAACATTCGGCAGACCATCTGTACTCTCTTTTGCAGAAAGATTCGCTTCAACAACAGAGCAAAGATTAACCACGTAAAGTGACACTGAATATTACCTCACTGTCACCTGACTGCCTTTCATCAGTTTAGGTTAAATAAAACCACATATGGGTTTGTTTGCATCTAATTATTTTGATAAGATTGAAGTGTGTTCTTAGATATACTGTGGGATGATGACATAAGAACGGTTGAAGATACAGTTTATTGACACACCTCAATAGTACTCAATATTACTCAATATCACAAGTTTGTTTGTCTTGTGTAAGAGTTCTATCTTTGCCAGTTGAAGTTCTGTAGCAGGACAGCAAAAGCAAAGAAAACAGTATTGATTTAGAGGATTGCAGTTGCCATAGCTAATGACCAAAATCCTCTCCACAGTTAGGAGTGTCGGGGAATGGGGATAGGCTGAGCTGGGGAGATAGGGGCGTGATGCCTAGAAGAGGTGTTTTACTGGTAAAGGCGCACCCTTCCCGGTAGAGTCACAAAGTGATGGGGGGAGGAGGTACACAAAGAGAGGATTCACTGTTTCAGACAGCTAGGGGAGTCAGTCACACCTGCAGCAGATGAGTGGGCACAGTGGCATGGGCAGGGGGCAGTAAACTACATCCTCCCCACTCAGCCATTACCCCACAGGGACCACTCTGCACTACCTAATACCTACCCCCTCTCAGTCTGTACTGAGTAACCTCTCCACTGTAATCACAACCACTTTGAACACAGTCAACACCTTAGCACAAGGACAGAGAGGAGAAAGAGGAGAGAAAGACAGAGCGCCATGTGTTCCCCTGAATCAAAATCACTGAGCCTGAATCAATCCTGTTCTATTCTTCTCTGATTCTATTGTTCTGTATACAACACCACCCCTCTGTACTGGACAGTATGTTTCTCTCCACATCTCCACAGCACCGCTGATGTGCAACAGATGTTTTGTCCCCTGCTGTTTTGAAGTGTTGTGATTTTCATTTAGTCGACCGCTCTGGGGCACAGACCTATCAGCAGGCATCTAGTGTGGCGCACCGCGCTGCGTCTGGCAACCAAGGCCTTAAATAAACAAAGGGTCCCTGTTACACACCGTGCAACACATCATTCAACGTTGAGAGAGAGATGAAGAAAAATAAATCTCTCCACCAGACGAAGGGCAGTAAAGTTTTTTACAGGGACTAACCATTCAATTCCAGTCATATACCAGTGGCTTCGCTCCAAAACGGGGTTACCAACCTACATATACATTATGGTGTATGGGTATGTGAATGGGCCACACCTTTTGTGGGTTACATCCATTTACTCATTATAGGCCCGACTGAGAGACAGTAATAACGTAGAAGAATAGGCAATTGAGAGCTTAAGACTAAATTCTAAATCTAAAATGCAGTTGAAAGTGCGTTGACACATTGGCACTATAGGCCTATACGAATGCAGTCCTTATAACGTAGTGTCGTACTGACTGAATCGAAGCCATGGAAAATCAGAAAATCTGTCTCATTCAACCCAAGGAGAAAGCTGTGTGCAGGTTCCACTTATTCTAGCACCTAAGGATATTTGATGTTTGACATGTGACATCAGTCTTCAGTTCCGTCTTCCCTTAAACCATATAACATAGTAATAATTCAGAGGTAGGCCAGTTTGTACTAGATTTGGAACATTATGGCCCTGACGAATCACACATCTCCATATCTTTACGTCTTCAAATGGGAAAATAGACAAGCAATGAAGTGTACAGTGTGGTTGTGTGGGTGTGTGTGTGTGCACGAACATCTGTGTGTCTTTCTGTGTGTGTGTGTCCTTCATGACGCTGCCACACAGATGTTTCCCAGCCTGCACCTCTCCGACCAGAGGCATGTCCTGACCTGGGCCCGCTGCCAACACAGGAAGTCTCTTTGTTAACCCCTTGTGTTCTGGAAATGCTCCGGGGAGAGACGCAGCTAATAACCCACCTCTGCACCAAGGGCACAAAGCAGAGCGGGGAAGGTTTGCAGAGGAGGCTAAGGGTTAATCTTACAGTCACAGCCTCGTTCGCCACAGCCAACTTCACTTTGCCCTCTGCAGCTGGTGGCAAGAACCTGCACCTTAGCCCAGTATTCACGCAGACAATGAGACGAGTTTAGAGTTGCGAAAGTGCTTTAGAAAATATACAGCAGAGAGATTGATGGCCTGGAGATGGATGATATCTGTCCCCGTGAGAGGAGAACAGGATTATTACAAAACCAGCAGAACATTAGAGGGAGGCCAGAAAACCCTGAATGCTCCTTATCTGGGAGATGTTTTACTCTGTGCACACACAATGAAGTGACTGTAAAGTATATAGTGTGGTAAAGCATAGTGTGTGTGTGTGTGTGTGTGTAAGTGTCTGTGCATGCTTAATGCATACGTGTCTGTTAGTTAGAAGATGTGTTTTTTTGTGCACACATTGTGTGTGAGTGTGTGTACGCAAGGTGTCCTTTTTGGGACGTGCTCTGGCACATTTGGCTGAAATATAGCTCAGTTGGCATGCTGACAGTCACAAATGATTAATTAACACCATCAAGGCCTGTGGTGTGTGTGTGTGTGTGTGTGTGCGTGTGTATGTGTGTGTGAGAGAGAGAGAGAGAGAGAGAGAGAGAGAGAGAGAGAGAGAGAGAGAGAGAGAGAGAGAGAGAGAGAGAGAGATGTGGGTTGATTGTAGAATGAGAATGTGTAATTTGGCCGAAGGAAAGAAAGGGTTTGGGAGGTGAATGAAAATGAAAAGGATGTGGGGATTGAGAGAGCTAAATGACTAAAAATGTAAAAATGTAAACCCACTTCCTATACGAAATGTTGCAGTGTATGTCTTCAGAACATAATTAGAATACTGTATGTGACAGCAAGCATGTTTTAATAGATGATGGTGAGCATTTCCACTATACTACAATGGGCTGGCTTGTCATTGTGGTTCCAGTAAAGATAAAATCAGTATTGTGATGAATAACAGAAAGCTGAAGTGTTTCAGTGGACCACGCAGTCATTCTGTGGCTGAGATAGAAGTCACTTTGAGGTTAAACAGTCATTTGGAGTGTAGAGTTGCTTTGTGGACAAAAACCTAGTAACCCAAAACATGACAATGTGACTATATATGGTTGTGAAGCAGCATGTTCACCACTATGAAAGCCCAGTGGAAGTCCCCTCAATGTTTCTGCTGTGTGTTACGTTAAGAAATACAAATACAAATCTTACCTCATTTAAATTCTAATTCACATTGTACATTTTTGTTGATTTGCTTTAAGCACATTAATCATATATATTAGATGGTTGGTTTGATGTTTGATGGATTCCCAACTACTTTTTGAGTAAACTGCTTCCAAGTATAACTACATTGGTGTCAAAATGGTCATAATCAAGTGGGCCATTGACTTGCAAGGGGTCATTTGACAGAGGACAGCGATATCTCTGGATCTCCAATATAAAGGAGAGTTGTTAGTGTCACAAATTGGACAGCCGGCATAAAGTATAATTGAAAGCTCATTGCTTGACTTGAGAAAACCAAGGCTTATGAGGGCCACACGAACACTAACTTTTATGATATAAAAGTGTTTTTTATGAGCCCTTAGACTGCAGTGTCACACCTGAATGGGAGTGTTTCTTTTATCCGTGGCCAACTCTGGTTCTTCTGATCCTGTTTAGACCGATTATGGCCGGCGGGCTGGGGGGACCAGAGGGGTGGGGGGGACATTGTTGGGGGAGAGGGGGAGGGAGGTGTGCCTTTATGGACGGGAAAATAAAAAATGTACAACAGGGTGAGCAACACTGTGATCAAAACCCAAATCACCCTGGCACTGGTACAATGAGCCATGTACAGTTTATAATGATACATGTGGGGTTTTCTACCACTGTGATTTGATGTGTAGTATAGTGATATCATATGGTGTGTAGTTTAGTGTCAACCAGGTTAACAGTATGCTAACAGTATGAGACGGTCGATGAGAATGTCACATACTGAGGTTTATGTGGGTATTTACTCTTGTGTATGCCTATTATCAGCAAACAATATTATTTGTTTCTCAAACTCAAATCAATTTACTAAATTAAGCTGAGTCTGTACAGTGTGTAGCCAGTCAAGCGTTGGGCCATTGCCGTCTCTGGGACAATTGTGTCTGTGAATTTCATGGGCAGCTGTTTCTGAGTGCGTCAACTCTCTTCAGTCTTTAATACTTGCACAATAAACTAGATTGGTTTGGCAAAGAAATCCCTCCATTAAAATCCATTAAATTCATAGAAAAATGTACTGACAGTTTTCCTTTGAGACAGAAAAATGACTACAGTGGTAGTTTATAGTTGTTTCATTCAACGTGGGTCATTTCCAAACATATCCCTTCACCACTGGAACATGAAAACACAAACCAAAAAAAAATTACACCAAAATAAGGAATTAGGAACAAGGAATGATTAATCTCTATTTGGTTTAATTGAGCTATCACTGATTTATTATGACCCAAGTTTGTGTCTGTTACAACAAAAAGTCTGTATTGTGCCAGACCTATCAAAGGTACATGTCAAAGTCAACCTGATTGTCATCTGAGGTGACCAAGGTAGCTCTAAAAAAGTCCTCTAACATTATGACCCCGACTGCTGGTCAGGTTGCATTTATTTGAAAGATAAGGATGATGTGCAATAAATATATAGCTTGTTTCCTAGGTTAGGGATTAGTGCCACTTTTTAGGATGTCAATATGAATTAACGTAATGTATATGTGTTATTTGTTTTTACCATCGAGGACCTCTTTGGAAACAAGTGTTTTAATTAATAATTTTAAGTACTATCCTCTGGGTCCACATTGTACATATTATTGTATATGTCTTTTAAACCAAATAAATCCAAATCGATGACTGATTTCCTGTGCTTGGTAGTTGACCTGACCCAGCTCATTGAGGTGAAGAGGCTTTCTAATCACCTAACAGCAGGCAGGCACTCAACCGATTGATAACACACACTTCTTGTGGGAGGAATTCCCTTATTTGGAGATCAGGGTGAGGTTCATATGAACCAGATCTAGACATTTACATTTACGTCATTTAGCAGACGCTCTTATCCAGAGCGACTTACAAATTGGTGCAGATCTAAAGATATGTATCATATCTGTGAGCAAAGGGTGCATGATCTAGGTCAAATAAAGAGCAGTTGTGAGGGGATGAAGGTTTACATTGTGGGACTGATGGACGGATTGACGGACAGATGGATGGTTGGATGGATTGGTGGATGGATTCAGCCATTTAAAGTCCATGAGGTGTGCTTGCATCCCCTTGACCAGTTCTGTTGATCACTAGCTGCCTGTTGACCAGGATGGCTGCTGAGGGCAGCCTTGGTACGGTGTACCCTCTCTGGGTGCAGCCTGTTCGTCTTTCCACATGCAGTCCCACTCTGACAGAGGTTATTCTTACCCCCTTTTCTTTTCCACCTGAAATGAAGGGAACAGGAAGCTGAGGCCAATTAGCACCACATAATGATTAAATAAATAAAGCTGAAGTAAAATAAAAACTAAACTAGAGAGAGAGAGAGTGGGATGGATGGAGGGAAAGAAATACACAACAATCAATGCCATCCAGACGGTACTTCTCAGTGCTGCAGTAATTCTTTTGGCAGGTGGACAAGCGATTTCATTCGCACCTTTATTGTAGAGAAAACATGGCCAGGGAAATGAAAACATTATACGGTGGAGGTGGATGTGTGTTGGACGGCATACAAGAGAAAGCTGTGATTTACAGGGAAACAGTAAATTTGCAGGCAGCGCCGCTTTACGTTACGGGGACACATACATCTCACACTCACACCTGCTGCCAGGCAGAAACAGGAAAACAGAGCGAAATAAGAAATACAGAGAGAAAGGTCCTTTCTGTGTGTGTGTGTGTGTGTGTGAGAGTGTATGTGTGTGAGTGTGTGTGTGTGTGTGTGTGACGATCTGTCAGTTTAAAAGCACACTACTAGGGCTATGCCAAAAAAGGTAGCCAAACGTGGCCCAAAAGGCCCATTTGGTTTGGAGCTTTTCTAAACATGCAGGTCAAAAACACTACTTCATTACACATCTGGAGAGAAAAAGAAACAACACCACCCACACCTCAATGGGTACAGTATCCCCCCTATCCCCCTGTGGCCCCTAAGGGCAGATCCATGGTACAGTAGCCCCCCTATCCCCCTGTGGCCCCTAAGGGCAGATCCATGGGTACAGTAGCCCCCCTATCCCCCTGTGGCCCCTAAGGGCAGATCATGGTACAGTAGCCCCCTATCCCCCTGTGGCCCCTAAGGGCAGATCCATGGTACAG
This sequence comes from Coregonus clupeaformis, assembly GCF_020615455.1. NCBI lineage: Eukaryota > Metazoa > Chordata > Actinopteri > Salmoniformes > Salmonidae > Coregonus > Coregonus clupeaformis. The sequence continues at coordinate 43,962 of NW_025533587.1, forward strand.
TAGCCCCCTATCCCCCTGTGGCCCCTAAGGGCAGATCCATGGGTACAGTAGCCCCCCTATTCCCCTGTGGCCCCTAAGGGCAGATCCATGAAACACAGTGCTCCCGTGAAAATAACTGACTTAGCTAATACAGTTATAATAATATAATAATAATATAATAATAATATAATATGCCATTTAGCAGACGCTTTTATCCAAAGCGACTTACAGTCATATATTATTACTAGGAGCTATATTCACCTGATTCCACACTGTTTGAAAACACCTTCAACTCACGTCACTGCAAAGTATATGTGTGAGTGAATCTAAGTACAGGTTTTGAGAAAGATTAACTTTGAAATAGAGAAAACAGAAATGAAGCTCCACTCCCTCTCTACACACAGAGAGAGGCTCTGCTGTCTGTCGCGCTCCCCCATGCTCTTCTCTGCCTACCAGGAGAGGAGTGCTGTGCTGCAAGGCTAATCGAAGCAGACGTGATGTTTGTCTTCACAGGGGCTGTGATTTGAGCCGGGGCCAAACACTGGAGCATCAGGGGGCAGGGCCCCTCCAGGCCACGGCAGCTCTAAGATTACCTCCCTCCGCTAGCTTACATCTTCACTAGCCTCCCCCTCTCCATCCCTTCCTCCACCCCTCTCTTCTTTTCTCCCTCTATACATGAGGCCAATTTGTTGTGGCAGGCGTGCGTCTCGGGGTCCAGATCTTGTTACACAAATGTGGGTTTGCCGGAGGATTTTGGGCTCCTTCCAGACCAGATATGAGAGGCAGAGTGTATCTCCGAGGAGTGCCAGGCAGGGGAAGACATGATATGGGCTGTTCTGTTTGAGATTTAATAGGCAGGCCTTGTGTGCTGTACAATTAACATAATCTGCAGGCTATAACGTTACAAATCACTTACTAAATACTGCCTAAATATTGTTCCACTGTGTCTAACCGATCAAGTGACAAAAAACTGGCCCAGAATGGAAAGAAGTTGAGGAACATGAGTCGGGTATCAAAATATGAAGAAAAAAACAAACATTTTGAAATGAATTGCTAGACTTATTATTTATGTCATGTGCATCCATATGTTGGCTGAAGTAAACAATTTGCAGTGATACTCTTGTGATTATAACAATTTATTAGAATTACCAGCAAAAATGACGACAGAGTGAATCTTTCTCCCGGAATCAACCTCTTCCTCTGTGAAAGCCCCACGATGCTAACCCTTACCCTGACATAGAGCCTGGTTTAGCCAGCTAAGACCACAGAACCAGGATTAGCTAACACAATACTCATCCTTTCCTGGAGGAAATCCTAATGCATTCTCTAACATGGAAAGGCAGGCTATTGGGTTTTGTGTTCAGGAGGAAGGGAGGCTGCGGTGGTTTATACAGGCCTGCGTTTATCTGCCCTGCTGTTGGTTTAGGTCTTTAGGTTTTCTAGCTTTAGTCTGGGTGGGTTGGGGGGTTAGTTGGGGGAGAGCGTGGTCAACAGGGCCATCCGGTGATAAGCATCTCCAGGCTTGTCATTGCAGGCTTGGTGGTGGTGGTGACAGAAGGGTTAGCCATTAGTGATGACATAACTCGTGTGCTGCATGGGTCCTAGAATAGAGTATGGCCTCTGACATGGCAGCAGCATATTGAAATTGCATAATATATGAAATATTAAAATGAACATGCCTGTATTAAGGCAAATCTTGATACTGACATTATCAGCATTGTCATAAGCGGTCGCTCAAAGTAAAGAGCGGTAAAAAAAGAAGTAGAGACACTTAGCTTATATTAGCTAGATACACTAGGTTCAATCATAGTGTGCAATGGACAAAGATAAACCCTATGGTACCATAGTAATCAGTGGCAGGGCATCAGGTAGAGGCCAGCCAGTCCCAGCTCCATTCCCCTCCTACAGAGGTCTGGGCGTTGGGGCCGAGAAAAGAGGGCAGAAAAAGCCCTTTAGAAAGTAAACAGACACAGAATTGAAGAAACAAGGAAGAGGGAAGCATCTGAGGCATGTGGGCATTCTGGGAATGTCAGCTCGGACAGACAAAGAGTGGCTGTGATTGGACAATGAGTATGAATCAGACCTCTCTGGGAAATGAATACAGGATTGTGACCAAAGTATTTTTCCCACAGACCTTAGGTAGAGCCTTGTGAATGTATTTCATTGGCAGACCTTTCAGTGTTTGGGTGGTGAGGGGGAAGACAGTGTTTGAGTGCCGATACACTGGGTGTCCATTGCGTATTAATTTTATCTGGTTTAAAATGGCAGGTCGCTAGCTGCATACCAATGACTTCAAATACATGAAGGAGACTTTTATTCTTTACTGTGGCTACTGTAGGCCTCTTGCCGATGGATGTACCTGATGCATTAGATCCCACTTCCAGTCTCAGTCTATGTAGTGAACTGTCAGGCGTCAGTGTGTAGCGGTAGGTCAGAGTCAGGCGCAGGACACAGAGATAGTAGACAACGTACTTTACTTGTGCAAATAAATTAACATAATCTCCACGCAGGGAGGACAAATACCGCTCACCAGTCGATGACACCAAACATAGAACAAACACGCACACAACACAGTGGGAGCCAGAGGGTTAAATAGGAAACAAATCATGAACATAATGGGAAACAGGTGTGTACAATAAAGACAAAACAAGTAGAACACAGACACATAGATCGGTGGCATCTAGTACTCCGGTGACGACGAACGCCGAAGCCTGCCTGAGCAAGGAGGAGGGGCAGTACCCCCCCCTTGAGCCGTGCGCCGACACCGGCCTCGGGGACGGCCAGGAGGACGCGGCGCAGGGCGAGTCGGATGACGACGGTGGAAATCCCTCAACATGGAGGGATCAAAGATGTCCCTCCTAGGGACACAGCACCGTTCCTCCGGACCGTACCCCTCCCACTCCACGAGATACTGCAGGCCCCTCACCCGACGCCTCGAATTCAGGATGGAACGGACCGAGTATGCCGGTGCCCCCTCGATGTCCAGTGGGGGCGGAGGAACCTCCCGTACCTCAGACTCCTGGAGTGGACTAGCTACCACCGGCCTGAGGAGAGACACATGGAACGAGGGGTTAATACGGTAATCAGGAGGAAGTTGTAACCTATAACAAACCTTGTTCAATCTCCTCAGGACTTTAAATGGCCCAACAAACCGCCGACCCAGCTTCCGGCAGGGCAGGCGAAGGGGCAGGTTTCGGGTCGAGAGCCAGACCCGGTCCCCCGGTGCATACACCGGGGCCTCACTGCGGTGGCGGTCGGCGCTCACCTTCTGTCGCCTGATGGTCGTTGCAGGCGTACATGGGCAGCGTTCCAGGTCTCCTCCGAGTGCCAAAACCATTCATCCACCGCAGGTGCCTCGATCTGTCTCTGATGCCATGGTGCCAGGACCGGCTGATAACCTAATACACACTGAAATGGAGAAAGGTTAGTGGAGGAGTGGCGGAGGGAGTTTTGGGCCATCTCTGCCCAGGGGATGAAAACCGACTACTCCCCCAGCCGGTCCTGGCAATAGGACCGCAGAAATCTACCCACATCCTGGTTTACTCTTTCCACCTGCCCATTACTCTCGGGGTGAAACCCTGAGGTCAGGCTGACCGAGACCACCAGACGTTCCATGAACGCCCTCCAGACCCTTGAGGTGAACTGGGAACCCCGATCAGACACTATATCCTCAGGTACCCCGTAGTGCCGGAAGACGTGTGTAAATAGGGTCTCCGCAATCTGTAGGGCCATAGGGAGACCGGGCAAAGGAATGAGACGGCAGGACTTAGAAAACCGATCCACAACGACCAGGATCGTGATGTTCCCTTGTGACGGGGGAAGGTCCGTAACGAAATCCACCAATAGGTGGGACCACGGCCGTTGTGGAACGGGTAGGGGTTGTAATTTCCCTCTGGGCAGGTGTCTAGGTGCCTTGCACTGGGCGCACACCGAGCAGGAGGAAATATAAACCCTCACGTCCTTAGCTAAAGTGGGCCACCAGTACTTCCATCTAAGTGCACTCTCCGACCGATGCCAGGGTGACGTGTGAGCCCAATAGATTAATCGATCGCGGACATCTAATGGAACGTACATACGACCCTCTGGACACTGGGGGGGAGTGGGTTCCGTTTATAACGCCCGATCGATGTCCGCGTCAACCTCCCACACCACTGGTGCCACCAGACAAGAAGCCGGAAGTATGGGAGTGGGCTCCATGGACCTCTCCTCTCTGTCATACAGCCGGTACAGAGCGTCTGCCTTAGTGTTCTGAGAACCTGGTCTGTAAGAAAGGGTGAACACAAAATGGGTGAAAAACATGGCCCACCTTGCCTGGCGAGGGTTCAGTCTCCTCGCCGCCCGGATGTACTCCAGATTGCGGTGGTCAGTCAAAATGAGGAAAGGGTGTTTAGCCCCCTCAAGCCAATGCCTCCACGCTTTCAGAGCCTGGACAACAGCTAACAGCTCCCGGTCCCCCACATCATAGTTGCGCTCCGCAGGCTGAGCTTCTTCGAAAATAAAGCACAGGGGCGGAGCTTTGGTGGCGTACCTGAGCTCTGAGACAGTGCAGCTCCTATCCCAGCCTCGGACGCGTCCACCTCTACTGTGAATGCCAAGGAGGGATCCGGATGAGCCAGCACAGGAGCCGAGGTGAACAGGTCCTTCAGGTGACCAAAAGCCCTGTCTGCCTCAGCTGACCACTGCAGTCGCACCGGTCTCCCCTTCAGCAAGGAGGTAATGGGAGCCCCTACCTGACCAAAGCCCCGGATAAACCTCTGGTAGTAGTTGGCAAACCCTAAGAATCGCTGCACCTCGAGGAGGCAGGTGAAGTGGAAGGCTGAATGTATCCCTGTCCCAGAGATTCGGAGACATATGTTTCCATAGCAGCCGTCTCCTTCTGTGACAGAGGATACACGTGACTCCGGGGAAGTGCAGCGCCTACCTGGAGATTTATCGCACAATCCCCCTGTCGATGGGGTGGTAATTGAGTCGCCTTCTTTTTACAGAAGGCGAGAGACAAATCGGCATATTCGGGGGGAATGTGCATAGTGGATACCTGGTTTGGACTTTCCACCGTAGTTGCCCCTATGGAAACACCTACACACCTCCCCGAGCACTGACGTGACCATCCCTTGAGAGCCCTCTGTTGCCATGAAATCGTGGGGTCATGAGAGGTTAACCAGGGAAGCCCCAACACCACTGGAAATGCAGGAGAATCGATCAGAAAGAGACTAATTCTCTCCTCATGACCCTCCTGCATTTTCATCCAGAGTGGAGCTGTGACCTCCCTAATCAGGCCTGACCCTAAAGGGCGACTATCTAAGGCATGTACAGGGAAGGGCACATCAACAGGAACAATAGGAATCCCTAATCTACGGGCAAATATACGATAAATAAAGTTCCCAGCTGCGCCTGAATCTACGAGCGCCTTATGCTGGGAATGCAGAGAAATCGCAGGAAATTATATGTCAATACACATATGCGCAACAGGGAGCACTGGGTGAGTCAGGTGCCTACTCACCTGGGAAGGTCCACCAGTGCTCTACCAGCTGCCTCGACTCCCTGAGGACCCTCCCCAGCACCGACCAGCAGTGTGTCCTCTTCGGCCACAGTTGGTGCAGGAAACGGCCCCCCTTCTGGTCTCCCTGAGAGCAGCACCTCCGAGCTCCATCGGTGTAGGGTTGGAGGTGCTGGGGGATGGAATGGACGGACCCCGATCCGGACGTCCACGGGTGGCCAACAGGTTATCCAGCCTTATCAACAAATCCACCAGCTGGTCCAGGTTAAGGGTGGTGTCCCTGCAGGCCAGCTTCCGCCGAACGTCCTCCCATAGGCTGCATCGGTAGTGGTCAATCAGGGCCCTCTCATTCCATCCCGCGCTGGCGCCGCGTCTATTCCTCCCCACTCACCGTTGGCCCACTCGAGCGCTCTCCCCGACAGACAGGAGATGAGGGCGGACACGCTCTCGTATCCCGAGGGAGCCGGGTGGATGGTCGCCAGGTGAGGCCTCCCCCAGGAAACCGGCCCGGCAGCTGTACCATCATATGCCCTCAGGAGCGAGAGCCGAATCCCACTGGACCCAGGTGACGAAGGGGTGGACAGCGGTGTGGGTTGCAGTGTAGTTGAAGGAGGTGTAGAAGAAAAAAAAAACCTCTCTCCCATCGCTCCATAGTGTTCAACACGCGATCCATGGCTGTGCCGAGAGTCTGTATCATGGTCGCTTGCTGCTGGACGCGTTCCTCCACTGATCCGGAAGGAATGAATGTACCTGCTGACTCCATTTGAGGTGCGTGTTTCTGTCAGGCGTCAGTGTGTAGCGGTAGGACGGAGTCAGGCGCAGGACACAGAGCTAGTAGACAACGTACTTTACTTGTGAAAATAAATTAACATAATCTCCACGCAGGGAGGACAAATACCGCTCACCAGTCGATGACACCAAACATAGAACAAACACGCACACAACACAGTGGGAGCCAGAGGGTTAAATAGGGAACAAATCATGAACATAATGGGAACCAGATGTGTACGATAAAGACAAAACAAGTAGAACACAGAAACATAGATCGGTGGCAGCTAGTACTCCGGTGACGACGAACGCCGAAGCCTGCCCGAGCAAGGAGGAGGGGCAGCCTCGGCTGAATCCTTGACATGAACGTAACGTGACATAGACATTCATAAGGCTTTATGTAAGCTGCGTTGAGAAGACTTCAAGCGTTTACTGTAAAAGACAGAAATCGAGGGATAAAACTATGCTGAAAATGTGACATATCACTGGCATTAACATGCTAGGCTATACTTATGATGCTGTTACGTAGGCTGACAGGCAGGATTTAAGGAGAGCTGTATTTCTCCCCTGGACTCTTAAACATCTCATTTTCCATTAACATGAGACCCAGAGCAGCGCGTGTCAGTGGAGGATATAAATCTCCAGTTTCCCTTCCCCCTTATACAAGGCCCCTCAGCCTCTCAGCCTCAGTGGAGGAGTGGAACAGGACACCTTCCAAGAAGAGACACTCTTCACTGCTTAACCCTCCAGAGTGTGAGTAGAGTAGAGTAGACTACTATACTCACATTGTCATTGGCTCAAACAAATATCTAGAAAATACCTAGGACCTTTACTAAAGCTCAAAACAAACCTAACGAATATGGCACTGACATCTATGTTGTGTACCTCTGAAGACACTGCAGAATGAGTAAGTAGCTTTTTCAGAGTGGTTTCAACCCCCAGAATTATTATCAATACTAAATCATCCCCAGAGCTTAGCTTGACCCCCAGCTCCATCCCCAGCCTCCAAACCTACACTAATCCTCAGCCCCATCCTCAACTCCAACTCTATTCCCATCAAAAACCCCGGCTCAGCTCCAACCCCACTCCCAAGCCTGAGATTGAACCCCCTCCCCAACCCCAACCCCAGCCCTAGCTCCAGCTCCAAACTCCAAGATTCAACCCCAGCCTCAGCCCCAACCCCAGCTCCAGTCAGCCAGGCAATCATTAGCCATGTGTCCCTGTGTGGATGGGCCTCACACAGGCAGGCACCAGGCAGTGATGGATGACTCCTCTCAGCCATCTCTCCTGTGGCAGGAGGGGGCAGGCTGCTCCTCCACCACCACCAGCTGCCTGCTGTCTGATCTCTACCAAAGATGACACACTATCATCCAGGGAATGTGGGATTTTAAGAGGGGATCCGGAGCTCTAAAAGGGGGTATCTCTGGCTGTTAACTGGGTGTCCTGGGTCTTTATAATGGGTGTCTGGTTCCTTCCCCTCATGGGGATCCTGAGCAAACTAGGTCCTTAGGTTCTGGTGGTCAGAGACCGACTTCCATGTTTCCCATTTTAAACCGATATAAATAGATCTGCTGGGAAGGAGACCTTCATTGAGGAAGAGGGAGAAGCAGAGAGGGAGAGAATGGTATCAGCCTCCCATAGACAGTCATTTCCCGTCAAGCCATCTCTTTCTTAATACAAATAGGCACTGATTATGTTAATTACATTATTTCTTTCTCCAACACTGATGTAGTACTTCATAATACGATTCTGTGTGTTCTGGTGAGTGTTATTTGTGGTGGTTCCCCCAGCCCCAGGCCAGTAGGCCTCCTAGGCTGACTCTGTGTAGTGTGGGGTGGAGGCGTGCAGAGGCATACACTAGCACTGGGAGAGCTGGATATAGATCAGTAGAACACTGCAGCATGGAGGAACCACAGTCAGTCAATACCTCCAGCAGAGTCTCACACCCCACACACACACTGTCCCAGAGGTCTCTCTGCCTGTTACCCAGTGTTGGTTACACATGATTGTGGTCATTACACAATCGTCAGTACTGTTCGTCCTCTATGGTCTCAGTGGAGACATCATACATGGAAGTGAACTGTCCCATTGGTGAATGTATAGATATTGTTCGGAACAATTTGTCTTTTGGAGATCTAGGATTTTGTTTTGTAACCATTGCAATGTTTTATAACTGTCAAGTAACTAAATGATCCCTGGCTGATCTCAACCAAGGGATTATATTCTGAGATACATGATATTAACCTGTTGAACCAGAGCCAGGAAAGGGGCTCTGATGTCAACAGATATTTCATCCTGATTGATGAGCTGTACAGGACATGCTATGCCTCACCATGGTTGGGGTGAGATGGGGTGGAGGGTGTAGGCGGTAGGGTTGTAGGGGGGTAATTAACATCAGTTAGGGGTGGTGGAATAGTACAGGGTATCAGGTCAAGCCCCATCTTAAACCTCACTCTTGAACATTACATCGCACATGTGTGTGCAAACACACATATGCATACGTGCACAAACACACACACACACACACAAATACATACACACTCACAAACACACACATTCTATGGTCATTAAGCGTTTTCTCATTAGCGGTGAATGGGGCTTGATCAGTTGGGAGTTAACACCATCCATCTGATAGCAGTCCAGAGGGACTTGGAGGAGGTAAGGGGGAGGATGGGGAAGACCAGCCAGTCAATTAGATAGTCTTTAGGGCTGGACGGGTCTGCTGAGGGGGTCACATTTGGACACATCTGCCTCCCGTGGCAGATTTCTACTGCCCTCCCCAGATAGACCCTTCTGCTCAGTCTGAGAGCATGTCCATCTCTCTCTGTCTCTCTCCATAAATCCTTAAGAGAAGACACCTCTACTCCATCACTCTTGTACAGTCCATGGTCCCATATAAATGACCTCATCTCTAGCACATTGTGTACCTGTAATACTCCTATTCAGACCAGACTTTGAGACTGGTGTAGAGCTGTTAGTGCTATTATGCAATGCATTGGATAACAATATATATATATATGTTGATCTACATCAGGGTACTACCAAATGCATTTCATCATTGTCAAATTAATGTCTCTCTAATGTGCACAAATTGTATTACTGCCCCGTATCCACCATTGAACTTTATCCATATGGCCTGTGTCAGAAAAGCCAGGCCTAGAAAGACTTGCTAGCATCTTCACTAGAGTAGTCGTGACACATGGGCCACATTTTGAGAACTGTAGAGTTGTGATGTGGGGTGTGTGTTCTAAAGCGTGAAACCTGCAGTAGCGTGTTTGCGGGGGGACCAGCAGGATAAGTGGGCACCCTCTTCAGAAGAACATGCTCTTGATGTGATCACTGCCGTAATGACAAACAGGCTTTAAGCCTTTAGCTCGGTCATGATGATGCTATAGAGCTGGTGGAAATTTGAACTAACATTAGATGTGGTTTAGAGGATGGCTCTCTGGAGTGAATCTAAAAGAAATGTAGCCTAAATTAGATTAGAGAGTTCATTCTTGTCTCAGAAAAGGATCCACTTCATCATCTTCATCTTGACTGTCCTCCATTTTCCAAGGAGCTTCGAGTCTAAGAAAAACTTTTAGGAGGAAGAGAAGAAATCGGACGGCGGAAAAAGGAGAAAAGAAAACATATAAACTAAACGCACAGTAAAACATGCTGTAAATAGAAGCTGGGTCCAAAGTTATATGAGGTGTTGGTTGAATGGCACTAGGACAGCAGTGGAGCAGGTTCGGTGAGGGCTGAGTGAGTGAATGGGTTGGAAAATGGGCTGCAGGACTTCAGACTATCCTGAGGTGACACCAGTTCTTTTAACGACATTCTCAGATGTCTGGACTGGCCGGGCCGTAGAGGGAAGGGGGTTGAGGCAGAGCCAGTACCCATCACAAGACACTGCTGCTGGGCATCGGCCCTACAGGCTCCGGCCTCCTCCTCCACTCCACGCCTCACAGAGAACCATGAGCAGACTGGGCCTGGTCGCTGCCAAGGCAGCCCGCCTCCACTGTCAACTAGGGAGGTTTAGAAGAGAATGGAGGAGGAGCAAAGGATGAGGAGGTAAGAGGATGACAAAGAGGAAAGTGAGCAAGGGAGGGAACGAGAATGGGAGAGGTAGAAAGAGCAGAGACGGAACAGAAAGGAGGATGACGATGTAAAAGCATGGACAAGATGAAGAAGTGGATGAGGAAGAGGAGGAGGATAATGAGGAGACAGAGACGACGCAAGAGGGGCAGGAGGCAAAGACACACGATGAGGAGGAGGACAAATAGAAAGGCAGGGAGAGAGAGTCAGAGAGCTGGCCAGGCCAGTACCCGCTGAGATGGCTCCAAACCACTGCGTCTCCAGAGGAAAATGTTTTCACCATCCTCTAAGTGCCCATTAACTGTCTATTCCCATTCCAGCCGATCTCCGCACCACGCTCCAGCTCAGTGGGAGTTGTGGCCGGAGCCGCCCGCCGTATTCCAGGGAGGCCGAGTCTAAGCCTCAGCCTTAGCCGAGAGCTGGAGAGAGAGAGGGAGAGAGGGAAAGAGGGAGAGAGGGAGAGAGGGAGAGGGAGAGGGAGAGGGAGAGAGAGACAAATTGTGTGTGGGAGGGGGAGCGACTTTGTTGGTCTTTGTGTGTGAGTTGGGCCGGGTCGGGCCACTAGCCTCCCTGAACTAGATCAGTTCTTACATGGATCTATTCTGCAGATGCTTGAATTCAGAGCAACTTTCCAACTACGGTTATTGATGGGGGTTTTTGGCTTTGGATGTAAATGTACTTGTAGTGAATGTACACTTTTCCTCATTTGATGGGTTTGTTTTAGACATGACACTGGAAATCCAACATAATATTTCACCATACAGTGCTCTGTAATGAATAAATAGTCAAAGCCTGCTTGAGAGACACTATGATGACAACATGAAAGAATGGATAGTGTAATAAGAAAGAAATAGAGAGGGACAGTAAGATTTGTCTGGGGAGAGGATGGGAAGACATTCTGTTCAACATAGTGTATTTACAAGCACAAGAGTATCAACTTCCTGCCATCTCCATCATACATGGGAGCGTCTGAGGGCGAGAGAGATTGCGCCCCAATTAGGCCCTGATAACTAATCAATAGGCTGCATATTCCTAGAGGAGGATGTAAAGGACTGGGCCCCTGGGAACACCACTTTAAATTACTCTCCTGTCGATGCTGAGAGACAGAGGCTATGATGGCGAAGAGAGGGGGAGAGAGGGAGAGAGTAACAGGGGGGATGAGCGAGGGAGGGAGGGAGGGAGGGAGTGGGGAGGCAGGAGGGGAGAGAGAGAAAGAGAGAGAGAGAGAGAGAGAGAGAGAGAGAGAGAGAGAGAGAGAGAGAGAGAGAGAGAGAGAGAGAGAGAGAGAGAGAGAGAGAGAGAGAGAGAGAGAGAGAGAGAGAGAGAGAGAGAGAGAGAGAGAGAGAGAGAGAGAGAGAGAGAGAGAGAGAGAGAGGAAGGGATGATGAAGAGAAAGGGGGTCAGAGCAGGCAGGGGATGAGCAGAAGAAAATATTAAAAAAGGGGGGAAAAGAGAGCGGAACAGAGACAGGTAGCAGAAGAGTGGAGGAGATGACTAACGTCTTGGCTGCTAGCTGATTCCAGGGGGTGGTCTCAGCCTCCTAGCCTAAACCATATAGTCTTATTCCAGGGGGGTGGTCTCAGCCTCCTAGCCTGAACCATATAGACTGATTCCAGGGGGTGGTTTCAGCCTCCGAGCCTGAACCCTATAGTCTGTGTGGTGTGAGTAACGGCTGGGCAGGCGGATGGAGGCAGTTACCACCATGGCCGGACTGGGCAGGCAGGAGGCAGGAGTAGACCACAGGGTAAGGATACCACAGTGGAAACAGGAAAGGCCCTTGCCCACCCCTCCAACCCGATACTTTTATTTATTAATTAATTATACCACTCCAAAACCACAGATATGAAGGAAAATAACTAGATTGCCCAAGATTTTGTGTGACTGTTTTTGAATTCAAGCTCTTACCCTCAATATAGGTTTGGTATATATTTCTAGAGACACATCAGCTTCCGTCCACAACGTTGCCTGTGGACTAGTAGTCGAAACGCGTTGCAGTAGTGCGTCCTGATGTACAATGCTGAGCTTCTCCTATATGTATTATTTTGTAAATATATTCTGTTAACAGTTCACTAAACTTTATTGTAATGTACTGGCCGCTTACTTGTCTTCTTTCTTAGTTCTATTTCCATAACATTATATTTCTTCAACTTTTTGATCGCACTACGGTTTCAAGAATCCAAAAGTACTAGCTGATTAACACTGTTATAAAGTGGTATTTTACAGTAGAAAATATTAAAATAATGATAAAAATAAAAAAACATCTCTTGGGAAAAAATGAAAGGCGATTCCCCCTCAGTTAAACACACATATCAATGAGCTTACCCTTTAAGTATTGTAATTAGTCCACCCTCGTTTTTAGCTCTCTTTCTTCTCCTTTTCTTCTTGCTCTGTTGATAGTCATATCGGAGGCAATCAATAGTTTAAAGAATCATTCAAAGCCGTCCCTTATCAAAGCGTGGCACTCTGGATCACGATCCGGTCCACCCTATATCCGATGGATAGATTAGTCCTGTCTACTATTCCTCTCAATCAAGGGGCTCAGAGGGGGCCGGTCCACTGTCGAACGGGGTTGGATCAAAGGGGAGCATTTCAAAGAGTCCTGGCTTTACATTTACATTAACATTTACATCATTTAGCAGACGCTCTTATCCAGAGCGACTTATAATTAAGAATACAGTCAAAGAGAAAGGTGGGAACTATAATGTGGGAGTTAGGAGTGTTGGTTGGTTTGGATGGAGTAACTGTATAATGTTCTCTTCTTTTTGTGTGCTACTATTATCTCAGTGTACCCATTCTAACTCATGCTACCACTCACATTCAGTTGTCTGAAAACACAGTGTGATGCTGTTTTTCTATGTACTTATCACAGTCGGTCCAATGCCGGTATTATTGCAGCTCCTGAGAGAGTGTATGAAGCCGTTGTAAATTGTGACTATGTGTGGTCTTCTAACCGCTCCCTTATTCCCACTCAATGACTGTAAAAAGAATGGACAAAGCCATCGATCACGTAATACCATTCATTCCACCATTCAGACTCAATAGAGCATTTGAAGCCCAGAAAGTCTTGCTAAGATGGTGTCATGGAGACATAACATGCACAGTTTGACCTACTCCAGGAAGTGACGTTGCAGGCTATGTCAGTGCTGCCCGCCCTCACTGAGTAACTCAAGTTGAAGGCCGACAGAGGTACTGCAGGCTGCCATTAGCAACTAAATTATCCTTATAACTTCTTATGTGTGCGATTTTAAAATAATCAATTATTGGTACCATGATTGTCTTCTATTATATATTTTTTTATTCACACGAAGATTGCTTTTTATCCATTCACTATAATGGGGATCCTGTTTCTGCTAACAATGCCTGCAGTACCGCGGTCGGCCTTGGCTTCAATGAGAGGGGGCAGTCGTTCTCCCCTGTTGCCACTCCTGTCTTGAAATAATCCTGCAATATGAATGAGATGTAATTGGACACAAACAGTAATTCCATGCAGTACACATTATAAAAACCAATGTCTATACATATTCAGGTATAAGAAAGAATGAAAAGTGTTACTTTGGGAGGAAGCATTAAACCTAAAGCAGGAATCGATTGGTTCTACTTCTCATCCTTTGATGCCACCTAATCCATGTCTTAGTGTGAGGATGTAGAGAGTAAAGCTTGGGCATATCCAGGAGGTTTGGGCTCTTCTAGTAGTGTAGCGAAGCATTAAGCACTTTAGCTATCAGAGTTAATGAAATAAGGAGTTGTGTGTATGTGTATGTATATGCACGCCCCATATACGTGCATCTGTATGTGTGCACTTATATGAGTGTGAGTGTGTGTTTATGTGTGTTTAATGCTGGTACATGTGTGTGTATTGAGACTCTCTCTTTGCCTCTGGCTCTTGGTGGGTCTGTGTGACGCCCATGGAGAAGCCCTATGAAAGGGGGCATTGTGCCTGTGAGGAGTGTTCTCCTGGTGGGTAGAGCTCGTAAGCCGCTCCCCTCCGCATGGGGCCTGTGGTCTGGGCACAGAACTGCGGTCTGGATGGCACCAGAGCCTGTTCACTATGAGACAATACCCAGGGAGACAGAGAGAGGGGGGAGAGGGGGGAGAGGAAGGAGATGAGGGAGAGAAGGGAGAGGGGGGAGAGGGAGGAGGAGGGGGGCAAGGGAGGGAGAGAGAGAGAATTGGAGAGAGTGAATGTGGAAATACTGTACAATATTGCCCAGAGAGACAAGGATCGTACCTTAAACGGAGAGACGGACACTTACGGAAAGGAGATGGGAAATGATGATGGAGAGATGGAGAGAAGAAGAGGCTAAAGAGAGAGATAGGTATACAGAGACACAGAGCTACAGAGGGACGCCCCTCTCCTCTGTCCAGTCTGTCCCATCACTGCACAGGTCGTTAACTCTGTGCTTGGCATCCCTGCCGGAGACCCGGAGGAGACTAGACCTTTGTCAGAGACAGCGCGTACGCAGCCACTCGCATGGCAGTAAAAATAACAGAAGGTTTTTTCTCGTCTTCTCCCCTCTTTTTTTTATAAACTGCCCATAAAAGCTGTTCCAGGGAACAGTGGGTAATTAATTAAATTAGTGGATGGGCAAGGTCATGTCAGGACCTCTTTTTCCAAACCATAAAGTGCAGTGAATCTCCGTTCGAGGTTCCGCTCCTCTCTCTACTCTCGGGACAGAGAACTGCCATGAAAAGAGAAGTATATACATGCCATTTATGTTACACATATTTTTGTCATTTAGCAGACGCTCTTATCCAGAGCGACTTACAGTTAGTGAGTGCATACTTTTTTTTCATACTGGCCCCCCGTGGGAATCGAACCCACAACCCTGGCGTTGCAAACGCCATGCTCTACCAACTGATTTACACAGGGCCATATGAAAACACATTAATAATGATGCCTTCTAGTTTTTGTTTTGTGCCTGGCTGAAGTGCTTGAAGTCGAGCTATCATCCGTCTTTCCCAAAATGACAGTCCTCTCATGCTAAGGTTAGCTGGATATGCATGTGTCTGACATGCATTGTCACCTTCTCACACATCACCTTGCTACGTCAGCAATTTCATTGTTGAACACAACGTTGAGCTCACCAGGAGAAGGGGGTTACATTTAAACATAACTCCCCAGCTGATATGAGTTCATTTCAAGGAATAGGTTTGACAAAGTGAAGGAGAAGGGTATGGTAGCAAGGGTTCATGCAGTATATGTATGAAAGTGTGAATGTGTGTGCGTGTGCATGTGTGTGTGTGTGTGTGCATGTACCTGATGTGAAGCGGGTCTTTATTTAGTATCCAACCCCCTGCCCTCCTGCTCTGCCATGTCTGTGGCGTGTATGATGATAAATTCGGCACAGGTGTCACAGTGGTTACGGCAGGTGAGGATTGATGGTCTACAGAGGCGGGCGATCCATCACCGCCATACGGCAGCGCGGTATCGGGATTTGGGGAATGTGTTCCCGATCACACCCCATGGCGGGGCAACGCGGTAACGACCCCGCTCGGTGCGACGCCACGGGAAATCGATGCCAGGCACTCAAGGTCAATGTAGTGTCGGAAAACTACTTAAGTCCTGACGGATGGAGCATTCACCAGCACAGAGAACTGACGAGACAAGGAAATGACAGGTCCTTCTCCCTTCTCCTCCTCATACACTCAAGGAAATACACAGATGTGTGCAGGCACAGTTCTATTCCTATAGACTACCTATTAGCCACCATCTCTGTAAGGGTAAGACAAACTGTTACAAAATACCAGCAGTTATTACACAACAGCACAACGGACAACAAATCCGTATCAATACCACTCCAAGTATCCAACCGTTCTGGAGAAGCGCTGGTCACTGGTCAACTTGAAATGTTCTCTCTCTCTCTCTCTCTCTCTCTCTCTCTCTCTCTCTCTCTCTCTCTCTCTCTCTCTCTCTCTCTCTCTCTCTCTCTCTCTCTCTCTCTCTCTCTCTCTCTCTCTCTCTCTACATGACCAAAAGTATGTGGACACCTGCTCGTCGAACATCTCATTCCAATATCATGGGCATTAATATCGAGTTGGTCCCCCCTTTGCTGCTATAACAGCCTGCACTCTTCTAGGAAGGCTTTCCACTAGATGTTGGAACATTGCTGCGGGAACTTGCTTCCTTTCAGCCATAAGAGCATTTGTGAGGTCAGGCACTGATGTTGGGTGATTAGGCCTGGCTCGCAGTCGTCGTTCCAATTCATCCCAAAGGTGTTCGATGGGGTTGAGGTCAGTGCTCTGTGCAGGCCAGTCATGTTCTTCCACACCGATCTCGACAAACCATTTCTGTATGGACCTCGCTTTGTGCATGGGGGCATTGTCATGCTGAAACAGGAAAGGGCCTTCCCCAAACTGTTACCACAAAGTTGGAAGCACAGAATCGTCTAAAATGTCATTGTATGCTGTAGCGTTAAGATTTCCCTTCACAGGAACTAAGGGGCCTAGCCCGAACAGCCCCAGACCATTATTCCTCCTCCACCAAACTTTACAGTTCGCTCTATGCATTCAGGCAGGTAGCGTTCTCTTAGCATCCACCAAACCCAGATTTAATTAGTCGGACTGCCAGATGGTGAAGCGTGATTCATCACTCCAGAGAACGCATTTCCACTGCTCCAGAGTCCAATGGCGGCGAGCTTTACACCGCTCCAGCCGACGCTTGGCATTGCGCATGGTGATCTTAGGCTTGTGTGCGGCTGCTCGGCCATGAAAACCCATTTAATGAAGCTCCCGACGAACAGTTCTTGTGCTGACGTTGCTTCCAGAGGTAGTTTGGAACTCGGTAGTGAGTGTTGCAACCGAGGACAGCCGAGCTTTACGCAATACGCACTTCAGCCCTCGGCGGTCCCTTTCTGTGAGCTTGTGTGGCCTACCACTTCACAGCTGAACCGTTGTTGCTCCTAGACATTTCCTCTTCACAATAACAGCACTTACAGTTGACAAGGGCAGCTCTAGCAGGGCAGAAATTTGACGAACTGACTTGTTAGAAAGGTGGCATCCTATGACGTGCCACGTTGAAAGTCACTGAGCTCTTCAGTAAAGCCATTCTACTGCCAGTGTTTGTCTATGGAGATTGCATAGCTTTCGCTCGATTTTATACACTTGTCAGCAATGGGTGAGGCTGAAATAGCCAAATCCACTAATTTGAAGGGGTGTCCACATACTTTTGTATATATAAGGTAGGTTCAGTCTTCAACTGTTACTCTAAGTAACTAGGGTACAGTTAGCATACGTTAGATAATCTGTTGTTTTCAAAGAATTACATGGGTTTCTTCAAGACTTGAGACACCCAGCCAAGAGTATAAACATGAGAACTGCAACGTAATTTACATTTCCGACCAATCGTGGCATGGCCCACAAGCACAAGTGCCATCAGTGTGGCTTTCAGAGTGACATTGGGTTTAAGAAAAACAGCTGGTGTATATTAGTTGTTGCCAAAGGACAATACAGCAAGGTCTCCAATACTGGATGTTGTTGACTATGATCAAGATAAATATTTATGTCTTTCATTTTCAGTAACTCAAAGTTGCTGCTCGAAAACAGACAAAGTGGAGTTTCCTGATTGAACATTTTTTTGTCAATTAAATGTTATATATATGGTCCTGTATATTTCCTAACCACACATATCAAGTATTGCATGGCTGCAGGGCATTAACGTAACCAGATGAGTGCCTTGTTATTGGGTTTAGATGGGTTACCCACACACAATGTAAAGTGCATTGACATTTGATGGAAGGCATCATATACAGTAATATGAATGCATCCCAACCCAGTTCCTTATTTTACACATTCCCTATCTAACCCCACCCTGCCTTTTTACCACACAAAGGCAGCCCAAGGTGACCCCCTCGGCACTATAGTAACCGCTATCAGTCGTCGTGACGATGGGAGTGCATTAATCCTGGTTAATTTCCCCAGATCCTGCCCCTCCACTTCCAGCGCAGGATTTACTACTGCACCTTAAAAATGCTAATGCCTTCATATCTACAGTGTTCGGCCCTCACACTCCGCTCCCTCCATTCCCCTAAAACCCTCATCTGCAGCTTCCGGCTCCCTCTAAGCTTCTCCTTAAACCTCAAATGCAGCTCTCCCTCTACCTTCACACCCGCTTCCCATGCCTGTCCTACTGAGTTTCCACACAGAGGAAAGGACACCTTAGAGAGTCTGGGATGAACTTGAAAAGTGACTGAGTTTAATGTTAAAACATGTATTTTAAATGTTTTATTAAGTGAACTCTTGCAACTGCCCAGGAGGTTACCAAACACTGATAGTTGTACTGTTCTTGGCTAAACCTGAGATATCCCTGGTCTGGGGTCAGTAGCTACTGTACACAGACAGACAGACATATAGACAGACAGACAGACAGACAGAGAGCTGGCCTAGCAGCAGTGACTGCAGTAAAGCGCTCCATAATGTTTACAGCCCTTTGATACGGTTCTATTAACCCAGCGATGGGGGTTCAGTAAGGAGGCAGGGAAACTATGGCCTGATCGCCGAGAGGACGATGGGCAGAGAAATCACAGGCGCTAAATTAGCCTAGCGGGCCAAATGATCATTCCAATATTAATGCCATCCCAACAAGTGCACTTAGAGAGCGCTGTGGTAGCTCTCACAATTTTCTGCTTCAGCGGTTTTTTCTAACCAGAGTCAAGTAATGCACTTTGAATGGGCCATAATTATGAGTTGTCTCGCTTCTTATGTTTTTGTTGGAAAGAGGCCTTAAAATTGCCATTTTATTTTTTCCCTAAATGAATGTGTAGATCTACTGTATGTGAGTGCCAGTGAATCTTTGGGCCTACAACTAAATGTGAAAAAAAGAAAGATGTGGTGTTACAGAATGTTCTCTTTAGTGTGCTTGTCACCACTTTAAATCTCTCATCTGTCTCTCTCAGACTGCTAGATAATCTGTTATGCTTAAAAAAGTATAAATTCAAAACGTTAGAAACAGATGCTTGGCATGGCAGTGAAGTCTCATGAATAACCCCCTCACTGTTTATTTGTGAGGTCTGCTAGACTTCTGCTAGACTTTCCAATCATTATCAGAGCGCTTGAGCTGTGATAAGAGAACAAACAGAAAGGTATTGTGTTGGAACACCCTCTGGGGCCTACATTCACAGGTTTCTAGTCTGGCAGTGGACTGGCCAGCCCAGATAAAGTTAGGCAGAGAGGAGAGGACCACAGAGATCTGTGGGGGGAAGATAATAGTCCCGTAATTGGAGTGGTATTAGCTAGTGTTCAAACTCATCCCTATGATAGCTTAATCTACGCTAATCCTAATAGGTGCATAATTGCCAAACAGTGTCTATGCACTGATAGACAAGAGCAGAACATGTCACGTGAGAGGAGGAAATGTGACTTCTCTGAATGCTTATCATTCTATTACATTAAGTATGTATGGGGCTGACCACGGGCTGAATAAATGGTACACAAGGCACTTATTTCAATGAATGAAATGCATTATCCACCATGGGATGCACTTTTAGGGAAATTACTTTAGTTTCTTTAGTCTAAGATGTAGAGCATCTTCCACCCCTTAACCACTATGTTTGTTTGAATTTGTGTGCGTGCGCGTGCACGTGCATAAGCGTGCGTGCCTGTGTATGTGTGTGTGTGTGTGTATGTGTGTGTATGTGTGTGTGTGTGTGTGTGTGTGTGTGTGTGTGTGCGTACGCGTGTGTTATAGCTCTCTGTTATAGATACCATGAATTAACAGACTCAAATCTGGGTGAATTGCTGGGTTTGCCTCAGCTTTCGCAGCTACTGTAAAGCCACAAACCCCAGTGTTTTTCCGACCTCCACTTCTTTAGGTTGCCCTCTTGTGCGTCATGTTTGCATTAGATTACCAGTCCGTGGTGTAAATACAGCTCCATCCTTGGGCTCCTGTGTTTCAACAAGGTCAATGGGAAAACCTTCTGCCATCATCCCTGCTGAATCCACTTCCATTTAATTTCATCACATCTTAGTGTCTCATTTAGCCACAGTATTTTCTTTTTATGTTTATAATGTGCATCCCTTAGGTTTCTAGCTACACTGTAAAAGATAAAAGAGTACATTTAACTCTGATGGAAGAAAATGTAACTCTGCCACAGATAACATTTGGTCCCAGTCTAAAAATAGTAAAATGTACTCTGGCAACAGAGCAATATTTTCAGAGATGTATACGCTCAATTTAGTGTTTATATTTAACTCTGCGTTTCACTCTGTATAGCATTCATTGAAAATAAAGTTTTTTTTTTACTCTCTGTAGTGTTGTACAGTATTCTAGAGTTAATTATTTAGAGTAATGTTTACTCACAATATAATCACAAGTGTTCATTAAACTCCTACGGTGTTTATATGGTCACATTTAAGGAGTAAGGGTGTAAAGCCTAATTTACATATTCTTACTGTGTCATATTATGGTGGCTTGCAATGTGACATCCAATCTCTAGTGGTATCCATTTAATAGGGAGGATGTCCAGCAATTTTACATCACCAACAACTTGTATTCAGATGTCATGGCATGTCAGAGCAGGGAGGAAAGTGCTGTTGTTAGAAACTACCTACATCATGTCAACTGGAACAGCCTTCTCAGTAATGGTTGCAATAAATCCAACCACTTACAGATTAGGTTAGTTTAGGAAAAGAGTAAATCATTGTGTAGCATAAGATCAAAAACAATCAATGTACATAGAAAACACAGATAGAAACAAACAAAAAAATCTATCTGCTGTACGGTTTACTACGCCAGAAACCCAGAAGCAGACCAGGACAAGGTACTTAGAGAAAAAGGTGAGTGTTTATTAATTGATCCCGAGAGAGGCTGAATAATCCAGGGAAGAGGGTGGGGGGATGGGTTGTTGAGGGTGCAGTGGTAGGTCAGACAGGGACGGCAGGACATCAGAGAGGTTGGGTGAAGGTTGGTGAGAGACTGCAGACAGAACAAAACGGAGGTGAGTACACAGCAAATCAACAAGGTGCAAAACAACAAAAACTAACGCTAGAACTCAAGGCTGATACGCTGACAAACATACTGTTCATAACGATCCGGCAGGAACTGATTTCGGCCAGAGCCTAAGAAGGGTGAGATCAGGACAGGTGTGCAGATTGCTGATGGGATGCAGGTGCGAACACAAGAGCGCTCCCCGAGCGTGCCCCGAACCCGGGAAACGAGATTAGAACAGGAACACTCGTCACCAGACAGGACCCGACTCAGACAGCCGGGATCGTGACATCTGCAACAGAAATATGACAATGATGCCCTCCCACATCTGTGGATACTCCATAGTTTTAACTCCCTGTCTATAAATGGAGTTATAAGTAACACTAACTCCAGGGAGCGTATCCCTCTGTTGAGGGTTAACTCAAAAAATGATTTACTCTGTGATTTCAACTCTCCTTGATATACTGTATATATATTAGGTTGAATTGCATATTAATTCCTGCTTGCATTTCAGTTTTTATTTTGTCTTGATTTATAACCCATTGCTGTGTATGGGTACAGTATGTACTTTTCATGCTTTCGGGTAGCTAAGAAATATGTAGCTTGGCTCAGTGTGTCATTGCCAAAATATACTGTAGCCTATACTGAGTCAGTGAGATCATTGACTTATTTTTGCAATGGATTCCACATATTTGCTACATAGGCCTCATCGAGGGTAAGAGACAATAAACCACAACTACCTGGGTTCAGTCCAACAGCTTTTAGATGGCCTTTCTCTCACCATGTTTCATGAGCTGAAGGAGACTCTAGGAGACTACAGTATTGCACGGATTAATGGACACATTGGACGTGGACACGCACAATCTGCACATCACCTTTTACAGCTCTTTGTACATAGCTAGAGACAGGGAAGGAGGGGGGGAGGGAGGGAGGGAGGGAAGGAAGGAAGGAAGGAGGGAGGGAAAGAGAGAAAGGGAGGTAGAGGGTGAGAGCTAGAGAGAGAGAGTCTGTGGCATTCTTCTTGGACAATGAACAAACATTTTAAACTGTTATATGACTGTGGTGATCCACACGTTCCTTGTTGGTTTCTAATGCCTGTCCCTCTTTGGCCCAAGAGCAATTACACTTCTCCAGCATCACTGTACGTCTGGCCCCCTGAACTCTGTAGGGGAGACACAGTGTGACTTGTGTGTCTTTTATAGTAAAAGTGTCAGCTACATATTTAGTTTGATGAATGTGGAAAGTTAGGTATTACATGGCTTGAATGCATACAAAATAACCTGCTTAGATAATGCCTAGTGCATGTGTTTTATCTTCACCATGTTGATTCCTTAGAATCAGTCAGTTCTGTTGAATGCAGTGGGATCTTTCATTCACCCCTGCCCCTAACGAGCACTCTCCACAAAACCACACAGTACTTTCATTGAGGTCGATGTTGTCTGTAAAGTCATACATGAAAGCCTAAACCCCTAGCTACATCCTGTATAGCAGAAACAGTAGCTTTGACAAACAGACCTCAAGAAAAAAATTCCAGTGTCACTGTGTTTGAAGGAGCAACTGGGTGTTGGTGTCCGACGGAAGCCTTAGCTCTGTGCTCCTCACACATGAAAGCCACAGAGAAGCATTTCTGGTAAAAGACACAGGGTGTTACACAATACTGTAAATCCACGCTATGCAGCTCAGTGCGGCATTGCTCTCATTGACTTTCTGAGGCTTTGGCTTTTCTTCTTAAGAACCACAGGTGAATTTTGCTAGGGGAATGCAGGCACAACAAACACATGTGGAAGCAGGCACACACACACACACACACACACACGCACACACACACACACACACACACACACACACACACACACACACACACACACACACACACACACACACACACACACACACACACACACACACACACACACACACACACAGGCCTACAAAGAAAGATGACAATAACTACTGGTGTGTCATGAACTTCCCAGTAACGCACACAGCACACCCAGCCAGAGCATCCGAGCCAAGCACTTTTCTAATGTTACCTGCAGGATAATGGAATATATAGGTCACTATAGCTGTGGTCTATTTTTCTTACTCAGCCTCATCTGTGTGGCTTAATCTTTTTATACCCACAAATAATTAGTGCTCCAAGACAGCACCATACAGTTGTGTTGCCTGCTCCCCTCTCTCTAACCTATTTCAACTCTGCTTATGCTTCCTATAACTACTCAAACTGTTAAGTTTGGACAAAACAAAGACATTTAAAAAAATAAATAATGACATCTGCAAAGAAAATGTATAAATCTGTCATAATACATCATGCTTTATCGTCCTTCAAAACTTAAGAAGTCTAAACTTGTTTCCATACTGTTCAGTCAAAGCCCAAAGTGTGTGCCGATGAGTTTAGGGATGTTGGTCTTTCTGCCTGTTGGAGCCATGTTTTGCATGAAGTTCGCTGGAGCAGAACTGTAGAGAATCAAGCCAATAAACAGTGGTGAGTCAAGTCTGGGTCTGGGGAGGAAGGAGAGACAGAGACACACAAAGACATGAGGAACTCAAGCCACAGTGGTCCTGTGGAGCTGGGGCCAACTACCCCAGAGGGAGCCCAGGTCAGAGAGAAGAGTAAATAAACCCCCGTCACTGAATAGAATGGATGGGCCGAGGTCAGCGACAGGAACCAGAGAGACAGCAGGAGTGCCAGAATACATGGGGTACATGGGCAAAATAAAAACAATATAGGGAGGGGGGAACATGAGGGGAAAGTAGCCTCCCCTCTCCGTAACACCAAATGATGTTCACCTCCTCCTTAGCGATGTCTTATAAAGATGAGGTCAAAGGAGAGGTTACAGACTGGAGGATCTGAGTGCTTAGTCACAGTGTCACTGCAGAATGACACACTCGTTGTCCGGAGGTTGACAAGGGGATGTCCAAAATCTTGCCTGTGTGAAATGCGATCTGAAACGAGGCTGTATCCAAAATGTTACTCTCCCTTATTTATATCATTCAAATGCATTTTGTTTTGCAACAGAACATTGGGAATAAATTCATACATGCAAAATATAGAGCATTTCTTAAGATTTATTTCTGAATTCCTGAGGGCAAAACATGGTCCAAACTTGGTCCAATTAGAGATATTATCACACATACCTAGCTGAATAGACTGTGATTAGGTTCGGTTCTGACACTACATCCCTATGTTTGTCATGACAAGTGTTGTACTGTATTTCTGTGCAGGCCATAAATTGCTTTACAGATAATGTGTATGCCTATTGACAACATAATACAGTGGAAATTACCTGTACAACTGCACAGATCAAGTTTGAGACATAGTGCCTCACATTGGCTCAACTCTACAATTCCGTCACTTAAAGCTTACAACATGACTGCATATACAGTACCAGGGGATGTATATCCCATAAAAGGGGGGATCCCAGGGTCAGGTTTCAGTGTTTTACGACCCCTTCAGGGCACTGACAACCCCAGTCTGGACCAGGGAGTCAGTCTGAAGATGCTAGCCGCCAGGCGCTAGCTCTGTTTGAACATGAAAAATTAGCCCCTCAGACACTGGTCGTTATGCTGTCGCCGCCTGGCTTTTCCGACATGGTCCCGGCCAAATAGAACGCGCCGCCGGCCCAGGGATCCAACCTCGAAGGCCGGCTATTCGGGGTAGAACCTCCCTCAGGAATGTTTGTGGAGAGAACCATGCAATTAATGTGAGGAGAGGGAGAGGGAGGAGGAGAGGGGGGAGGAGAGGGAGGAGGAGAGGGAGAAGAAGCTGGAAATGGAGAAGGAAAGGGTGAGGAATATAGTGTTTAAAACCTTGAAACAAGGAAGAGAGGGAGGAGGACCCCAGGTCTGCGTCGGTCTGCGTCGGTCTGCGTCTCACTAGAGGATCCATTGGCATCAGGAGAGTAGAAGGCCATAAAAGCGCTAACCAAAATGACTTTTGCACAGTAAAATACATTTAATGAATAAGTCGAAAATTGAATTACAATACCGCTTAATTTTTTCCGTCTATACTGGCTCTTAAAGAGTGGAAGTGCCCATAGCTCCTAATAGATGCTAATATATCTTCATTTACAGTGCAATGATGAAATAAACCCTTTTATGTAAATTGTAGACTGGCAAGAGAAAAAGGCCATGAAGGCAGACCGTGTGCAGTAAATTGTGAGAAATGTGCTTTTCCGATATCAACTTTCTCTCACTGCACATATTAGAAGAGAAAATGTAGTAAATCATCGCTAGATTAATTTGCCTGGATCTTTTTTAGTGAAAAGTGGAACAGTGTTCATGTATATGTTATCAAATGCACAGTATGAGTGTGTCTACGCGTGCACGCACATGCACACACGCACACACACACATGCACACACGCACACCCACATGAACTCGCACACACACACCTACTGAGTGAATATGTGCATGGTTTTGTTTTTTTGCATGTTTTTTTAACTTATGTACCACTGTCATCATCATGTGGAAAATCCCCATACCACACACACACACACACACACACACACACACACACACACGTCATGCTCTTCTATCCCCATGACGACCTAAAATGTATTTCCATTCAAAATCCTATATTCCTTAACCCCTAACAAAGCACCAAACCCAACCTTAACCAGAGGTGGGAAAATAAAGAAAGTAATTCAGGTGAGTCGAGTCAAAGCCAAAGATGAGGCAAGTCCTAAGTGAGGAAAAGTAAAGATAACAAGTGATAAAGTCCTAAATTTTAGTTTCTGAGTATTCAAGTAGCAAGCTTTGCAAGTATTAAAGAAAAGGGAAGTCCAGCAAGTACGAGTATTGATGTTAAAGTAAGGAGAATTTTGTAGATTTTGTGAGTGAGCAATATAAAATGACGATTGACTCGAGTCCAAGTAATGACTCCGAGTCCATCACCTCTGCTTAACCCTAACCTTAACCCTAACCTTAACCTGTAATCCTAACCCTAAACCTAACTCCTAACCCCTAACCCCTAACCCTAACCCTAAACCTAACCCCTTACCCTAACCCTAATTGTAACCCTAACCCTAAACCTAACCCCTAAGCTTAAAATAGCCTTTGTCCTCATGGGGACGTGGGAAATGTCCCCACGAGGGAGAATTTTCCTTGTTTTACTATCCTTGTGGGGACTTTTGGGGAAATTAGGTCCCCACAAGGACAGAAGAAGCAACCCACACACACACACACACTGACAAACACACACATACACAAACAAACCTATTTTTATCTCTTCACCATTCTTGATGAAACAGAGCTACCATTGAGGTTATCTGGGGGAGGTGGACATAAAATAAAACAGAAAAACACAATCCACATTCATTTTCTAGAAGAGGTTACTCACAGTGTTGCTCAACATGGGCTTTAACTGTGTATGGAGCCATTGTCACTGCATGTATTACAGTAACAGACAGCATTGCCTTTGTTGTTGTTGTTGTGTTTAAAACTCATCTTTCTGGGCAACCTTACATGGCCCCAGATGATGATGAACTGAGTGCCCTCAGCCTCCAGGGCTTCAATGGATTCCAGAGGAAATGACAGGGATAGAGAAGGGGTAGGAAGAGAGAAGCAGCCAGAGAGGGGAAATGGAGAGTATTCAGGGAGAGGGAGAGTTAAATGCAGGGGAGAAAGTGTGGGAAAAAGAGAGGATCATGGAGATAGAAGGTAGAGAGTGGGAAAGATGGGGGTGGGGGGAGAGAGAGAGAGAGAGAGAGAGAGAGAGAGAGAGAGAGAGAGAGAGAGAGAGAGAGAGAGAAAGAGGAGAACAGGGGTTAGATGAGCCGTTGTTTGTTGCACGCTCTTGTTACCGTAACCACATTTCTGGGATTCTTCATCATTGTGGCTATGGCTTGTCATGACAGTGGTCAGGAGACGTGAAGAAGAAGACAGTAGAGAGCTCTCCACACCACGGCATCCATGCCAACCGTGGCCCACTCTCTCTGAACAACAATACAACAAACACATGTTTACCATCAGGACACAGAGGAATGGATGGACCCAGAAATAGCATAATTACCAGAGCTGAAGCCAGGGTTCGCTCCTCCAAGACAGGCAAGTGGATGGACAAGGAACTGGGACTTCAATCTCAGGTTAGTCCCAAGGAAGTGGATACTAGGCATGGACCCAGCTAAAGGACCGAGCAGGAGAGACTGTGGGCAGATTTTTTTTGTCACTGATCACATGGACAAATCACGATTTCGCAGGTGTTCGCATCTTTCGATTTTCAGAAGGGGAGGGGACATTTGGCCCTTGCTCTGGCTGAGAGTTTCCGTTTAGGGGGGTGTAGACTTCTCTAGTCTCGTTAGTATCTTATATCATATATCTCTCCCCAGAACCTAATTGAGCATATGACGCAGCTACCCAAGATTTTAGTTCTGGGTCTCAGAGATTACTAAAAGGACTACTATGGCCTAGCTCGTTTACCTTTGAAAGCGCCTCCTGTAGCTCAGTTGGTAGAGCATGGCGCTTGCAATGCCAGGGTTGTGGGTTCGATTCCCACGAGGGGCCAGTATTTAAAATTGATGCACTCACTAACTGTAAGTCGCTCTGGATAAGAGCGTCTGCTAAATGACGTAAATGTGAAGGCCCTGTCCTTTAATATATGAGAGGAAGTATGGCGCTCATACTGTGTCTGTGGCGAAGGGCTGGAGGAGCTGGCAGAGGGCCTTAGCACAGAAGCTCCTTCCTCAGCCATCTGCACAACTCCCAGCTCCCCACAGTTTAACACACCTGGGCCAGTTTTATATTGTTAAATAAAGACTTTTAAAGGGATCTTTACAGCTCCACGTGACCCGATATCATGAAGGATCTCCTTTGTTTCTCAGCCTAATCGCAGCCTCTTTAAAGTTTAATGGGAGCGAGTAAAATATTGATAACTAATATCAGCTGGGGGCTGGCGGGGGGACAGTAGCCCCCTTCTGGGCCCTGTGTTGGCCCTCGCTGCCTGGCACCTCTCCAGGGGCCCTAGGGTGACCAGATGTGTGTACTGTAGGATAGGACCCTCATGTTTGTGGCAGCGGCTGTGTACATGTGTGTCTGTCTGTGTGCGTGCCCACGTGTGTCTGTCTGTGTGCGTGCACGTGTGTGTCTGTCTGTGTGCGTGCACGTGTGTGTTTAGGATCCTGTGTTGTGACTTACAGTGAGGCTCCCGAGTGGTGCAGCGGTCTAAGGCACTGCATCTCAATGCTTGAGGCGTTACTACAGACCCCCTGGTTCAATTCCAGGCTGTGTCACAACTGGCCGTGATTGGGAGTCCCATAGGGCGGTGCACAATTGGCCCAGCGTCGTCCGTGTATGGCCGGTGTAGGCCGTCATTGTAAATAAGAATTTGTTCTTAACTGACTTGCCAGGTTAAATAAAAAATAAAAATAAACAGTGAGGAAATGCCTGTTCTAACTTGATACGAAGTTATGGCTCTCTAGCTCGTACTTTGTGTTTCCCAAATGCTCTAAGGTGTTGACTGACAGGTCAGATGCCAGGGAGGTAAAGTTCATGTTTCAGCAGTGTAACTCGTACTACTCCTGGCTCATTTACCTGACAAAGAGGCCAAAGTTGCTGATTGTGAAAGCCCTGAGGGCAGTGTCTACCTCCATACACACAGACGGACTGGCAAGCACAGCAAATTCACTGGCTTTTAGCCCAAAGGCACACCAACACAGGTCACTTCTCATTACCTTCATTATGGTCAGAACTACAACGAGCTGCAGAATACAGCCCTGACAGAATTACAGACAACATTAGTAGGTCTGTATATACATACAAAAATGTCAAGTCAATATTTACGTCTGCTTTTTGCACGGACAAGCAGATAACATTTGGGAGATGGACGGAAGTGGACACAACTTGTCAGTGATCATAACGAGTTGAACAACATGAAAGAAAGAGCTGGAGAAATGGACGTGACACCGAAACGTGTTAACGAACGAAGAGACCATGCCGAGTGGAGAGGAGAGGGATCAAAAATAAAATAGACTGGTATTTACTTTATTTTGAGATTCCAGGGGGTTCTCTCATTTATCTCTCTCTTCTTTAAACGCAGAGGTTGCTAAAAGCCTATTGCTCAGCACTTTCTCTTCCTTCTCCTTACCGTTTAATATTGATGATTCTCACAGGATAAAATAAGTTAAGTGGAGATATGGTAATCCCTACTCTGCTAGCCCAACTCGTTTGTTTACTCTGGGGTGTCAATATGTAGCTACGCCGCCTCTCCACTCGCATTTCATTTCACGTTTAACATCGCTCCCCCTCTTTAACACACACACCATCAAGGTCGTGAATGGCAAAATAATTTCAGACTCTCAAATGAATTATTCAGAGATAAAAGCACAAATAGAGGTGGCTCAGCCTGGAGTTATTATTTTATAGAGCTAAAGAGAGTATCAAATGCTGATTTTCTTACATCTTCTTGATTGATGAATAGCCTATCACATTTTGATGGAAAATAATTGCGCAATAAATACAATGGATTAATCTAATTGAAGTCCTGTAGTCAGATACATGTTGTATTTGCAATGGCTTAATAATACCAAATTGGTACACAATACCCCTGTGCTACCAGGGTTGTGTAGTTGACTCCACCACACACTGTTCGGTAACTCAAAGGTTTAGCCTTTTGGACCCGTTATGATTAAACTATTGTCGAGGAACCAAACCATAGTTTGGCTGGGGCTGGCCAGAGCTGGAGAGAGCTTACCACTGTATTTGAGGTTTGAATCTTCTTTTCCAGTCTCCCTCTGAGAAAGAAATATATTTATTAATGGCTAAATCATTACCGTGTTGAACTGAAGGTACAGTTTATTCAGTAAAAACGGTCTCAGTCAGAGCCAGGGTGATAGAACAGAGATATTCTCAGTAACAGTAACAATTACAGTAGGTGGCAAACCTCGAGCCTCAATCCCTGTTCAAGGTTAACGTGGCAATACCCCGGGACACCCCTGTGGATCCACGGTGGACAAACAATGTAAAATGGGTAGTGAATTCCCCTGGATTAAAAGTAGGCCATGCCGTATAGTCTGTTTGATAACGGATTAAACATGGGACTCCTCATTTCAGATAACCTCTGCTTTTTAGACCCATGCACATTCAATAGGCGCTCTATCACCTGGGCTTCCTGCTCTGGCAGAGACTGGCCAGCAGTGGACTGGGATCAACATGGGGTGTCTAATAAACAAATACATTACAAATATACACTGAGTATACCCCTTTTGCCCTCAGAACACACTCAATTTGTCGGGGGCATGGACTCTACTAGGTATCGAAAGCGTTCCACAGGGATGCTGGCCCATGTTGACTCCAATGATTCCCACAGTTGTGTCAAGTTTGCTGGATGTCCTTTGGGTGGTGGACCATTCTTAATAAACACAGGAAACTGTTGAGCGTGAAAAACCCAATAGCGTTGCGGTTCTTTACACAAACCGGTGTGCCTGGCACCTACTACCAAGATGGCGTAGCAGTGCGGTCGTGTTCTTTGTTGTGTGTCTGTGTAAATAGCCTGTTTTTTGTATTTTTTTGTATTTTTCGTACATATTTCCCTATCACACTTTTCATCCTTCTACAAAATATACTTTCCTGCTACCCGCCTCACTCAATGTGGAACGGATTCTATTATTGACTTACCTTTTATCTAGAATCTCCAGTTGAAACTAGCTAGCCAGCTAACAAGCTACTTGCTATTAGCAACCATTAGCGGTTTTCATCCAGAACATCGGATTTTCTGCCGGAATAACTGAATCTTAACGATCGCAGCTAGCCGCAACCGAATGGATGTTGCTGTTTGGCTAATCACCACTGCCCCCGAAGCAAGCACCAGTTAGCCTTGAGCTAGCCTCGAGCCGGGCCCATATCCCGACTATCTACCTCTCTGTCAACCGGACGGGACCTCCTAGTGTTGACACGGAGCCCCGCCGATCCAACACGACTGGTCTGCCGACGGAATCGTCTGATGTGGTCACAACAGGCTTCCCGTTACGACGTCGACCACGAAGATCCATCTGCTAGCCCAGGCCCGCTAGCACACGCTAGCCGTGGCCTCTTGCTCGCCAGTGCTATAGCAGCCCCCGAACTACCTCCGAACTCTCCTATTGCTGTTCACCGGACCTTATAATAACTCAGCTATACAGCTGATGCCTGCTGGACTGTTCCTTTATACGGTACCGCATCCTGTTTATGTTTAGCCTCAGCCCAAACTTTGTCGCCATTACCAGCTGTTGTCTTAGCTCTCTCGAATAGCACCTGTGATTGCTTTATGCCACTCTCCCATGTCAATATGCCTTGCTTATTGCTGTTTCGGTTATTTATTATTGTACTATTTCACTGTAGATCCCCCAGCCCAGCTCAACCTGCCTTAGATAGCTCCTTTGTCCCACCCCCCATACACGCGGAGACCGACTCAATCGGTGCCTCCAGTGATGCTATCTCTTTCATCGTTACCCAACGCTTAGGTTTACCTCCACTGTACTCATATCCTTCCATATCCTTGTCTGTACATCATTCCCTGAATCTATTCTACAACACCCGGAAATCTGCCCCTTTTTTTCTCTGTACCCAATGCACTAGAAGACCAGTACTTAAAGCCTTTAGCCGTATCCTTATTCTATTCCTCCTCTGTTCCTCTGATGATGTAGAGGTTAACCCAGGCCCTGTAGCCCCCAGTATCACTCCTACTCCCCAGGCGTTATCATTTGTTGACTTGGTTTCTTGCACGTTAACATCCGAAGCCTCCTCCCTAAGTTTGAGTTATTCACTGCGTTAGCACACTCCGCCAACCCTGATGTTCTAGCAGTGTCTGAATCCTGGCTTAGGAAGGCCACTAAACATTCAGAAATGTCCATCCCCAACTACAACATTTTCCGTCTCGATAGAACTGCCAAAGGGGGTGGGGTTGCAATCTACTGTAGAGATAGCCTGTAGAGCTCTATCGTACTATCCAGGTCTGTGCCCAAAGTTTGAGCTTCTACTTCTAAAAATCCACCTTTCCAGAAATAAGTCTCTCACTGCTGCCGCTTGCTACAGACCCCCCTCAGCCCCGAGCTGTGCCCTGGACACCATATGTGAACTGATTGCCCCCCATCTATCCTCAGAGTTCGTACTGCTTGGTGACCTAAACTGGGATATGCTTAACACCCCGGCCAACCTACAATCTAAACTAGATGCCCTCAATCTCACACAAATTATCAACGAACCTACCAGGTACAACCCTAAATCTATAAACATGGACACCCTCATAGATATCATCCTGACAAATTGACCCTCTAAATACACCTCCGCTGTCTTCAACCAGGATATCAGCGATCACTGCCTTATTGCCTGCATCCGTAATGGGTCTGCGGTCAAACGACCACCTCTCATCACTGTCAAACGCCCCCTAAAACACTTTAGCGAGCAGGCCTTTCTAATTTACCTGGCCCGGGTATCCTGGATGGATATTGACCTCATTCCGTCAGTAGAGGATGCCTGGTTGTTCTTTAAAAGTGTTTTCCTCTCAATCTTAAATAAGCATGCCCCATTCAAAAAATGGGGCATGCTTATATGAACATATATAGCCACTGGTTCTCCTCAGACTTGACTGCCCTTGACCAGCACAAAAACATCCTGTGGCGTACTGCATTAGCATCGAACAGCCCCCGCGATATGCAACTTTTCAGGGAAGTCAGGAACCAATATACACAACCAGTTAGAAAAGCAAAGGCTAGCGTTTTCAAACAGAAATTTGCATCCTGTTGCACTAACTCCAAAAAGTTCTCCTTCACACAAATTCAGACAGCTGATGTTCTGAAAGAGCGGAAAAATCTGGACCCCTACAAATTAGCTGGGCTAGACAATCTGGACCCTTTCCTTCTAAAATTAGCCGCCGAAATTGTCGCATCCCCTATTACTAGCCTGTTCAACCTCTCTTTCGTAATGTCTGAGATCCCTAGAGATTGGAAAGCTGCCGTGGTCATCCCCCTCTTCAAAGGGGGTGACACTCTAGATCCAAACTGTTACAGACCTATATCCATCCTGCCCTGCCTTTCGAAAGTATTTGAAAGCCGAGTTAACAAACAGATCACCGACCATTTCGAATCCCACCGTACCTTCTCCGCTATGCAATCCGGTTTCCGAGCTGGTCATGGGTGCACCTCAGCCACGCTCAAGGTCCTAAACAATATTATAACCGCGATCGATAAAAGACAGTACTGCGCAGCCATCTTCATCGACCTGGCCAAGGCTTTCGACTCTGTCAACCACCACATTCTTATTGGCAGACTAAATATCCTTGGTTTCTCTAATGACTGCCTCGCCTGGTTCACCAACTACTTCTCAGATAGAGTTCAATGTGTCAAATCGGAGGGCCTGTTTCTGGACCTCTGGCCGTCTCTATGGGGGTGCCACAGGGTTAAATTCTCGGGCCGACTCTATTCTCTGTGTATATCAATGATGTCGCTCTTGCTGCTGGTGACGCTCGGATCCACCTCTATGCGGACGACACCATTTTGTATACATATGGCCCTTCATTGGACACTGTGTTAACAAACCTCCAAACGAGCTTCAACGCCATACAACACTTCTTCCGTAATCTCCAACTGCTCTTAAACACTAGTAAAACTAAATGCATGCTCTTCAGCCGAAGGCTGCTTGCACCCGCCCACCCGACTAGAATCACTACCCTCGACGGGTCTGACCTAGAGTATGTGGACAACTACAAATACCTAGGTGTCTGGTAACTCTCTGTAAACTCTCCTTCCAGACTCACATTATGCATCTCCAATCAAAAGTTAGATCTAGAATCTGCTTCCTATTTCGTAACAAAGCCTCCTTCACTCATGCTGCCAAACATGCACTCGTAAAACTGACTATCCTACCGATCCTTGACTTCGCCGATGTCATTTACAAAATAGCCTCCAACACTCTACTCAGCAAATTGGATGTAGTCTATCACAGTGCCATCCGTTTTGTCACCAAAGCCCCATATACTACCCACCATTGTGTTCTGTACGCTCTTGTTGGCTGGCCCTCACTACATATTTGTCGCCAAACCCACTGGCTCCAGGTCATCTATAAATCACTGCTAGGCAAATCCACGTCTTATCTTAGCTCACTGGTCACCATAGCAACACCCACCCGTAGTCTACGCTCCAGCAGGTACAGTGGGGAGAACAAGTATTTGATACACTGCCGATTTTGCAGGTTTTCCTACTTACAAAGCATGTCGAGGTCTGTAATTATTTTATCATAGGTACACTTCAACTATGAGAGACGGAATCTAAAACAAAAATGCAGAAAATCACATTGTATGATTTTTAAGTAATTAATTTGCATTTTATTGCATGACATAAGTATTTGATACATCAGAAAAGTAGAACTTAATATTTGGTACAGAAACCTTTGTTTGCAATTACAGAGATCATACGTTTCCTGTAGGTCTTGACCAGGTTTGCACACACTGCAGCAGGGATTTTGGCCCACTCCTCCATACAGACCTTCTCCAGATCCTTCAGGTTTCGGGGCTGTCGCTGGGCAATACGGACTTTCAGCTCCCTCCAAAGATGTTCTATTGGGTTCTGGTCTGGAGACTGGCTAGGACACTCCAGGACCTTGATATGCTTCTTACGGAGCCACTCCTTAGTTGCCCTGGCTGTGTGTTTCGGGTCGTTGTCATGCTGGAAGACCCAGCCACGACCCATCTTCAATGCTCTTACTGAGGGAAGGAGGTTGTTGGCCAAGATCTCGCGATACATGGCCCCATCCATCCTCCCCTCAATACGGTGCAGTCGTCCTGTCCCCTTTGCAGAAAAGCATCCCTAAAGAATGATATTTCCACCTCCATGCTTCACGGTTGGGATGGTGTTCTTGGGGTTGTACTCATCCTTCTTCTTCCTCCAAACATGGCGAGTGGAGTTTAGACCAAAAAGCTCTATTTTTGTCTCATCAGACCACATGACCTTCTCCCATTCCTCCTCTGGATCATCCAGATGGTCATTGGCGAACTTCAGACGGGCCTGGACATGCGCTGGCTTGAGCAGGGAGACCTTGCGTGCACTGCAGGATTTTAATCCATGACGGCGTAGTGTGTTACTAATGGTTTTCTTTGAGACTGTGGTCCCTGCTCTCTTCAGATCATTGACCAGGTCCTGCCGTGTAGTTCTGGGCTGATCCCTCACCTTCCTCATGATCATTGATGCCCCACGAGGTGAGATCTTGCATGGAGCCCCAGACCGAGGGTGATTGACCGTCATCTTGAACTTCTTCCATTTTCTAATAATTGCGCCAACAGTTGTTGCCTTCTCATCAAGCTGCTTGCCTATTGTCCTGTAGCCCATCCCAGCCTTGTGCAGGTCTACAATTTTATCCCTGATGTCCTTACACAGCTCTCTGGTCATGGCCATTGTGGAGAGGTTGGAGTCTGTTTGATTGAGTGTGTGGACAGTTGTCTTTTATACAGGTAACGAGTTCAAACAGATGCAGTTAATACAGGTAATGAGTGGAGAACAGGAGGGCTTCTTAAAGAAAAACTAACAGGTCTGTGAGAGCCGGAATTCTTACTGGTTGGTAGGTGATCAAATACTTATGTCATGCAATAAAATATAAATTAATTACTTAAAAATCATACAATGTGATTTTCTGGATTTTTGTTTTAGATTCCGTCTTTCAGAGTTGAAGTGTACCTATGATACAAATTACAGACCTCTACATGCTTTGTAAGTAGGAAAACCTGCAAAATCGGCAGTGTATCAAATACTTATTCTCCTCACTGTATATCTCACTGGTCATCCCCAAAGCCAACACCTCCTTTGGCCGCCATTACTTCCAGTTCTCTGCTGCCAATGACTGGAACGAACTGCAAAAATCTCTGAAGCTGGAGACTCTTATCTCCCTCACTAATTTTAAGTGTCATTTGTCACAGCAGCTTACCGATCACTGCACCTGTACACAGCCATTCTGAAATTAGCCCACCCAACTACCTCATCCCCATATTGTTATTTATTTTGCTAATTTGCACCCCAGTATCTGTATTTGCACATAATTATTTTCACATCTACAGTATCATTCCAGTATTAATACGAAATTGTGGCCTATGGCCTATATATTGCCTTACCTCCATAACTTACTACATTCGCACACACTGTATATATATTTTCTTTTGTATGTTTGACTTTATGTTTTGTTTACCCCATATGTAACTCTGTGTTGTTGTTTTTATCGCACTGCTTTGCTTTATCTTGGCCAGGTCGCAGTTGTAAATGAAAACTTGATCTCAAATGGCTTACCTGGTTAACTAAAGGTGAAATAAAAAATAAATAAATAAATACCATACCCCGTTCAATGGCACTTAAATATTTTGTCTTGCCCATTCACCCACTGAATGGCACACATACATAATCCATGTCTCAATTTTTCTCAAGGCTTAAAAATCCTTCTTTAACCTGTCTCTTCCCATTCATCTACACTGATTAAAGTGGATTTAACAAGTGACATCAATAAGGGATCATAGCTTTCACCTGGATTCACCTGGTCAGTCTATGGAAAGTGTTAATGTTTTGTATTCTCACTGTATACTGTCCGTTGGCTCAATGTGCTCTAAAAAATCTGATAATTTTATAATAAAAAGCTTTGAACACAGTTCCTCTCATATGCATGTTTCTTTCAGATCCATATCCTTTGTCATTGCATTGTCTTTATGAAAAGTCACAGAGTTTGAGTTTGATCAATTACTGACCATGAACTGCAGATCAATTGATTGAAGGTGGTGATAGGGAGAAAGTCAGACAATGTAGTAAAGGAGGTTTGGAGACAGAGAAGAACACAGATATATTATAGGTAAATGTTCAGAACACAATGTATAAAACACACACACACACACACACAAAGCTCTCTGTGTCGGGCCAGTTAATATGTCCCCACATTCATTAGCTATTCACCATGGGATCTCCACGCCAGAGTCACAAGATTACGTTTACCGTGCTTCTCTACAGCTGAGGAAAACAGCATGGAACACAAGGACATTGATGATACCATGATATTTTAATGGACGAGTGAAGAATTGGATTTGAAACCAGTTACCATTCAGACATCCCACATTGGCCAATTATGTTATTTAGACTATACTTCCAAAGAGACAGTGTAGCTATGTCAGAGAGGTGAATCCAGGATGGGCATGCAATGCAGTGTATTATACTGTATAAAGCAGTTAATACTGCCAGGTGCTGATTTCATAAGCATTCATAGATAGACTTGCCTGCCATATGCCAAACAAGCAAGCCATACAATGGAGCATAGCATTCCACTATGGCTGGGTTACAAAGACTTACAATCTAGATTAGAAATTTCAACCCTAACTTGTTTTCTTTTCACACACCGAGGGAGGTTAGAGAAGACAGGTCCAGGGTAGTCAGGCAGAACAGCTCTTAGGTAAAGAGGAACCTAAAGGTCTTGTAAAGAGGACTATGAGGAGAGCTATTACTATCAGTGAGCTGCCTTGGCCTGGTGTTAATGTTTAGTATGGACTCATCGCTTGGCTTGGAGTTTAATAGGGTTGTAACATGATAAACAACATGGACATGGTCCGTGAACATGCCCTGTTGGATATCTAACGGCTATGTTAAGATGTTTCTGTCGTTTGAAAACTACCTTGTGTTCCAAATGTCCTTCACCAAGCCTTAAAGGGGCAATCTGCAGTTGCTACATCCATTTTCTGACTTATATGTACCCAAGAATATAACTTATAAATGCCTCTGGAGCTTAGTTCAACTGTCTTACCCCATCAGAACCCAAAATATAAGCTTGTTTTACAGTGTAAATAAAGTAAAAGTAAACAAACACAATATAGCCTCAAAACATGGTTAAAACTATCATGTTGATATCATGGATGGTCAGTCCTAGCATCCATTGTTTGTTCTACGAATTGTAGAGTGGTTACATTTCTCCAGCCCCATCCCTCAACTTTTTACTGAAACAGTGGCAGAGATTACACTTTGTTATTGTTTCAACTGCGGATTGCCCCTGATGGACAACATCCGTGAGGGTAGTTTATACAGTACCTGGTTATGACTGACATGTTTATGTGGTACAGTCATTGGATATGTGGTACAGTCAGATGATAGTCTGTTCACACAGAGAGAGATACTGTATGTATTCACATACATATGTACACACACACCGCCCGTATACTAGGTAAAGCCCATGTTCACAGCAAGGCCTCGGCGAAGACAGACTCCCCGTTAGGAACAATCCATTTCAGCTTCAGCCAGCGCGTGCAATTAAGCTTCATCCCGGCTGCTGCGTTGTCACAAACTCACACGTTGCCTTTCCTTCGAATGAATCACCTGTACAGTTTAATTATTTAGCCCTTCTCATCCTCTTCCATCCTCCAGCACCAGCACCACTACAGTACCACCACCACCTCATTATCAAACTAGGGCAATTTTCCCCCAGCAAGCCCATCTCTTCTGCATGGCTGCTTTAAACAAGACTGATGATGGCCGATAAAAGCACGAGAGAGGAGCCGTAGAAATGATTGGGGATAAATGAAACGTTTGGTCATCTAAACAGGAAGAGGAGATAGGTCTCTGACGGCTGCAACCGACGGGGGCCAATCAAATGACACGGCTGACAGTGATAGCGTGGTGATCTCTTGGATGCTGCATTACCCCCGATCGAAGGATGTTGTATATGTATGGTTTTCATATGCTGATTTAAAAGGAATTGGATAGAGGTTAGAGATATATACTAAATTGATGAAAGGTTTGAATTGTGTTTTTAACTTATGGATATCCCTTGGGCAGAGCCTGTTTTGATGTCCATATTATATTTTTTAAGAATTCGTTTTTAAATTAGACCGTTTTTTTTTGTGTTTTTCAAATTCAAGGTTACAGTGGGGGAAAAAATAATTTAGTCAGCCACCAATTGTGCAAGTTCTCCCACTTAAAAAGATGAGAGAGGCCTGTAATTTTCATCATAGGTACACGTCAACTATGACAGACAAATTGAGATTTTTTTTCTCCAGAAAATCACATTGTAGGATTTTTAATGAATTTATTTGCAAATTATGGTGGAAAATAAGTATTTGGTCACCTACAAACAAGCAAGATTTCTGGCTCTCACAGACCTGTAACTTCTTCTTTAAGAGGCTCCTCTGTCCTCCACTCGTTACCTGTATTAATGGCACCTGTTTGAACTTGTTATCAGTATAAAAGACACCTGTCCACAACCTCAAACAGTCACACTCCAAACTCCAATATGGCCAAGACCAAAGAGCTGTCAAAGGACACCAGAAACAAAATTGTAGACCTGCACCAGGCTGGGAAGACTGAATCTGCAATAGGTAAGCAGCTTGGTTTGAAGAAATCAACTGTGGGAGCAATTATTAGGAAATGGAAGACATACAAGACCATTGATAATCTCCCTCGATCTGGTGCTCCACGCAAGATCTCACCCCGTGTGGTCAAAATGATCACAAGAACGGTGAGCAAAAATCCCAGAACCAAACGGTGGGACCTAGTGAATGACCTGCAGAGAGCTGGGACCAAAGTAACAAAGCCTACCATCAGTAACACACTACGCCGCCAGGGACTCAAATCCTGCAGTGCCAGACGTGTCCCCCTGCTTAAGCCAGTACATGTCCAGGCCCGTCTGAAGTTTGCTAGAGTGCATTTGGATGATCCAGAAGAGGATTGGGAGAATGTCATATGGTCAGATGAAACCAAAATATAACTTTTTGGTAAAAACTAAACTTGTCGTGTTTGGAGGACAAAGAATGCTGAGTTGCATCCAAAGAACACCATACCTACTGTGAAGCATGGGGGTGGAAACATCATGCTTTGGGGCTGTTCTTCTGCAAAGAAACCAGGACGACTGATCCGTGTAAAGGAAAGAATGAATGGGGCCATGTATCGTGAGGTTTTGAGTGAAAACCTCCTTCCATCAGCAAGGGCATTGAAGATGAAACGTGGCTGGGTCTTTCAGCATGACAATAATCCCAAACACACCGCCCGGGCAACGAAGGAGTGGCTTCGTAAGAAGCATTTCAAGGTCCTGGAGTGGCCTAGCCAGTCTCCAGATCTCAACCCCATAGAAAATCTTTGGAGGGAGTTGAAAGTCTGTGTTGCCCAGCGACAGCCCCAAAACATCACTGCTCTAGAGGAGATCTGCATGGAGGAATGGGCCAAAATACCAGCAACAGTGTGTGAAAACCTTGTGAAGACTTACAGAAAACGTTTGACCTGTGTCATTGCCAACAAAGGGTATATAACAAATTATTGAGAAACTTTTGTTATTGACCAAATACTTATTTTGTCTGTCATAGTTGATGTGTACCTATGATGAAAATTACAGGCCTCTCTCATCTTTTTAAGTGGGAGAACTTGCACAATTGGTGGCTGACTAAATACTTTTTTCCCCCACTGTATGTACAGTAAGTCCACTGGAATCCAATGCTGTTTGAAAATGCATGTGTTTATGTATTCTGTGTCATGTACTGTATGCTGTGCCTCCAGAGGTGGAAGAGAGGCAGGAGGAGGGGTACAGGGTTCATCTTCTCTGTTCATAACAACCATGTTTGGAAGAATGAAGACATCCACTAACTAACACATTATTTTTTTTATTATTTTTTATTTCACCTTTATTTAACCAGGTAAGCCAGTTGAGAACAAGTTCTCATTTACAACTGCAACCTGGCCAAGATAAAGCAAAGCAGTGCGATAAAAACAACAACACAGAGTTACATATGGGGTAAACAAAACATCAAGTCAAAAATACAACAGAAAAAAGATATATAGTGTGTGCGAATGTAGTTGGTGCAGCCATGTCATCGTCAGCCATGTTAAATGGAGACCACTATAATGTCAAGCAGTCAAATGGTGAGTTGTGAGGGGTGGAAGGATTTTACATCCATCCAGGGGTGAGTGTTGGGGTGTGTTTTGGAGGGAGGGCGGTCATTTAGCCCCCCATAGCCCAGGTGACGGGACAATCAGTCTCTCGTCAGACCCAGCTGCTCATAGGATATAAATTAAAACGTTGTAGGATAGGCCGGGGTCTGTGAGCTCAATCACTAATAAGGCTTTCCTGGTCGATAAATGACTCCATGCAGCAAATTAAACTGTAAATTGAGTTAGTGACGGTAAATATTTAGAGTATGAGGGACCTGGGTTAATGAATGTGCTTGGTTTGCATGGCAGAGTGGGGTCAGGGGTGAATTGATATGTACACCTTATCAACATTAATGCACCCAGAGCTTTGTACCATGTGCCTAACCTACCAACATACATAATTTACAATGAGGTACAGTACAGTGTAAACGTTGAGTCCTCTCAAAACAAATGCATTCTCAACCTGACAGCTCATTCAACATATCGTTGACATTTCTCTTGTGTCCCGTCTTATTAAAAGCAGCAGGATGTTTACTGTTTTTTATGGAGCCATCGGTAGCACCCTGTAAGACCTGATATAAATAAAGTATTTGCATGCCTCGGCTCGAACCATATTGTATGGCTGGCTGCAGAGCACGACTTACAGGCAGTATCTTATTAACCACACATTGCCCATTCTGATATGAGTGGCACAGTCTAACAAACCAGCTGAGAAGGCCCGTATCAAATGTATTTTAAGTGCATGTGTATGATGTGGTTTGAAGCATTGTGCAATGAAATAATCAGAGCTTGTTCTAACAAGGAGAGGTGACTGTCAAAGTCATTTAGAAGTGCTATGGCTGTTAGGAAAAACCTTGAAATTAGTGCCAAGATTTTCAGCGTTTTATGTAATGACTTTGAGTGGTTTTATTTTCTACACAACAAGAGCATTTAAGGACAGTCAATACAGATGTACTTTGTCTTTTTGAATAATCTTACTCACTTACTCCCCTTATTTATGATACCATAACATTATCTTATTGTGGTTGTATTAATATGCGTGGGGATGATTGCCCCATCGTAATTGCCCTTTGCCTCTTCCTAGGACTGCTCATCCTTTCCCTCTCTGGGGCGAAACCCAATCCTTTATTTGGGAAAGTTGGGAATGGCGCAGATTCCGTTATGGAATGATCATCATGCTGAAAGCAGCTTCTCCCTGACCACTGCTACTCATCGCTATTCTGTGTGGTACTATCCCTTACAGCCATGCTCTGGAGGACCTGATTGAGAGCATCTGTTCCCCTGCGGGTCCTCCCTGACCACCACCGGACTACAGCTGTGACCCTGGTCGAGCCGTGACAAGGCGAAATCCGAATAGAGGGAAAGTTGAGGGGACTGTTGAGGGGACAGAGGAGTGGTGTTGGCCACATGTCTCATCATGTCCTGGTTTCCTTCTGTGGCTTTTTTCATAAGGGCTTTTAGTATTCCTCTAAATCTTCTCTCTCTCTCTCTCTCTCTCTCTCTCTCTCTCTCTCTCTCTCTCTCTCTCTCTCTCTCTCTCTCTCTCTCTCTCTCTCTCTCTCTCTCTCTCTCCAACTCTCTCTCTCTCTCTCTCCAACTCTCTCTCTGCGGGGTGTAAGTCCTAAGTCTTTAGGCCTAAGCCCTCGTGGGCAGCCATAAGTAACGTCTGGGTTTAGCACATTGCTGGGGCTGGCTGGAGTGCTCCAGAGGAACCACAGCCTAATTCACCCAGCACTTGAAGGAGACGGTCCGTCTACAGCCTAGACCCACAGCCAACCAACAGGTTTTTTTTTTTTTTTTTTGTAGTCATTTAGCAGACGCTCTTATCCAGAGCGACTTACAGTTAGTGCATACATTACTTTTTTTTTTTCATACCCCCCATGGGAATCGAACCCACAACCCTGGCGTTGCAATGTCATGCTCTACGAACTGAGCTACATCCCCTGCCGGCCATTCCCTCCCCTACCCTAGACGACGCTGGGCCAATTGTGCGCCGCCCCATGGGTCTTACTGTGGGTTTACTGTGGGGCTACGGGCCAGGCAAATTACCCCATCTCACTCATCTTCTCTCTCTGTCTCGATCTGTCTCTTGGTTGTCTGTCTGCCTGTCTGTATCTCTTTGCCTCTACACCTCTGATTGTTCCTGTTCTTCCCTTCTCTTGGCCTCTCACTGTCTCTTCATTTATTTTCTCTATCTTTTCCACAATTGTCTTTCTCTTTGTCTGTATATGCCATTTAGCAGACACCTTTATCCAAAGTGATTTACAGTCATGCGTGCATACATTTTATGTATGGGTGGTTCCGGCAATTGAAGCCACTACCATGGTGTTATAAGTGCAATGCTCTACCAACTGAGCTACAAAGGACCAAATCATTCTCTCTTTATGAGGAGCACATCATTCATCAAAGTTTCCGCCACTCTCCCTTACAGCCTCTACCACTACTACTCATTCCTCTAATCTCCTCTCTGGCCTGGCACAGTGATGTGTGTCAGTGTACTTTATCTACCACTGTAGTTACTATGTATATCTGTGGTGGGCCGACTAACGCCAGGAAAGATAAAGACGTGTGTGTGAAAATTTCGACTCAAGTGCCGTACGATACTCCAAAGATAATCCATCTCTGAGGAGCGAGACATAGGCGGGGAGCGGGACGGAGAGTTTGGGGTTTGAGTGCCTCGGTAATCTCTCTGTATCTCCAACCTCGACACGACCTGCTCTTTCCTAGCCACTTATTACAGATGGGTGGATGTGATAAGAACGGGTAAACACACTTGGGCCGCATGTTTTCCAGTACACACACTCGCCTCTCAAATCATTCCCTGGTGCCACCACAGCTACTTTACAAATAATGGCCCCCATGTGTAAGGGCTCCAGGGCTGTGCAGGGCTGGGGAATGGGGGACGGGGGACGGGGGGACGGGGGGGGACTGGGCTCGGTGCCTAGTCTGAAACCCTGTCCGGACGGCAGTACATTTTCCCTTGTTTTCAGCCATTGTAATTTAGGGTCCAGATGTGCAGGAGACTGAGGACAGTCAGATAAACAGCTCGTTACATATTTATTTCCATGCATATTACGCTACATGGATTTCCGTTCACTCCACCACCCCAGGGACAAAACAGCAAATCAAAAACAGGTGTTTGCATTGAGGCTTAGTGGATATGCAACTTTTGTATATTGAGATTCAGTGAATGTAACATTTATGTGTATTAGGAAACATTGAATATAGGCCTACAATAAAATGCATTAGGAATTAGATGAATGGACTGAAAATATCACCCATAGACAGGGCCCATTTGCTCACTATGCAGAACATCCATCCCACAGGTATAACCATCACGCATTATAACACTTACAGTATAATGAGTAGCTCCAATAAGAAGAGTGTCAATCATCTATAATACATACTGTTGCATCTGCTTGGGTTACCTGGATCACTCTTCATCCACAGCATCATCAACAGAGTAAAGTGACAGAAAAACAGTGGGCTGTGCAAGGCCATGTGATGCTGCATCCTCAGTAAGGCTTGAGGCCGAGGCTGTCCTAAAATTGGCACCGTACCTCCAACCACAGTGCCTGTTGGAGG
Source organism: Coregonus clupeaformis (assembly GCF_020615455.1). NCBI lineage: Eukaryota > Metazoa > Chordata > Actinopteri > Salmoniformes > Salmonidae > Coregonus > Coregonus clupeaformis. The sequence continues at coordinate 88,627 of NW_025533587.1, forward strand.
AGCGGGTCTGTACTAGTTAGAAATATAATGGGGGATGAAGGGACACTGCTGGATGTGGTGGAAGGGCTGATGAATACATGTGGATGGGAGATCTGCTTCAATTAGCCCAATTAGTTTTTGTAGAGGGATAGCATACTGTGTGCTGTACAGCATGGGTCTTGTGTGGGGAGGTACGGTTGATCTGTGTGGTGGACAGAGACCACAGGTCATACAAGGACAGAGTTAGTGAAATGTGGAATATGTTTATGGTCATGAATGGTGAGCTGAACATATAGATGCTATGGTATTTTTCAACATACAGTAGCATGGGTTAGATTTTTTTTAAAATTACAATTACCTGGTCAATTGGTTGAGGATAAGTGCTCATTGATATGCAATTGATTAATTACCTCACTGTAGTGTCTGCATTATGATACAGCATACTATATGTCAACAAAACCCATAACAGGTATCATAACACAATACCCCTATCATCATTCACAATACAGTCTACTGTGTATATTCATCTAGGCTCTTTTCTCTGCGTGCAGTGAGGCATGGCCCGTGCCAGGCCCAGGCCAAATGAGCACATACCAGCGTGCCATGATTTGGCCCCCCTGCCTCTCTCTCATTTCATTTGATCGTGTGGCACTGCCAGTCTCAGCCCGCGCTCCCAGAGACACACGCACCAGATTAATGCCCCTTAATTAACAGTACAAAGTGACTAATTGGGGAGCATGTCAGAGGTATGTGTGTAATTTGCACATCAGTAATGATAAGTTTGGGGAGATCCCCAGTGTCAGAACACATTTAATTGCAACAGGGAATTATAGATACTGGTTGTTAAGGCCACAGTAATTATACAGACATAGAGGGGGCACACACACACAAACACACACATACACACACATACAGACACACAAACACAAATTTGATTATACGTACACACTCACAAGCATGCACACATACACACACACACACACACACACACACACACAAATGTGCATATACAATTGTACACACATACAGACACACACACACACACACACACACACACTGAAAGGGTTGCTATACCTGTGTTTTACATATCACCTCTAAGCTAACAATATCAGTAAAGTTCTGTGTTTGCTTAAACATTCCACAGGCTAAACTGCAATTAACAGCATTGCTTTACTACATACCTGTTTTTGTCCTTCTCTTCCCAACCTAATATTAATAAACCAACCAAATCGTAATTAACCAGTGCAGGGCCAAACAAGTTAAAAACTAGAACCAATTATTAAATGACAGTTATTAGTTATTAGTGCTTTTGTTCTTCTGAGAGGAAACCAGTTACCCAGTATGTGTAATTCCTAGCTACCATTACTGAAGCAGGAATGAATAAGATATGGTTAACCACAAAACATGGAAACAAACAGTTGTTCAGAGACGGTCAACCATAGGCCTATCAATACCAGGCCAAATCTAAGGCTGTGTGTGTGTGTCTGTGTGTGTGTGTGCGCGCGTGTGTGTTTGCACATGCATACCTCTTAATGTATATGTGTGGGTGTGTGTACACATCTGTTTGTGTGTGCATGAATCTGTGCCCTGTAAAAATGACTGTTGTATGGGCCATCGCCAGACAGTCTGTGGCCACACAGAGAGAAGCAGCAGGGGGCTGACTCTTCCCCTAGTTTACAGCCCTCTGTGGAAGGAGCCTCCTTCTCTCCCCTGACTGTCTGCTCCTGCTGCTGCTGGCTTCACTATTTATTTTGCTGCTTATGCTAGGAACGCTAATATTAGATCAGCCGGGACCACTGCTCGATAGAAAATGCTTTATGCTCGTTAAAATAATTGCCCTCAGTTTTCCAACCCATAAAATTGCCTTTGTAATTTGGTGAGGAATGCATCTTCTGAGACAATCACTCTCAGGCTGGAGCGATGGCAACAGTTTTAATTAGTGGCATCGGATTTCCACTGAAATTAATGCTGGGTTCTGCGCATAGCGGTAATTGTTGGTTAATAGTCTTATTAATTCTGCCACACTAAAGGGGGTGAACAACAACTCCACACCCCTCGCACCTCTTCGGGGGTAATTTGGGCATTCCGACTTAATGGAATTCCGATCCAATGAATACGTGGCTACTCATTTTATACAAGCACTCTCTCTCTCCAAAGGATGGAAACATGGGCGACTGCCGGGAGCCTCCTGCTGTTCGGCTCACAAAGACCGGGGCTCCCTTAGTCCCGCTGAAGAATTCCGGAGTGCCACGGTGCTGCCGGCCCACGCTGGTCGCTGCGGAGGGCTTTCACAGGAGCGGACCTCGCTGCTGTAATCCCATAATCCTGCTGCACGGGGGTCGGGAAGAGGAGGGGAGGGGAGTGGGGGGAGGGAGCTTTAATTAAGATCTGGAGTGGTGGAGGTGAGGGGGAGAAAGGAGAAGTGTGGGGGTGAGAATGGGGAACCATGTCATGTTGACTTTGCGGTGCAGAGTTAGAGGGCTACTTGTTCAGGCCAGGGACAGCCCCACATTACTCCTGGTCCCTGATTGTTCCTTTATATTCAGAGGCCTCTTACATTCAAGCCTCTACGTGGTCTGTGGTCAGAAACAACTGTGTGTGTCTCAATGTTCTCCCCAAACCAGCCATGTAACAAAATAGGTGTCATGCTTATGTACTTTTATGTTGAAAATGTACATTTGTCGAAAATGGTTTCAATTTAAAGTACTTACATTTTAATAACAGTTCACATACTTCCCTCAATGATGTGAATAAAATTAACAATATGGTAATTATATATAAATTGACCATTGTATTTGACGTATCCTAATGTGCAATGGTAGTAAAAAGCATAATACTAATGCTGTGCTGTAGAACCTGTTCTAAAATGTAATGTTACAGGGCTAACTCTCACTTGGTCTTTCCGTAATGAAATGACATCACTTCAATACAAATCCCCTTACTTCCCCCACCTGCCCCCTCTCCCTCAGTGTGATTTCATTCCTGCAGTTAGCCTGCATTATTGCCTCCTCTCCGGGGCTATTGATTTTAGTGAATATGGTTATTACAATGTAAAAACCTGCTAGCCTCTGACCATTCATTCTACTGCATCTAACAGTAACCAATCTCCTCTCAGATCTGCATTAAGTTTAGCTGGAAAACATTCATTTCTGTTTAGACGATCAATATCGCTTACAGACTAATTGGAATATTATTAATCTAATATGATTGTAAAATGTTGTGTAATATGGATGTTCTACTCTTAGGAAAGTAGGGGAAATAGCCAAACAATTGTTTGAATATTGGACTTTCAGCAGTGTGTGTGTGCGTGGGCGTGCACATCCTGCATCTATATTTTAACCGATGTGTTTGAATAGGATTTGCACTTATATATTATCTTCTGTAATGCAGCGATAGTTATGGACCCAGTGAGAGTCCAATTATTTGTCCTTCAGGTTACTCCAGCTCCCTTCCACCCCATGCCTGTCTGAGAGTTTGTCAGGGCAGGGCGTAGGTGGGGCGGGGTACTGAGGGGACTCCAGGGCCAGAAGCAGGAAGCACCTGGGGTCTTCTTGGGGTCCTCCTGGAGCCAGCAGATACGCCTGGCCTGCTTTAATCCAATCACACGCTGACAGCAGGGCGGCCTCGGCTCTGCCTGATGGATATTGCTCCTGTCAACACCGCGCCACAGATCCCAGGCTCTCCTATCAGGAGCATGACCTTGCCCTCTGTGTGTGTTTGTGTGTATGTCCATGTGATGTGTGTGCGTGTGTCTTTGTATCTAGTATGTGTGTGGAGGGAGTAGATCTGAGTGTGGCCCCTCTGATGTCCTCCTTCAGTTTCATAATGTTGGCTTTGTGTAGCATGGTCCACATTCCCCTGATGACAGATAGATGGGAGGGGGATGCTGTCTGTTTTGCCCCACACACAGATTCATCGAGCAAGGGCTTTACTTCGGGTACTTCCTCAGAGGTTTCCACCACTTCAGGTGTACCCTTTTGAGTGTGATCTTGACCCATTTGAGAATGGTGATCTTGACTTTGATCATTCATTAGCTCCTTTATACATTAATACAGCTGTTGACTTCTGTGAGAGTACCAGGGAAATGTCACAACCGACCACATGACATGACACTAAACAGGTAACACATTAACTCTCCATGGACTAGATCCATCAGATCATTGTGACACAGTTCATCCTGACAAAAACAGGATATCACACAGGAAAAGTCAAATGCTAAAGTCATTTGTACATAGCACCATAACATATAGTATATAGGTAAAAATATACTGTAGATAATCAGACTACTGCTCTATCAGTCAGACCACCTCTCATATCAGTCAGCTTAACAAAGGGGAGACCCTATGTCATAGAGCCTGTATGTTATCATAAACCTGACATAACCTGACACACAGAAATCATATGTCATCTGCACAATGGTATCCTCACTGTAAGTGCAGATTGATAAAATCAAAGGTTCCTTTCACTAACTACCCTCATCAGATCAGATCAGATGGATCTATCCCCTATCTATCTCCACACGTACAGGTACAGACACAGTTACATCAGGTGTGACAGGGAGCACACTCTCTCCCAGTTATGTGTCAGAGGATGACTGTGAGCCCCGGGTGTTCCCTGGAGTTGTGCTTTGCTCTGCATTGGGAACCTTTGAGATGTCATTAGATTTTATCGCCCTGTAAAAGAGTGCTGTCAGGGCCAGCCGTGCGTGTCATGTGATTACAGCATGGTATTCTGAAGGGCCGATAAGAGAGAGGCATCTCTGGGTGAGCAAGAGGCAGGGATCTGGAATAAAGTGGCTCGGTTGTATTTCAGTGGGATAAAGAGCACGTAAGAGTTATGAGAGTTAACCTTCAGTTTCACTATGAGCTGCAGGTACAGTATTACAGCTAATCTGAGGGGCAGTCTGAGTGGGACTTTAATCTGAGATCTTATGTCTAGCAGTTCAAGACCTAAATTACTACACCAGGAGGTTTCTGCTGTTATACAAAGGATGTTATATTGTGTTTGTCATGTGCTATGTTAACATCGATTTTCAATAGTGTTATGAGTAGCTTTCATGGCCAAGCTACAGTAGAGGCTCCAATGGGAAACGGTATGCCTGTATATGATTTCACCAACATGCATTAAGTCAGATAGCTAGAGTAATTCTCTGAACTCTGTGAGAGGAAGAAGAGGATTCACAGAAGAACCCCATTAATTAGGTGAGCTGGTGGTAGGCTGATGGTAAAACTAAACTACATTACATTTAAGGCTCACAAACCCACAGCTAAACGGATAAAAGCAGGGCCTTAGAATGAAACAGAAATACATTTAGTCTCACTCTGAGTGCTGAATACAGAAACTCAAAGTGAACGGGTTGTAAATTAAGAGATTCATTAATTACGCCGACTGTGAAGCTAGTTAGTATCAGTTGATAAGAGCAGGTTGAACACTGGATGATTCCCCGGCGCCCAGGCGGGATTACTCCCCTAATCTCTTCTGTCACATCCAGTGATGGCCCAAATCTCCCTTCGCTCTGAGGGGCGTTCAACCTGTCAATTCAAATGAGCGGGATCTTAACCAACACCTCTCTCCCACTCGCAGAGCGCTCACATGCACCGAGACCTGTTTAACATGGGCCATGAAGCGTCTGCTAGCGGTATGCATGCTAAAGCCAGGAGATCAGAGACTCACTCCATTGAGGGGCAGGGTATTCAGGTTTAGGCTTGATGTTCCCTTTAAAATAGTGTGTGTGTGTGTGTGTGTGTGTGTGTGTGTGTGTGTGTGTGTGTGTGTGTGTGTGTGTGTGTGTGTGTGTCAGCCTGTGAGCATGTGTGTGTGCATGTACAGTATGTGTGATGTGAGTGTGTGTGTGTGTGTCAGTGGATGTTTATTTCCTGTGTGTACTGTAAGTTCAACTTTATGAACTTCAGCTACCAAATGGGCTTGATGAGACTGATAATCATCAACCCACAAACATTACAACATAGTAACTGCATTCTTCCTTATGACTCAAAGATACATCTCATTATTAGTTTCACCGGAATATCCCTGTAAATGATTGAGGAAACTACACAGAGTTAACACGTAGAGTAGATATACCCATAACTCCAATGGGGGGCCAGTATAAAAAATAATAATATATATATATATATATATGTATATATATGCACTGTATGTCGCTCTGGATAAGAGCGTCTGCTAAATGACTAAAATGTTTTGAAAGCCCAGCCCATGATTCCATGGGATATAAACATATTGACAAAGTGTTGCTCTTCTAATCCGCAGGTAGGGTTAAGGGTCTGAGGGTAGGAACACTGTATCTCTTATCATTATCATAAATCATAGTATTTAGTCATTCAATATCACGCTGTCCCCCAGGACCGTAATCTGCTTACAGGAGCGCTGTAGCTTTACATATCACCTCCAAATCCATACCGAATGCATTTTTAATTGGTAAATAAATGCAAAATGTATGCTAACAGGCGACTGTAGTGGTGCTCCTGAATGCTTAAATATCATTCTGAACATGATGTGCACGTTATAGATGTTGTATCAATGTGTGTTTCCAAGGTGATTTATAATAAGCAAAGCCTCTAGTCTTTTGATGAAGCATCATGGATACTCTTGAAATGACATATTATTTCATCTTGCCCTGGTACAATGTCTAAAATCTAGACACAAATGTGATGCATTGTTTACCTGTGAACCAAATAGAATGTGAACCAAATTTTAACCTGACCATTTTGAAAGAATGAGAAATAGCATTGTTTTAAATTGTAATGTATTTAATTGCTTTTAAGACAGTTTACAAATCAAGCAACGTAACAAATAAGAATATTAACAAAGTACAACATAACAAAAGTACAGTTAAAATAAACATAATGAAACAGTGGTATGTATAACAGATATCTCAGACACATTAGTAAAGCCAATGTATGATTACAGTTCCTTAATTATTTCTCATTTTAATCAGTTGTACAACAGAGAAGGGCAATGCTAGGTGTCAAATCCTGACAATGTCCAATCTCATATTTTACAATATTGTCACTGTCATTTTATTGCATAAGAACTATGTAAATGATACTGCAGCTGTAGAGATCCATGTAAAAACACCACAAGTAAGTGTGGTTGTCATCATTTAACAATAGTAAGTTGTTTCTGTTGGCTATATATAGTGATGTCTCACAGGGATCATCCTAAGGGCTACTTATTTCCCAACTATTTGTTGCTCCACTAGCAAGTGACACTCTTCACACAAAAGAGTGACGGTCTCTCAGATGGAAGGGGTGAAGGTCATGCATGGCCCATACTGGGCAAAGGGACATATAGGAGTAGGGTTCCAGGTCAAGCATAAACCCTGGGTAGAGGGGCTCATTGAATGTGGTCTGGAATGTATACAGGTGTGTCACTGTGTCAGAGGAGACTCTGTAGAAGAACAAAATGCAGGCCGGCTAGTCCAGATAGACCCCTACTCTATTAGCGGGTTGGGAGTCTCCCTGGGGTTTAGGGGAGTTGTTGGGGGGTGGGAGAGGTGTATCAGCCTCTTAATTGTTGTGGCAGACAGAGTAACCAGGCCAAGTGGAAAATTCTCCACAACAATTAAGACACCAGGATTTGTAATTGGATCCAAGTTTACAGAGACGACTATGTCCTTTCCTGCTGATATCTTTATATGTCACCCCGATGTTCATCTCAATCCCATTCTACTCTACCTCCCAGTAACAGCACCCAGTCAGACCGTCTTTACACAGCACCTGTGGCCAGTGTTCAAACCTGTCTGGATGATCAGGATATTGTTGATTATTTTCCATCCCCTCACCTTTTCGTTCCTCTCAGACGGAGTGAGGCGTCTGTGTGCTGTGTCTGGGTCCAGTGTGAGCTTACAAGCATACTTCCTAAGCAGCCATGGTTTCACCCAGAACTCTTCATCATGGTCCACATGGAGTTTCTCCAGTCTACAGTGTGGATCCTCCAGTCTAGCAGAAAGCACCTTCAAGCCTGAGTCTCCTGGGTGATTGAAGCTCAGGCCCAGCTCCCTCAGATGGGAGGGGTTTGACCTCAGAGCTGAAGCCAGATAATTACGGTCCCCCTCTGTCACGCCACAGAATGACAGCCTTAGTATCTCTAGATTCTGCAGACCAGCGGAGAGCCGTGTGTGTAAATACTTTCAAGGAGTGTTTGAACCGTTGACATACCTTCAAACACAAATGCTGTGTGTGTCTCTTTAACTCGCTGTATAATGTCACCCACTTTCTGTGCAGTGCTCCTAGTCTGTCGATCATGGTCCATGGCTGTCGATGTAGCTCCACCCAGCTCCTGGACCAAGAAAGGTTCTGTCTACAGTAGGACTTTTACTCCCCCTGAATTTAAGGCCTTGAACAGCTCCCTCATTTGATCCTCTCTGGTCCGGGCAGTGTGAATATTTGAATACACCTCTTCATGGATCATACACCTCTGGAGCAGGTGATCTGCTATGGGCATCACCATGGAAACCCTTTGAATGAGATCAGCCCTGTGCCTGTCCACAAACTCAGCATCTTCATTTTCTGTCTCTACATTCAGTCTCTCTGGAGAGTGTTGCTCCATTGTTGAGATAGCCAGTGTTCCTCTCTTCTCTTCTCTCTTCTGTGTCCCCCTCTTCTCTCTCACTTTCTGACTCTTCTTTCTCCTTCTCCTCCATTTTGAGGAAGTGCCCTCCAAATCTCTGTATCCCCCGTCTCAATATGAAACCTTTCTTGTAACAGTAATGCATTTCAATCACTTACGTTCAGTCTCTCTAGAGAGTTGTTGCTCCATTATTGGGACAGCCAGGGTTCCCCTCTTCTCTCTTCAGTGTCCCCCTCTTCTCTCTTCTTTCTCATTCCCTTCCTTCATTTTTAAGGTAGTGCCCTCCAAATCTCTGTATCCCCAGTCTCAATAGGAAACATTTCTTGTAACATTACTGCACTTTTCACAGTGTGGTGTTGTGGCGCGCAACTTTACTCTCTGCCTAACTGTCACTGAGAGCGGGGAGTGTGTGGGCAACCCATTTGAGCAAACAGGAAACCAGCTATGCTGGTTGGGTGAGAGAGAGAGGAGGGGAGTTTAGACATAATTTTGTCAAGTGTGTTTATGTCTATATATGGGTTTTATTGGCCCTACAATGCGTTGCATAGCACAACCCCATTTGATGCACACATACACATTCACAATCCTTCACACTCTTCACACAAGCTGCTGCTACTCTCTGTTTATTATCTATGCATAGTCACTTTACCCCAACCTACCTACATGTACATATTACCTCAACTACCCCGTACCCCTGCACATTGACTCGGTACCGATAACCCGTTATTGTTATTTTTATTGTGTTACTATTTGCTTCAGTTTATTTAGCACATTTTTCTTAATTACTTTTTTTAAACTCTGCATTGTTGGTTAAGGGCTTATAAGTAAGCATTTCACGGGAAGGTCTAGACCTGTTGTATTCGGTGCATGTGACAAATAACATTTGATTTGATTTTGCTTTGATAGTCTAGGAAAGCAACATGTTTCTGCGTGATTTTTTTCATAGAAATTACAGTGAAACAACAAGACACAATTCAGAAGCCAAATAGGGAAAATAAAAATAGTTAAGCTATCATGGCACGGTCATAACATCCATGGAATATACAGGCAAATGTAAGTGACTGCATGACATTAGTCTGTAATAGCATGTAATAGTATGTAATAGTATGTAATAGTATGAGAAATAGGGCCACATCCATATATTGACAGACAAGTTAGAGAGATTGTTTCCCTTCCAAGTTCTGTAAATTTGGACAACCAAATACTTCAAGAGTAACTTAGATTTTCCCTCAACACATCAAAATTGTCATGAGCCTCTCACTCCACCGGGTTACCACCTTAATTTTCTTCCACTCTGCTCACCACTCTCTCTACTCAGCCTAACTAGCTCCACCTGTCCCTGCTCTGCTCGGCTCTAATTACTCTGCCAGCTGCGCTGCATTACCCACTAACCTCTCCCAGTATTTATAGCCCTGTCTTTCAGCTCTCCTTTGTCAGATCGTCTGCAAAGCTCACACCCGGAACCTGTGTGCTCGCGCTTCTGGCTCACCCTTGTTTTGTGACCCCGGACCTGCCTGATTCCTGGATACTCTTCTGCCCCAGGAGAACCAGACCTGCTTCCTGCCATTACGACTCCTGACTACTCTTCGACCCCGGTAACTCTGACCAGCCTTCTGCCTTGCTACAACGTATTTGGATTTCCCTTGAACTGTACTTCTGCCTGTTTTCATCCGCCCGTTGTGTCTGTGTTTCCTCCCCCCAGGACTTCTGGACCACCAACCACCGGCGTCATCGGACGCATCGCTGCCACTGGGGGAGGCACAGACCCAGCACATCGGACGGGATAACCCCCTGGAGCCTTCACTCACTCCCTACATCCCTTTCCCCTTAAGTTTAAATAAACTTTCTGGTGTGACGCAATTGTGGTCCTCTTGTCGTCTGTCTGAACCGTGACAGTACGATCTGACCATCATGGACTCAGCGCACACTTCCCCGACATGGAAACCGAAGAACCTGAGCAACCCACCGCCATGCTACGCCTGGAACACACTGAGAGAGAGCTAGGCCGCATGAGCGGCGACATCACCTCTCTGCTTCAGGTCGGCCACCAACAGCATCAGCAGTTCCAGCAGCACCAGCAGCAGTCCCAGCAGCAGCAACAACAACTCGCCATGATCATTCAACTCCTCACCAACCTGACCCCAGCCAGTCTGCCCACCAGCCCTGCCCCCGAGTTACCTGCCCCGGTCATTGCAGCCGCTGTCTCGAACCCAAGATTGGAAACCCCCGAGCGGTTCAACGGCGATTCAACCCAGGTCCGGCCATTCCTGACTAGCTGCCGACTTCAGTTCTCCTTGCAGCCAAGGACCTTCGCCACGGAGGGGGCTAAAGTTGGGTATGCCATCACTCACCTGACGGGCCGAGCTCGACTCTGGGGAACAGCAGAGTTCGAACGTCAAACCCCCGCATGTGCAACCTTCGACCGGTTTGCCGAGGAGATGCTGAAGGTGTTTGACCTGGATTCACCAACCGCAGAGGCGTCTCGTGAACTGTTCAGTATTCGACAAGGCAGACGTACAGTCGCAGACCATTCCATCGACTTCCGAACCCTGGCTAGACGAAGTTCTTGGAACACACCATCGTTGGTGGACGCGTTCTTCCATAGTTTGGCTGACTATATCAAGGGACGAGTTGGTCTCCCATGAACTGCCTTCCACTCTTGATGAAGCCATCGCACTGACTGTCAGGATCGACAGAAGGATACAGACCCGTCGTCGTGAGAGGGGGGCGCCAAGGTCCACCTACTACCGGCATTCGGAGAGATCCGACTGGGCTCCTGTCATCTACTGCCACTCACCCAGGTCAGCTTGATCAGTCTGAGCCTATGGAGATTGGGCGAGCCTCTCTCACTCCTGCAGAGCGCCAGCGACGCTTCACCTCAAACCTCTGCCTCTATTGTGGAGGTGATGGACATCGTGTGGTAACCTGCCCTTTAAAGGGCCGAAGCTCACCGGGCATAGGGGGAGTCCGGTTGAGTTCAATGACCATCCAGTCCTCCGACCGCAAACCCCTGCTGCAAGTTCACCTCCGCCTCCCTGACTCAACTCACACCCTGGCTGCTCTGGTGGATTCTGGCGCCGAAGCCAACATAATGGACATCAAGCTGGCACGCCAACTGGGACTGGAGAACCTCCGTTTGACACCTCCTATTCCTGCCCGGGCACTGGACGGACACTTACTCGGATCGGTCACTCATGTCACGGCCCCGGTCTCGATGGGTCTGTCCGGAAACCATCAAGAAACTATCCAGTTTCACCTGCTCCCCTCTCCAGGCCAACCCCTCATCCTGGGTTACCCATGGCTCCGCCGGCACAACCCTCAGCTCGACTGGGTGACCGGGGTGATCAGGGAGTGGGGGAGAGGACTGCCACCGAACCTGCCTGCTTGCCGCCGCCTACCCCCTCGGCCAGTACCTACTAACTCCGCTCCTGACCCCTCCAAGGACCCTGTGTCGATTCTGCCAAGTCCCTGCATCGTTGCAGCTCTGACCTGGGCTGTTGAGGAACAGGTGCTGGAGGCTCTCCGTAACCAGCCAGGTCCCAGCACTTGCCCAGCTGACCGCCTTTTTGTCCCCGAAGACCTGAGGTCCCAGGTCGTTCAGTGGGGACATGACTCCCGCCTAGCTTGTCACCCTGGCTCCACCCGCACTTACAACCTGCTCGCCCAGAGGTTCTGGTGGCCCTCTCTGAGGAAGGATGTACGGGAATTCGTCCAAGCCTGCCCCATCTGCAACCAACACAAGTCGTCCTGCCAGCCCCCAGCCGGATTGCTGCAGCCCCTGCCTGTGCCCAGGAGTCCGCTGGTCCCTGCTGCGCCTTGTCCTCCTCCTCCACGGCTCGTCGATGGTGGTCTGGTTTACACCGTCCGCCGCCTGCTTCGGTCCAGACGGAGGGGTAGGGGTCTCCAGTACCTCATTGACTGGGAGGGCTATGGACCTGAGGAAAGGACCTGGGTGCCAGCTAGTCGGATTGTGGATAGGACTCTCATCACCGCTTTCCACCAACGGCATCCTGATCAACCTGCAATCCGTGAGGGGCCGCCCCAGAGGGGTCTCTAACCGTCCTGCCCGCTCGGCTTCCTGTCCTGTGCCTGATCCGGTCTCGGGACCTGTCCCATCTCCCGACCACGGCCCTCCGGCTTCCTCCGAGGATGAGGACGTTCACTCGGACCGTTCGGAGGAGTTCTAGCCCTCCTCCGGCTCCCCTCCTCCCGCCCGGCGTGGTGTTGCTCTTGGGACTTCTGGGGCCGTCCCTTGGGGGGTTCTGTCATGAGCCTCTCACTCCACCGGGTTACCACCTTAATTTTCTTCCACTCTGCTCACCACTCTCTCTACTCAGCCTAACTAGCTCCACCTGTCCCTGCTCTGCTCGGCTCTAATTACTCTGCCAGCTGCGCTGCATTACCCACTAACCTCTCCCAGTATTTATAGCCCTGTCTTTCAGCTCTCCTTTGTCAGATCGTCTGCAAAGCTCACACCCGGAACCTGTGTGCTCGCGCTTCTGGCTCACCCTTGTTTTGTGACCCCCGGACCTGCCTGATTCCTGGATACTCTTCTGCCCCAGGAGAACCAGACCTGCTTCCTGCCATTACGACTCCTGACTACTCTTCGACCCCGGTAACTCTGACCAGCCTTCTGCCTTGCTACAACGTATTTGGATTTCCCTTGAACTGTACTTCTGCCTGTTTTCATCCGCCCCGTTGTGTCTGTGTTTCCTCCCCCCCCCAGGACTTCTGGACCACCAACCACCGGCGTCATCGGACGCATCGCTGCCACTGGGGGGAGGCACAGACCCAGCACATCGGACGGGATAACCCCTGGAGCCTTCACTCACTCCCTACATCCCTTTCCCCTTAAGTTTAAATAAACTTTCTGGTGTGACGCAATTGTGGTCCTCTTGTCGTCTGTCTGAACCGTGACAAAAATAAAATAATAATGTGTGGTTGATGAGGTCAGCATACTGCCATGACTACCATTCATTTTATAGTAAAGAAGTATGATAGGAGGTTATCTCTCCAAGTTAGGCCAGAAAGGACAACCATATATTACTCAAAGTACTGTATGTTAGATGTTATACATACTTAGAAAACCCACAAAATAATTTATCCTTTCAAAAATATGTTTTTGATTGCAAAATACTAAAATGTGGATTGGTCAAGTCGATCAATTTAGCTATTTCAGACAAAAAAAGGACTTCATTTCAGATTAGACAATGTTTTCCATCACATGCGTATTAAGTGTTTAAGGTAATAACATTTAAGTCAAGTATCAACTTTTGCACAGAGACTGTTTTCCTGATGCCAGCGATGCCCTTTGACATTACAGTTCTGATGGGTGCAAAATACTAAAATGTGGATTGTTGAAGTTGATCAATTTAGGTATTTCAGACAAAAAATGACTTCATTTAAGATTTCTATACCATTAGAAAATGTTTTCCATCACATGCCTATTAAGTGTTTAAGGTAATAACATTTAAGTTGAAAGGTAATTTTAAAAAATCCTAATTTGGATCTATATTGGGTCTTACAGTATCTCCTCAGAAGTACAACACTCAATGCTGTTCCTGACTCCCTCTGCTTGAAGATAACGTATACCCCCCCTAACTTCTTAAAGGACTATGTAGTAAAACAATACCAACATTTTCACCTTTATGGAGTTACCTACTAAAACTTTATCGCAGGGGACCTTGCAATAACTACTTTTCAACAACTGCGAGAGCTGGACTTATATATCCCTGTGCTATTGCAATGGCAGTTTTCAGAGTCAAAGCTAAAAGTCCTTTTAAGTGCACTGTACTGTATCACAGAAAGACCCTCAATTTTTCAGATATTCATTTACATTTACATTTACGTCATTTAGCAGACGCTCTTATCCAGAGCGACTTACATGAGCAATTAGGGTTAAGTGCCTTGCTCAAGGGCACATCGACAGATTTTTCACCTAGTCGGCACGGGGATTAGAACCAGCGACCTTTCGGTTACTGGCACAACGCTCTTAACCACTAAGCTACCTGCCGCCCAGGAGTGCACCTTTAAGTAAGGTTGAAAGTGTGCATTCATAAATCAACTCAGAAACCCACAGTATGGTACATCTCAGGCAAAGAGCTCATTTTATGATCTCCTGAACAGATGACCTTCCCAATCTCCAATTGCCTAATAACACTCGGCCAGCCATACCTTTCACTCATTCATTCATTCATTAATTTGTTCATTCGTTCATTCATTCGTTCATTCATTCATTCATTCATTATGATAGCACACTACTATCTGTCCTATCAGCTCATTATCTTCTTATGCTTCATCCCCCTTTCTCCTCCATCCACATCGAACACGGTTAATTATTTCCAAACGTCCCTGAACTAAACGAGGGTGCTTTGAAATGTGACCAGAAATGTGACAAGGCACAACTCCATGTGTTGGTGCACATGCACCTAACTCTGGTCCTCTCCAGGTCAGGATAAGGGCCAACCTGTGAGTTATGGAGCATCAATTCTAGTAATATGTCACATGATTTAGACACAAGGCCAATGGAGTGAATGTGATTCTAGTTGCTGTGACCCTGCCATCAGTGCTTGACAAGAGCATTTTGAAACACACTGTATTATGTATTATACTATATTATGTATTTTGAGCTTTAAGTTGCGACTGACTCCCATCAAACTGAATCTCAAGTAGCAAAAATCTAAATAGAATCAAATTTTAACAAACATTTTCTCCTTTGCAAATTGCTAAACGGGCGACTCTACTTCTGAGAAAACAGCCTTCAAAGTTTAGTGAGCCAAGTCTAGCTAAAGCTAGAGTTTGCTTGCTAGCTAAGTGGCACCCCACATCTCTCCCTGGTCGAGGTTTCCTTTTTCCTTGGTGCAAAAAGTTGTACATCAAAAGCCAACAGTATTGTACTTGTAGTTGTTTTACAGATATGCTGGTATATGCTGTTAGCTGGAGTTGAGTTTAGCTAAATAATTTTTTTAAATAATAATTTTTTCATGGGTAATTTCCCTATCTAGCTTGATATTCAAGGCTTACAACTTTGACTTATCACATCACTTATATTCACTTACTTGATTGGTTATTCTCCTTGAATTTTTTTAAAAGATGGGATTTAAGCGCAGTGTCATACATTTCACAAGGAATCAAACGTTTTCTATGACTACCAACACTTACAAAATGTAGTGACACTAAATATTACATGTCATGATAGCCATTATGCCCCCGAATTATTTTTGATGAGATTTTTCAACTTTGGAGCAGTTTTCCGGGCACATATTTTGAAGCAGTCTCCATGATAGTGCACAGTTTTGAAAGCAGCCCTATGCTTAAGTTAAATAGTTTCAGACATTTATCTAGATGCGCTCCATACTTATAAATGAAAAATAATAAATGCATGCCTAACGGTGATAGATTGCTACTATGGCAAAAGTAGCCCAGAGTAACTCTGGCAGGGCTCCAGCAGAATGCAGCCTGTGTGAATGAGGTCCAAAGTTGAAATGATGCTGTTTATTACTGTAATTGGCGAAAAATGAAGATAGGCATTTACAGCATTCTTGTGACAGGTAGTAGTTACCTGCCTTTATGGTTTTGCTGCTTATGTTTCCTTATTAGGAGCCAGCTATCAGCCTCGCTATAAAAAGGACACAAGAATAAAAGGTATGAAACAAAATGTTTTACTCAAAGGTGACTTGGTACATACGGCTGCTATACTAAACTCTGGGAACGTGGACAGTTGGACCTAAGAATTCCAGACCAGGTTTACTGTATATCTGACAGATGACAACCGTTCAGCTATCATGCCCTTGAGCTCAGTGAGCCATATTGTGTGGACTATGACATATTCAGGTGAATAATTATGAGACCATTTACACAGTGATTTGTATTCCTACATTTGTGACAGCTTGCTTTTAATTAAATTGTACTACAGGTCTCTCCACAGGTGATTAGGGGACCAACATAGGTAGCATCATTCAAATAATTTGGTCCTTCATTTAACCCATTAGTGTTAACACTCAGCGGTTCAACTGGTTCAACCACATTACGTAATTAGAGGAAATACAAAGATTAGGTGAACATGTCCTTTCAGTTTGATTTCAGTTTGATTGTACCTATATTCTTTTACATCCCGCACCTGAGGGGAATTTTATTACGTAATGTGTTTTTACCTTTCTGAGATCCTCATATCTTCAGGATGGATTGGAGAGGAAGGAGAGGGAGGGAACTGAGAAGGGTGCCAGCCGTATACAGACATGCAGTAAATCAATAAATCCACAGATTTAAGATACTGTCCTTATCAAATTCTTATCATGGCCTTATCAAAATATCAGCTCCTAAACCCTTATGGGTGGTCGGTGAAAACATTTCTCCTGCTACTGGGACAAGTAAAGGGCCTCCTCTTACAGAGAGATACAAGAGAAAATTACACAATTCCAGCCCTGAGCGAGTTTTAATGGCGAACAAAATAACCGTACAAATATTGGACTCTTAATTCAGTCATTTAAACCAATTTCAATGTACTTTATGTAGGCCTATATCAGTCATTATGATCATCCAGGAATATGTCCAGGCAAAGTCATCTTCTAGCAGTCAGACAGAGTCTGTGTGTTATCCAGGTTGACACTCTAGCCCACTGTTAGCATACAGTCCCACCAGGAATACTATCAGTGTCTTATCTGTTGCGGAGTAAAGTTGGTGTGAGACATGAGTGTTTGATGAATGATTCACCCAGCTAGATAGAACAGTATGGTTAACATAATCCATAACTGAACAATAAGGACAGCCTCTTCACAGTAATAAACTCACAATGGAGAATACTGTAGTGGACTACATCAACAAAAATATTTTCTCATCAACACAAATATCTCTTTTGAGTGAGACATTTTATAGAGCGTAATACAACATGAGCTCCCACATGTTCACAATGAAAACACACCAAAATACACCAACTTTAGTCACACAGTTTCTCCTCTGTAACATCACGGTTTATAAAATAAAAATGAGGTTGTGTTTGAACTGAATAAATAGCTGTTTTTAAAAACCCAGCGAGCCTCAATGTCATGTAGCTCATGCAGCAGTGCCGAGGACGGAGGCGGGGGTAGACAGCTTTCACAGCCCCAGCAGAGGATCACCTCATCTGTCACTCACCCAGCGGGGGAGGTGAAGGGTAAGGAGGAGACAGGCACGCCGGCTAATCATTTTGTAATCAGGCGTCAAAATAAAACAAAAAATGTTTATCTGATCAACGCGGGAAGCTGCCAGAGTTGACACAAGCGTTTTTAGTGTCAGACCTAATGGACAGCGGTGCGGAGGGGAGTTAATTATTTTTGACGACGTTCGCTGCTAATTTCCCATTTATATGGAGCCTCTTTTCTCCTCCACCGTCAGCGAGGATTTATCAATCAGATCAGGGCCCTGAAACGGCCCTGCTGTGTGTTTTACACACACACACACACACACACACTTGGGTATCTGTACACCATCTACACACACACACTTACACACGCACGCACGCACACACACACACACAATGGGTGTTGTTCTCTCTCTCCCTGTTACCTCTTGAGGACATTTGCTGTTTTTTCTGTCTTAATGAGGAAGGAGAGGCAGCATTGTCTGAGAGAAGGCAAGGGAAACATGCATGCATAGACATGCTTATGAAGCACAGACTAATGCCCTTCTGATAGTCAGAAATGCTACTCTAAAGCATATTGGCTCAAACACAAATGGCTCACTCATACTGTATGTGTAAATATGCTCATATTAAGGTACAACATCCAATATAGCACGTACATGCATAAGGATTGAGGAGTTACACATGGTCATAAAGCACACATACATACACGCATGCACTGACGTGTGTAAAGTACATAAGTAAAAATACTTTAAAGTACTTCTTAAGTAGTTTTTTGGGGAATCTGTAATTTACTTCACTATTTATATTTTTGACAACTTTTACTTCACTACCGAAACAAAATAATGTATTTTTATTCCATACATTTTAGCAATTACATTTACTTTTGATACTTACTTGACACACACCCACACCCACACACACACCCACACACACACACACACACACACACACACACACACACACACACACACACACACACACACACACACACACACACACACACAAACTACTACAGTTTACTATAGAATACTACACTACTTACTATAGAATTCTGTAGTAAACTGTAGTTTACTGTAGAATACTATACTACACACTGTAGTATCCCTTGATCATGTGTAATTCTTACTATATAATTGTGTAGTATACTGTAGAATACTATAGTAAATACTACAGTATACTATAGACCGCAAAAACACTACAGTAAATATTACAGTAATGTTCGCAAAAACACTAGAGTCCGCAAAAACACTACAGTAATTACTATAGTATATACTACAGTATTTAGTTTGCATGTAACCTGCCCATTCCCCTCCCCCATATCCCAATTTGTGCCACCCATAATTGAGAAACCTACATGCCAAGTATAGACCATATATTGTGTTCCCTACAGGTTATAGGGATATAACCGTTTCCAGGTTATATCCACCAGGCAGGGTTCCGAGAAAACAGCTCCACCACGGACAACATTCTGAGATTGGCAGAAGACACTCATAGAGCTTTTAACAAGAAACAAGTAACCATTGCTGTGTTCTTCGACATCGAAAAAGCATTTGATAAGATGTGGCACAACGGGCTCCTGTACAGGCTACAGGATGCCAACTTGAAGCTTCCAAAACAGATGGTTGTGCTTTTAAACAGTTTTTTAAACCAGCGGGAGATAGCAGTGAGGGTGGGAACGGCTACATCTTACAGGTTCTCTCCAGAGGCGGGAGTTCCTCAAGGCTCCGCCCTCAGCCCACTCCTATTTTTTATGTAAATTTCAGATATTTATTACCCCAATCCTAGAAAGGACCAGGTTTCTCAATTCGTGACTACTGTGCATCTTCTTTCAACTTCCCCCATGCAGCCAAAAAAGCTTCAAAGAAGCATCAATGAAATTGAATCGTGGTCAAACATGTGGAGAGTGAATCGGAACCTGCTAAAAACCCAACGTGTCTTATTGTCCAAGACAAGAAAGACAAACAAAACAGTTGACCTCACTCTCTAAGGACAAACACTTCAGACCACTCCCACAGCCAAGTTCCTGGGTATCGCATTCCAAGAAGACATGAAGTGAAGCACCCATATTTATACTGTTGTAAACTGTAAGTACTACAGTATACTACAGTCATGTCCAAAACAGTTCAGTAAAAACTACAGTCTCTATCCCATAGTATACTATAGTCTTTTTTCATGTAGGCACACACGCGCATGCGCACACGCACAAACGCAAACACACACACACGCACACACACCAGGACTTTATACAGCTGTCAGGTCCTGTGTATGTGGCCCTGTTCCTAAACTGTATTTGAGCTGACAGGTCCTGCCGTCACCAACTCTGTCACTGTCCCATCCAGTCTCTGCCTCATCGCTCACAAGACTGTTAGCTCGTCTACATAGGCACGCACGCATGCACGCACACACACACACACACACACAGACATTTTCTCACACATGACATGACCATACCCAGTAATTTTATGTGAACCATGAAGTGAATCATTGTTGCTCCTAAAGATACAAGAAATGTGTGTGTGTGTGTGTGTGTGTGTGTGTGTGTGTGTGTGTGTGTGTGTGTGTGTGCGTGCGTGTGTGTGCGTGTGTGTGTGCGTGTGTGTGTGTGTTAGTGTTACAGGAGTAATGTGTGTGTTACTGTATGATGGTTCCGAAGTGTAAGAGTGGTTTAGTGCAGGGTGACTCAGGGCGTACCAGTGGCCTGCAGCTCTGACAGCAGCTGTCTTACAGAGGAAAACCAGCGTGATTGGCAGGCAGGTGGGGCTGCTTGTGTTAGAGAGAGACAGAGAGACAGAGAGAAGAGAGAGAGAGAGAAGGAGAGAGAGAAAGACTGTTCTTTAACAAACAGAGTGACACAACGTCAGAGGGGACACTGTCACTGTAGACAGAACCTCTGTCACTCCCTCTCTGTCATTCTTTCCTTTTGATCCCCCTTTCCTTCCTCCTTCTCTCTCTAATATGGTCTCTTCATCCCTTTACCTCATTGTATATCACCTTCTTTTGCTGTTACTCTCATTTTTTCCCTCTATCTCCCTCTTCTCTTCACTCAAACTGCCCTCTGCCCCTTTCTCAACCTCCCCATTGGTGAAGACCATTGGGCTTTGCTGACAGATCCACTTTGTGTGCCAAGACCTCTTATGCCCAGAGCACTCACTCCACTCCATCACTGAGCCGCACCACAGATACCCATATTTCACTTTGCCGTACCCTTGCCAATGAGCAGTACAGTATATGAGATGGATGGATGAATGAATTGATGAGTAGATGGATGGTTTGATGGACCGACCTATGGATGGATTGATAAATGTCCATACCAGGGTTTACCTCAGACTGTTAGTTCATCTAAGAACCCAGAAAGCCCCAACCCCACAGGCTCTGTGGTGCAGAGCAGTTTCATTCCATCTCCCTCTAAAACGCCGCCAACCAGAGCTAAATCCAACCCACTGACAGCTGGCTCGCCGACCCAAGGAGCCTCTCCTAAACACTTTTACATTATTATATGTTATCCTAATGGTAGCAGTCAGCATACTAAATAGCAGTATTGTGCCTGATAAACGATGGGCCTTTCAGCTGATATATGTGGCAGGGCCAAAAGGTAGGAGGGATGTTTTATTCCTGGCCATCAATCTGGCCCAGGATCCCTGGTCCTGGAGGAGAGGGTGTTAATTCATTTTAAAGGGACTCGGCAGGCTGGAGGGGTGGTGATTGGCCCTCACCCCGTGATTGAGATCCCCAAAGCGGAGCTGCTTTATGTGCCTCTTAATTTAGAGTGTCAGGCACTGCCACGGATGCCTCGTCTGTGAATTAAAGGGAAGAAGATGAGCACTTGGGGCTGACCACAGCGTGAGAGATGGATTAGCAGCAGTAGGACAAACTCACCTCGCCGTGTGTGTGTGTGTATGACTCTCTCCACACATAAAAAAAAAAAAACAGGCACCCCGAAAAGACAGGATGTTAGGGCAGGCTGAGGGACTGAGACCATTGCAGGTGTATTCACTCCACGCCAGACATCTAAATGATTTATATTGGCCATCTATCTTTGATTGGATGGGAAGTGTTGACATCCATATACCTTGTAGGTCATAGATATTAATGATGATACGCAGACACGCATGTCCCTAGTGTCCCCTGCACTCCATATGGGGAATAATAATCAATCTCTTGCTCTGACATCGAATCCCTGGCAATGGAACAAACCAGACGCTCAGAGACCCTGACCAAACAGTGGCACTGTAATAAAAGTCTTTTTTACAAAAACAATACATTACAAAACTGAACATTATGACCTTTTTTTTTGTTGAACAATTTAATTTTAGACTCATTCTCTGTTCAAAAGTATCTGTTGAATGGATAAGCATCAATGTATGATTCCTTTCAATCAGAGAGACAAATCCTCTGTGTTGTGCCGGCCATGCTCCATTCTGTAAGAGACAGGCTTTCTCTCAGAATACAAACCAGATCCCCAATTTGTCAGGGACACAATGGCAACGCTGGCAGAGCCCATTTGCATCATTGTGTGAGCAACAAATAGAATTGATTTCCTCAGTGATTATTGTCTTTTTGGAGAGATGAGGCGTCCCTGAAGAGGAGTTGAAACAGTTGGACATCAATCAGATCAGTAAATGTTTCTTCCCTGACCTTTTCTTGTCGTTAAAATATATGCAAAACATATTGGCTTGGGCAATGAGTAACATAGAACAAAATACCTTCCAAGTTCCTCACTGTGAAATGGAATAACCAAAACTCCAAAGGAAAATATCTAAGTGTTAATACTACTGTATGACTGATCTTTACCGAAATGATTTTAGAAGAAGACGAGGGAGCCATGCCATACTCTCTACTGTACCAAAATAAACTACATGGTATCAATAGCTCTATGTTATCAATAGCTATTCAATCATTATCTTATCATGTGCCTCCTAAAACGAGGGAAACAAGGCAGACTAATCCCTATTAAGCTCTAGTAAACACTAGTAAATGTGGTTATGTAAGACAAGAGGGACATGTTTATCCAACAACACCCTTTCAAACGTGCCGTCTCTGCCTGGCAACTGTACCATTTAACCATTACCCCTGAAGAGTGTCCAAGCAGCATGATATATTGTGAAAGACAATTCAGTTACTTTTTAAATCATTGCACTCTGTGTATGCCCCTGCTGTTGGTTGCTTTGACCCAAAATGGAGACTTGTCAGTGTCATAATGTCATCACCCACAATGCATTGGGCCACACCGCTTGTTTGAGCAGGGCAACTCGGGTCTAATTGAAGATGCATATCACACTGCAACAGTTGCATATTAACACAAAACCAGGGACCAATTGATCATTAGGCCGTCGATATGTAGTTTGCATAAAATTATTCCCCTTAAATAGTCTATGTTTGAGGTGACACAGGGTTGGCTCATCAATAATGCAAATGCGACATTAGGGCATTAACAGGCTGTCTATGGGAGTGAGGGAGCGCTGGTCTTCTGTAAGTTAATATCCAATACACCCTTCCATGCCAGAGAAAGGGAAATGGGGATACCTATTCAGTTGTACAACTAAATGCATTCAACTGAAATGTGTCTTCCGCATTTAACCCAACCCCTCTGAATCAGAGAGGTGCGGGGGGCTACCTTAATCGACTTCCACATCATCGGCGCCCGGGGAGCAGTTGATGTTGGGGGTTAACTGCCTTGTTCAGGGGCAGAACGGCAGATTTGAACCTTGTCGGCTCAGGGATTCCATCCAGCAACCTTTCGGTTACTGGCCCAAGTAGATGCTATTTATACTTATTGTAGAGTTTTAGAGACTTTGGCGCACCATTTTGGGTAAATAGTGAACTGAATTGGTTGAGTTGATACAAAGGTCAGGACATACTCAGTATTGTTTATGCAAAGTTTAGGCAAGTTGTGATGTCTGATACACATTTAATGAAAGAAAATGTCAATGCTGGCATTTTTTTTTTGTAAGTATACTTTTCCAAATGGAATGCAATTGATGAACCTGTAAACCGATGTATTATGTGTAACATAAAGTGAGAAAATTCTGAGGAAATGTTCCAAACGGGAGTCCAATAATACTGAGGAGAATTCCCAATGAAGGCAGGGAGTCAGGGCCTGTCTCAAACCTCATCCTCCATCTCGATCCATAAATGCTCCTGGCTGCCAGCTGCAACCTTGAGACACCTCAACTCCCTCCTCCCATCCCTCCCTCCATCCCTCCATCTTCACCTCCACCGGGTGTGCCAATAACGTGCAGAGAGAGAGAGAGAGAGTGGCAGCGGGAGGAAATGTCGTCTGCCAAAGCGATAGTGTCTCTTTCGGAACCCCGGCCGCAGCGCAGGGGAAGGGGACGTCAACGTGATCCATCACACCATTGATTCCCGCTGGAGGAAGGATTCAAATCCGCAGGCCGAAATGGAGAGCTGCAGCAGCAGTGTGAGGCCGCAAAATGTCCTCAACTCTCAGAGAGGGCTGGATGTATTCTTCATGGCTTCTTTCACACTGGAAGAGTATGAATATTAGAGGAAAAGAGGGGAAAGTTTCACCACTCTCTTGCTCTTGGGCATGTCATGTCTCTTGTATGACAAATTAGCATAATCTGACTGCCTATACTGGAAGTGCAATGAGACCAGAGTAGAAACCCTGAGAGCGGATATGAAGAGCAATGTCACCAAATACCATCTAGTACATTTCAAACAGTCGCACCCTATACAGTATCACATTTGTAATAACACTTATTTATGGAAGGGAAAGTGTTACAAACACCCAATGGAAAACAAGATGGATTCTCCAATTGAGTTTACATGACAGAAATAAGGAAAATAAAGGAACGGTGCTAATTACAGCTGATCTGTTTATCAGCTTCTGAAACCTGGGAGAGAGCATACAGATATAAGGCAGCTAAATGAGATTAAGAGGCAGGGAACAGTGAACGCTGTGTTTTTGATCTGTAGATTTGTTGAAACCTTCAGCAGTCTTATGCAGATATGACAAACGGTGTCAGAATCAGAGCTGAACTATGTGATCAGTTACACTGAGTGTACAGAACATTAAGAACACCTTCCTAATATTGAGTTGCCCATGAATGGCACACATACACAATCCATGTCTCAATTGTCTCAAGGCTTAAAAATCATTCTTTAACCTGTCGCCTCCCGTTCATCTACACTGATTGAAATGTATTTACAGGTGACATCAATAAGGGATCATAGCTTTCATCTGGATTCACATGGTCAGTCTATGTCATGGAAAGAGCAGGTGTTCCTAATGTTTTGTACACTCAATGTATGTTTCTTTGCCTAATCACCTCTGTATTTTCACATTATATTTTTGCAAAATTAGTCACCCAATACAATGTTTTGTATCCCTAAAGAGTGTGTTCCATTATGTTAATGCTTTGAGTTCTCAGAGAGAGATGACTACTGTCTGTTGAAATACTGTATGTTATTTATCAAACTAAGGGGCCTCTCTCTCATTAAGGCAAACCACTGGATTAACCCCATCTCTCTCTCTCTCTCTCTCTCTCTCTCTCTCTCTCTCTCTCTCTCTCTCTCTCTCTCTCTCTCTCTCTCTCTCTCTCTCTCTCTCTCTCTCTCTCTCTCTCTCTCTCTCTCTCTCTCTCTCTCTCTCTCTCTCTCTCTCTCTCTCTCTCTCTCTCTCTCTCTCTCTCTCTCTCTCTCTCTCTCTCTCTCTCTGTGTGTATGTTTGTGTGAGGTTGCCAGAGTGTTTTCCTGTCATGCATGTCATTGCCTTTGAGAGGCGAAGGCTTATTTAACACTAGGCAGATGGAGGTATTTGACAATTTTTTAAGTACTCTTAAAAGTACTTTGCTGTGTGTGCCCAACACCATGGTTGTTTTATCCTCCCCCTGAAACACTTTGACTCAGAACATCTAAACAGAAACAGAAAATGATAGATGGTTGTGTGGTGAGAGGAAACACTAATGTGTGTGTGTACATGTTGTGCCAGTGTGTGTGCGTGTCTGTAGGGGTGCACATATGTTACGTGTATGGCAGCACGTCAAAGAGCACGTGAAAGAGAGATATGCCAGCACATTTCATTTCCATTAAAACGGACAGTTAGCGTTCTTGCATTACTCAACAAAGTAAAGAGTGGAGGCTTACCTAAAACACCCTGTGTTGTCATTTCTACTGTAAGGACAAGCTTGTTTTCATTGTAAAAACCAGTGGAACAGAGCAGTCCTTAAATCACTTAAACCCAGCATTTATTAAGGAAAGAAGGCATACACATAAATCTCAGCCAACTTTCAAACCCTAATTACAGGAGCAGGCTAATTCATATGCAGTAGAGGGCCCAGCTAAGATATCTAAATACAAGACCAACCCTGTTGATGCTCACTGGCTTTGAAGGTTGTCTGTATAATACTGGACTGACTGAGGGATACCAAGCCAGCGGTCTGCACCGGAGCATCCCATTACACGCATCCCCGGGCGCCGATGACGTGGACGTTGATTAAGGCGGCCCTCCCCGCACCTCTCTGATTCAGAGGGGTTGGGTTAAACGCGGAAGACACATTTCATTTGAATGCATTCAGTTGTGCAACTGACCAGGTACCCCCTTCCCCTTTCCCCACATACTCATATAGTAGCCAACACACACGAGCACGGATGCACACACACACACACAAATTACGCCCCCACACACCCACTAGGCATCCATAAACACTCAACATAAGTGCACACTTTGGCGTAACACTGCACACTGACTGAAGGGGAAGCAGTTGACCATGTGGTGGCTGTAAAGCTAAGGGAAGGACTGAGAACTGAGAGGATCATACTTGAACACTTGAGCAACATGACAGTACTGCTTGAATCAAATCCAATCTCAGACAATACAGGGGAATATGACTCTGTATGGCCTAACTAGGGAAACATACCTTTTTTAAGACTTCATGCTTGTCTGTTTTGTCCATTACAATTTCATCTGATCAATATTGCTGTTGTATTTCAAGGAAAAATTAGGACTGGTTGAATGATATAGTGTCAAAGACAGTGTAACTTATTCTGAAACTGTACTGATGATATTCCAGTCAGTCTCCAGAGTGAATCAGCCTGAGGAAAAGTAAAGGATAGGAAGGTCTAAGGAGCCTCTCTCTGGAAAAATGGTGCTACTACACTTTTTCTGATTATATCTATGTGGACAATTTTCTGTGTAGAAATCATAGCTCTTTTTTTCCTGATTCTCTTGGCAGTAAGAATACCCTGGCACACGTCGATACCTATCTCTCACTCTTCTCCCTCTCTCCCCCTCCATCCCTCTCTCTATCACCCACTTCCCTCTCTCTTTCTCCCCCACCCCCTCTCTCTCTACCCCCCTATCTCTCTTCCCTTGTTCAAGCTGCTGTCTCAGTTTGTAACCTGGCCCCAGTGGCCTGTTTGCCATTCTGCTCATTACCAAACACAGGAAGGATTTTCGGAGTTCAAGACTCCATATTGATCAGTCACAAGATCCTGATATCAACCTCTGTCTCTTGTGGCCCAGTGTTAGCCAATCCTCCAACAAGGAACACAGATATTGATCAACATGCTAATTCATCTAGCAGATATACGCAGACAACCCCAACAAAGCTCCAAAAAAGGTATAACCTTTTTTTGTTCTTCACTAAGACAGTGTAACATAATTTGTAACATGTTTCGTAAAATCATTACACATAACAAGGCCTTGATCAATACATTTTTAGATAGCAAAGTTTTATAAATAAAGTGTCAGAAATGAAAAATGTAGGCATTCACCTAGAGACCCCATGCATGCCCCACCTCCACCCGCCATGCCACTCGCGATGCCCTAAATCTGCCATCCTCCTCTCTGAATGCCAGCGCACCAGGGGTCTCGTTAGCCCTCTATTACAGATGTGACGAGCGTCCCATAATGGGCCAATTATCTCAAAACTCAAAATTTCACTCCAAAGGAAAATGACTGTGTAGTGATTAATGGCAAACACTTTAGGGGGAAGAGTAACACAACGCTGCTGGATGGGGAAGAAATATGTATCAGTCAGGCACCGCTACAGATGCTTCCTCCCTTCTGACAACTGCAATTCATTTGAGATGCTATTAACATGCATAATTATGCTAATCAAGCGGTAATTAAGTGTCAATTCATCAGAGACCGTTTTTTGTCTGTAATTTTGTGGAACACGGTTAGTTTTTTTTCCGTTTTTTTCTCTATTTCCTTTCACAATATTGTCTGAGTGTTGTGTTCACGTTGCATCCACTGTATCAGCCCTCTGCTCCATGTCTCCTCTCATATCGGACTGTACACATCATTGCTTCCAAGATTCACAATCAACCTACTTAACACTTTTCAAGAGAAGGCCTCAAATAGAAAGTAGCCTTTGACGATCAATCTAAAAGGAACAGTTCCTACATACTTTGAGTACATACTGTTTGTTACAAAGAAATGAAACCAACCATGTTTGATACAGCTGTGTTCTTAGTTTATCCTCCATACAGTCCGTCCACCCCTCGCTCACTTTTGAAAATCTGATATAGGCCTACTTTATCCATAATAGCATCCACCACACTTCTCAACATGTGTATCACTGAGAATAAAATAATCCCTCTCTCCATCCCATTGACTGTGATTATGGTAGTCTAATCATGCTGGGTCTGTCTTAAAGTAGCTACAGTATATAAGACCATAGGCTTGTATGAATCTGATCTCTCTCACTCTCTCCACAGCTCACTGACTCTACATGGGGAAGCTTGCTCGGCGAGCACTGAACAGTCGCCAGGAAATCCAACAAATGTCACTGAACCTCGATGCCACACTATGAAATGGAGAAATCATACAGATACAAGGCTTGAGTGATCTGACAGAGATCCTGCTGCTTCTGACTACCATATGATTTAATCATGGAACAGCTTTTTGTACGTACATAGGAGAACCCTTTGAAGAACCCTTTTTTGTTCCAAGTAGAATCCTTTTGGGTTCCATGCAGAACCTTTTCCACAGACGGCTCTACACGGAACCCAAAAGGTTTCTACCTGGAACCAAAAAGGTTGTACCTAGAACCAAAAGGGTTATCCTATGGAGACAGCTGAAGAACCCTTTTGGAACCATTTTTTCTAAGAGTGTAGGCTATGCCTACTATCGTTATATGCAGGCCTACTCTAGTGACCTAAGTTGGTATACAAACTTCATAAAAAAATAACTATATTGAAAATACTCCAAAAATAGTTTGCCATACTGTCTACAATACAACTTGTTTCTATTTGTGTGTGTCCTAGTAATTTGTGTCGGTCAGTGCACAATGACATAGGAAACCACAAATGAAACATAATTTGCTGTGGCATCCCTCTGTCCAGTTTCACCCTAAGAGTCAGACAGGTGTTCTCATTGGACATGAAGGTCTCTGATGATTGATGTCACTCTTGATCACCACTAACGCTGGCCTGGGGTTATGAAACTGCTCATTTCCCGCCAACATGGGATCTCTTTGGAGTTTCAGCACTTTTAGGATCATTTTGGCAGCTGCAACAACCTCCAACGCTACATTGAGATGGACAGTCTCACAACAAGGGGCATCATTTCTCTCTCCCTGTCTTTTGCTGTCTCTCTGTCTCTCTCTCTCTCTATCTATCTCTCTCTCTCTCTCTTTCTCTCTCTCTCTTTCTCTCTCTCTCTCTCTTTCCTGTAATCTCTAAAAACTAAACTAAAACACTGTTGTAGTTTCTCAAATGACCTTTTGGACCGTTTATAGTTTTTATCATTTAAAGGGCATTAATTGCGACATGGAAGTAGGGCAAAATTTGTTGAAGAAAAGTTGTAAAATTAATTCATTCCTCGAGATTATTCTATTTCTTACGGTATGTTTGTTATTTCTATAATGATTTTGCATTATGAAAATGGAAATGTAGCCCTAAATCTTTGTTTCCAAAATACATGGACATTGATTTAATTCTGCATCCTTAAATACTGTACTAGTGTGAATCTGGCCAGCTCTGTTGTTGTGGCACATGTTGTTGTTGTCTGTGCTCCCCTCTAACAGTTAGCAGGCCTTGACGGCTCTATTTAACTCCGGCTGTGCCCTTCTCTACACAGCACTCTGGCCCCGTTAACAGGAGCACAGCTGAGAAAACAGCCAAGCGATAGGTCACCATAACACAGTGTGCAAATGTTTGACCTCTAAATCTCTACTCCATCTCTCCCTCTCTCTATTACTCAACGTTTTCATGTCTATTTTTCTTCTCCTGCTCTCTCCTTCTATGCTCCACCTCGCGTGTGTTCCGCCTCCTACACATCTCTCTCTTGCTCTCCTGTGTACAAAAATATATTCTTCTTCTACGTCTCTCCAATACCGCTCTCCTCCTCTCCTTCCTCTCCTTCCTCTCTATTCCCCCCCAATTTGAAGACACAGAGGACCCCAGGTTACTCAGACTCCCCATGGTCTCCCCTGACCCCAGCCTATGACTGAATGATGACTGCATGGCCGGACACATAAAGACTCTTTATGGTGGTGGACCTGCAGCTGGTGCTCCCAGGGTGTCATGTTTATGATGTGGAGGAGAGAGAGGAGAGGCTCTGAAAGGCAAGTCCGAGGCGCTGAAAGGCATGCCAGCATGCTCCGGGGTTGGGGAATGTTATGCAAAATCAAGTCGCGTTGCTTCAAGTAATACATACTGGACTCAAAAGACACATGGATGGATAGTAATGTAGTACATTTATCATAGATGATCACAGAGTTTAGAGAGAACATTTTCTATCATACTTTTTAATTTACACCAACATAGGCTATATATATATATTATTTTTTTTATCTCCCATTGTTGCATAAAGAAAAAGGCCTCTAAAATATCATCCTGTTTCAAAATATGAAAGCAACAGTACAGTAGTATACCATTTCTGTATTCAACTCCTTCGTCTGAGTGGATCCCTCAAATCTCAATGATGTTGTCTGTACAGTAGACTGTGGTTATGTTGTTCCATTAGATTCCACGAGTGGGAGAGATACATCTATCCTATTCCTAAAGGTCTGTGTGCAGTGTTTGCTAAATGACCCCGGAGAACAATGACGTGATGCTCGATCTCTTGTGTTTTGAAGGACTCCTTAAATGTCTCTATAATTCTCTTATCTCTCCATGACTGATCTTTCCCCTGTCTCAACATGTTCCTACCACATTTTTCAGGCAGCGAAAAGGCCAGTCCCTTTTCAGCTGCTAAGCACACATGACAGGGAGTTGTCTCGGGCGCCCGTAAAAAGGCCCTCGGGTGCCGCAGGCAGCCGATCATAACGGATCTCAGCTAGTCCTCTGAATCATACCCCATCAAGCTTGTTTTGGGCTGTTAGTTGGGCTGTCTGTTTGTCTGTCCAGCTCAGACCACTGGGAGAGGGAAGGACAGATGGACAGGCAGAGGTTGGAGAATCACTGAAAAGGCAAATTCTGAAAGGTGTTCCATGCTTCCAATTGCTCATTCGAAACATCCTAAAATATAACTCAATTTTGAAGAATAAGACAACATAAAGGAATTCACTTGGTATATTTTAACTGGGAATTGATATTAAACATAAAACATGCACTATGCAGAAATCACTCCACCATTTCCTGGTTGCAAAAATTCAAATAGTTAGTCTAATTTCAGTTTATTTGACAAAAGAAGCATTTATATTGTAGAGAATCATTGTACCATCTAAACAGCTGTGAAGTATCTTTTCCATAACCAAAAATATTGTATTTTCAGCTGTTTGTTGCTGGTGTACAAAACTGAAAGTGAAAGACACAAAAACTATACTTAAGAATGGAAATCATAGAAATAGCAACATAGAACATACAGTGGGGAAAAAAAGTATTTAGTCAGCCACCAATTGTGCAAGTTCTGCCTATAATTTTCATCATAGGTACATGTCAACTATGACAGACAAAATTAGAAAATTTATTTGCAAATTATGGTGGAAAATAAGTATTTGGTCAAACAAGCAAGATTTCTGGCTCTCACAGACCTGTAACTTCTTCTTTAAGAGGCTCCTCTGTCCTCCACTCGTTACCTGCATTAATGGCAGCTGTTTGAACTTGTTATCAGTATAAAAGACACCTGTCCACAGCCTCAAACAGTCACACTCCAAACTCCACTATGGCCAAGACCAAAGAGCTGTCAAAGGACAGCAGAAACAAAATTGTAGACCTGCACCAGGCTGGGAAGACTGAATCTGCAATAGGTAAGCAGCTTGGTTTGAAGAAATCAACTGTGGGAGCAACTATTAGGAAATGGAAGACATACAAGACCACTGATAATCTCCCTCGATCTGGGGCTCCACGCAAGATCTCACCCCGTGGGGTCAAAATGATCACAAGAACGGTGAGCAAAAATCCCAGAACCACACGGGGGGACCTAGTGAATGACCTGCAGAGAGCTGGGACCAAAGTAACAAAGCCTACCATCAGTAACACACTACGCCGCCAGGGACTCAAATCCTGCAGTGCCAGACGTGTCCCCCTGCTTAAGCCAGTACATGTCCAGGCCCGTCTGAAGTTTGCTATAGTGCATTTGGATGATCCAGAAGAGGATTGGGAGAATGTCATATGGTCAGATGAAACCAAAATATATAACTTTTTGGTAAAAACTCAACTCGTCGTGTTTGGAGGACAAAGAATGTTGAGTTGCATCCAAAGAACACCATACCTACTGTGAAGCATGGGGGTGGAAACATCATGCTTTGGGGCTGTTTTTCTGCAAAGGGACCAGGACGACTGATCCGTGTAAAGGAAAGAATGAATGGGGCCATGTATCGTGACATTTTGAGTGAAAACCTCCTTCCCTCAGCAAGGGCATTGAAGATGAAACGTGGCTGGGTCTTTCAGCATGACAATGATCCCAAACACACCGCCCGGGCAACGAAGGAGTGGCTTCGTAAGAAGCATTTCAAGGTCCTGGAGTGGCCTAGCCAGTCTCCAGATCTCAACCCCATAGAAAATCTTTGGAGGGAGTTGAAAGTCTGTGTTGCCCAGCGACAGCCCCAAAACATCACTGCTCTAGAGGAGATCTGCATGGAGGAATGGGCCAAAATACAAGCAACAGTGTGTGAAAACCTTTTGAAGACTTACAGAAAACGTTTGACCTGTGTCATTGCCAACAAAGGGTGTATAACAAAGTATTGAGAAACTTTTGTTATTGACCAAATACTTATTTTCCACCATAATTTGCAAATAAATTCATAAAAAATCCTACAATGTGATTTTCTGGATTTTATTTTCTCATTTTGTCTGTCATAGTTGACGTGTACCTATGATGAAAATTACAGGCCTCTCTCATCTTTTTAAGTGGGAGAACTTGCACAATTGGTGGCTGACTAAATACTTTTTTCCCCACTGTATATCGCTTCTTAGACTTGCTTTCAATGAGAATGACAGATCTATAACACATATTTCTAAGTGAATTTGGTCGGATCGCCCCAAAAGTTACATATTGCAGCTTTAATGCTAGAGAAACACACAATATAAGACAGAGAGACACACCGATATGACTGCTCCATTTGATACAGCGAAGGTTGCGACAGACAGGCAGGTTGGATGGAGAAACAGAGGTCTTGATACGACACAGCCGTATAGGACGAGATAGGCTGTGAGGTTTGACAAGGCAGAAGGAGGCTTACTCAGACGTCTGGCTGCTCCTTTTGACGGCATGTCAGGCTTGGCTCGCAGGCCGCTTGGCCGAGTACGCATCACGCACTCATCGTTGTGGCAGGCCTGTCAGAAAACGCTGGTGTGCGGGAGGCTGATCCGACCTCGGCTCGCCCAACGACCAGTGTGTGACGCACGCGCCACCCTGCCAAGGAATATGTTCCCCAAACTGGCAAGCTGGTGGCAAGCTTGTTGACGGGAATGACCAGTGACATCATACAACAAGATGATCACGCTCTGCTCCAGACATCTGAGGGAGCTCAACGATCAAACAGACCGACAGGGTGTTGAAGGAAGGTGTTTTGGATTTGGTTGTTACTGTGACTTCTAACACTAAACCTTGATAGAGAATGCAATTTTGCTCTTTACAGAAGACAGAAGACAGGTTTGATTACAAAATGCTGTAACAATTGTTAAACACCAACAACACACACAAAAGCAAGCAAGCAAGCAGGCACACGTACAAGCGCAATAGGACTTTGTCAAGAAGTTCATTTTTTCAATGCATTACCGATGCAATGTTTTTATATGTGATATATTTCAAGTGAATCGACAGGCACAGTGGGAGAATAATGTGTAATCATTAGCAAAGGGTTTACAAATTATTTATGTAATATAAGCAATGATAATTTACTCAGACTTTTTTTCCGACTGCCATTAACAAGTAACTTGGAATCCAATAAATGTCACAATCGCTTTCACTTAATTAAAACAATAGATATCATATAGCAAGGCGTGCTGTCATTCATAGCCTAGTCTCCTGCACACTGCCATTTACGGCCAATGGTTTATGAGAGAGGGTGACACAAATAATAGTCATTAAACTGTCAGCCAATGGGAGCTGGATCACATTAACGAAATTAACTAAGATGCACCATTATAAACAAGGCCCTTCCCTCTACACACAGGCAAACACAACAGGCCAAAAAGGAGGAGAAGAAAGGTTTTTCTACTTACTGCTAACACTTACAGGGCTGTTCATAGGCATACCCCTCAGCTTTAAGGTTGTTTCCACACTGAATGCTCTTTTGTCCCTGCCATATTTGGGCGGTTGAAAAACTGTGTCTGTTCCCATTAGGGCATCTGTCTTCTGGCCAATGACCATCCTGACAGTGACGTCCCGTTAAATAAGTGTCCATCGGACAATGCAAGATGAGCCTTCGTGTTTGACCGGTGCCGTGACATCCAATCATGTCCTCTGTG
Organism: Coregonus clupeaformis; assembly: GCF_020615455.1. Classification (NCBI taxonomy): domain Eukaryota; kingdom Metazoa; phylum Chordata; class Actinopteri; order Salmoniformes; family Salmonidae; genus Coregonus; species Coregonus clupeaformis. Next base: position 123,140 of record NW_025533587.1, read on the forward strand.
TTGGCATGACACCCCCGTTCACCTCCCACCCGTTAGATAGACATTTGGGGGGTGTTGTCATCACGTATGTCCTGACAAATGTGTCACATTGAGATGAGGGGTTATAACAGAGTTATTAGTATTACGATGACCCCGCTGATGCTCTGACTAACACCAGCAGAACTGGGAACTCTACCATTATAAAGTATGTGGGGAACGGAACATTGAAAGACATAGTGAGAGACACAGAAGAGTACTCATCATCATTCTGTAAATCGACTATCAAGTGTTAACTTCCAGCAAGGTCCATCCTTTGTTAGATGACAATGGGCACTTTCAGTCTAAATTAATTGATGACACTCATTTCTCTTAGTTGTGAATGGCATTTGAGAGACTATAATGGCCTGACAGCATAATCCGCAATTGTAGAAATGAGCAATCAACGACATAACTCAGTCTTATAAGTGGTGATAGCGGGCCTTGTCACGGCAACCTATTCTAGAGACAACACTGACACCTACTGGTGTGGAACATCAGTCAAATCTTCACAGTCCAACATGATATTTACAGTACCGCCATTGCCAAACCTTTCTGAAATTACCACATGTATAAGGCCAATCACCCACAGACCAATATCTTTATATATACCTCATCTCCCCTCCAACCTCAGCCTCATCCCTGTCCCCTCCAACCCATCCCATCCTCCACACCCACTCCGTACCTCCTCCTCTCTTCCTCTAATAAGCATTTAACATGGGCCATTGATTGGTGTGGCACACGTAACGGTGGGACTAATTTATTTATGATCTTGTCATTTCCAATCATTGATCTGGATGTCCTTCGTTAGGGAACTAATGATATGCAGAGGTAAAAGATTCAGTAATTATTGTGTTTGGTCTAGTTGAGGCTGTGCTGCAGGAGTAGAGGACTCGAGAGTTGAGGTAACTGCTGGAGGAGAGGGCTCAAGAGGGGAAGTGGCTGAAGGAGTAGAGGGCTCCAGAGGGGTGATGGCTGTAGGAGGAGAGGGCTCCAGAGGGGTGATGGCTGTAGGAGGAGAGGGCTCCAGAGGGGAGGTGGCTTCAGAAGGAGTGGGCTCCAGATGGGTGGTGGCTGTAGGAGGAGAGGGCTCCAGAGGGGAGGTTTCTGTAGACTGCAGGAGGAGAGGGCTCCAGATGGGCAGTGGCTGTAGACTGCAGGAGGAGATGCCTACAGATAATGTTTCAAAAGAATATGAATTTATTCATTTGAAGACAATTATGGTCAGTGGTACCACCTTGCAATGATTTTAGAGGGTGGGATAGTTATTATTTAAATGGTTTGACTGTCTAGTTCCATCTACACCAGTGGAGGCTCCTCAGAGGAGGAAGGGGAGGACCATCCTCAGTGAATTTCATAAAAATAAAAATGGTAAAACATTGAAAGAGTTATCCTTTTTAGATGAAACTATAGTAAATATATTCACGTCACCAAATAATTGATTAAAACATACTGTTTTGCAATGAAGGTCTACAGTAGCCTCAACAGCACTCTGTAGGGTAGCACCACGGTGTAGCCGGAGGACAGCTCGCTTCCGTCCTCTTGGTACATTGATTTCACTACAAAACCTAGGAGGCTCTTGGTTCTCACCCCCTTCCATAGACTTACACAGTAATTATGACAACTTCCGGAGGACGTCCTCCACCCTGTCAGAGCTCTTGCAGCATGAACTGACATGTTGTCCACCCAATCAAAGGATCAGAGAATGAATCTAGTACTGAAAGCATAAGCTACAGCTAGCTAGCACTGCAGTTCATAAAATGTGGTGAGTAGTTGACTCAAAGAGAGAGAAAGACAATAGTTTAACAGTTTTCAACAAATTCATTTCTTCAAAAATGAAGAAGCAAGAGAGAGAGAGAGACTTCATCTTTTTTTTTCACTTTCAGTTTCACTTACTTAGCTAGCAAATGCAGCTGGCTGGTTTAGTTACTCAAACACCCAGCTCAAACAGAGGGATGCTATGTTAGCTAGCTGGCTATGACTATCCAACACAACACTGGAACTCTTCCAAGTCAAGATAAGCTTTTGGTTTTATTAATTTATTGCCACCGGGGCCCACCGGTCTAACTGCTTACTGACTATACACTGTAACATTACTGCATGATTGTAGTGGGTTTACTAACGCATTAGTTATACAGCTCTGAAAAAAATGAAGAGACCACTGCAAAAATATAAGTTTCTCTGGTTTTACTATTTATAGGTATGTGTTTGGGTGAAATTAACATTTTTGTTTTATTCTATAAACTACTGACAACATTTCTCCCAAATTCCAAATAAAAATATTGTCATTTAGAGAAATGTATTTGCAGAAAATGACAACTGGTCAAAATAACAAAAAATATGCAGTGTTGTCAGACCTCGAATAATGCAAAGAAAATAAGTTCATGTTCATTTTTAAACAACACAATACTAATGTTTTAACCTTGGTGGAATAACCCTGATTTTCCATCACAGCTTTCATGCGTCTTGGCATGCTCTCCACCAGTCTTTCACATTGATGTTGGGTGACTTTATGCCACTCCTGGCGCAAAAATTCAAGCAGCTCGGCTTTGTTTGATGCTTGTGACCATCCATATTCCTCTTGATCACATTCCAGAAGTTTTCAATGGGGTTCAGGTCTGGAGATTGGGCTGGCCATGACAGGGTCTTGATCTGGTGGTCCTCCATCCACACCTTGATTGACCTGGCTGTGTGGCATGGCACATTTTTCTGCTGGAAAAACCAATCCTCAGAGTTGGGGAACAATGTCAGAGCAAAAGGAAGCAAGTTTTCTTCTAGGACAACCTTGTACGTGGCATGATTCATGCGTCCTTCACAAAGACAAATCTGCCCGATTCCAGCCTTGCTGAAGCACCCCCAGATCATCACAGATCCTCCACCAAATTTCACAGTGGGTGCAAGACACTGTGGCTTGTAGGCCTCTCCAGGTGTCCGTCTAATCATTAGACGACCAGGTATTCGGCAAAGCTGAAAATTGGACTCATCAGAGAAGATTAACTTACTCCAGTCCTCTACGGTCCAATCCTATGGTCTTTTGCAAACCTCAGCCTGGCTTTTCTTTGCTTCTCATTGATGAAGGGCTTTTTTCTAGCTTTGCACGACTTCAGCCCTGCCCCTAGGAGCCTGTTTCGAACTGTCCTCGCCGTGCACTTCACCCCAGCTGCCGTTTGCCATTCTTTTTGTAGGTCACTTGATGTCATCCTACGGTTGTTGAGTGACATTCGAATGAGTTGGCTGTCATCCCGGTCAGTAAAGAGTCGTTTTCGCCCTCTGCCGGTCTGTAGCTTTGTTGTCCCCAATGTCTGCTGCTTGACCTTGTTCTTATGAACCGCCGTCTTTGACATTTTAAGGATGGAAGCAACCTGACGCTCACTGTATCCCTCTGCCAGTAAAGCCAGAATTGAACACTTCTTTTCCTCACTCAAAACTTTCCTTTTCAACTATTTTGGCATGGTCAATAGTTATATTTTGATTAATATTACTTTTGAGGTACTATTAGCACAGTTTTTGCCTCCATCTGGTCCTATTGCAAGAGGATAGTGATGACCACAGCAGTGGTTTTTATACTTTTCCTCATTAAATAAGATTGGTTCAGATTATCACCTAATCAGTACCTAATTCAGTAGAATGAGGTGTGCCTGTGTTGGAATTCAACAGACACTGGAATGGAATGGCTGTCATACATGTAGAGATGCTGATTTAAGAAATATTTGCAGTGGTCTCTTAATTTTTTCCAGAGCTGTGTTGACTAGGACGTTACTTTAGCTAATATGGGGACAATGATGTAGCGGTTATGACATGGTTTGGCTTGGAAAGGTTTTTTCGCCTGGTCATATACAGCTGATGTGTTGTTCATTGAAGTCCACAAATGAAGGGAAAACGTGAGAAGAGGAGAGTGCATAGAGGCTAGAATGAATACAACGTGGCTGCTATGAAAATTATCAGGGGTGTATTCATTCCGCCGATTCTGTTGAAAGATTTCTCTTAAATGGAAGCAAACGAAACGGGGATAGAAATACCTGATATTGTCCAATAGAAACTCTCATTTGCAACTGTTGGACTAATGATTACACCCTAGATAAGCTAGATGCAGGCAAGAGTGTGCAAGGCGGTATTGAATGTGTCAGTGTCAGTCCATGTGTCACTGTCTGTCATCTCACATTTTTCTCTTGACCTGTGTGCACCTACGTTGTAAACGTTCATTCATAGACTAGGTTATAGCAACCTCATGACGGTTATAGGGAACATTTGAGTATCATGTAGTAGCCTAAACCTGTCGATGTTACATTGAACTGGGTGAATGGAATATGAATGACAGTCATCCAACATGCTTGAATAGAAAAAGGCCATGCTCCTAAAAAAATGTATTGTCCTCCCTCATCATAAACAGCACTGACCGCCGCTGGTCTACAATTGTGAGATATCCAGACACAATGCATGCCTGACAACCTCGGTGTGGTCTACACCTGTCTACAAATGTGGGCACAATCAGGATGAGGACACAATCAGGACAAAGGATGCATGTTAGCACCAGGAATAAATGGGCTAGAGACGTTGACAACAGGTTGCAGCCATAGAGAAAGATGGAGGCCTCTAGTGGCCAAAAGGCATGGGTAGCGCCATTGAGGGCTTCCACCATTTTAATGTAGTCACAGTTTATCCATCATATTGACCAGATACTGAAGAGGCCGCGAGGAGGCAAGATCTGGTGGGACCATTCTAGCCAAGGAGTGGGCAGATACGCGTGTGAACAACAGGCACAACTCTGATATAAAGGGCTCTATTCAATCAGATCCGCTTTAGCTGACATCCGCATAGCCAGGGGCGCAACTTTCACTGGGGACGGTGGGGGGACATGTCCCCCCCCACATTCTGAAGTTGCATTTTTGTCCCCCCCAGTTTTATCATTGGAATGTGATACAAAACATGGGAACGATGTGCTTTAGGACCATGTGGATGCCTCCGAGCATTGGGTAGGCTGTTTGGAGTGTTTATCCGACTGGATTTAAAATAAATTAAAAGAAAGAAAGAAAATGTCCCCCCGACTTCTAAAACCAAAGTTGCGCCCCTGCGCATAGTGGTTGTTTTGGTGTCGGAGGTGGAACTGCATTAGAGCTGTCAAATCCACAAGTGGCTCGCAGCATTATACCAAAAGCTGACATTGTCATTGGCTGCACGGAGTCACATTAACAGAAATCCCTTGTTTATACGTTTGAACACTGGAATGGGACCTACACCTCAGTTAGGATGATATAAATCTTTATTTAGTTTAATGATTTTTAAATTTAGGCATTAACGCTGAATGGTTAAGGTAAGGGTTAAGGTTTGGGATAGGCTTAAAACTTAAATAACTTTTGATTGTTAGATTTGAACGTGCAACCTTTGGAATTAGAGGCAGATGTTTACACCCATCCACCATCACCATCCACAAAACATTGCAAAACTGAAACCTACTTGAAGTTATCAGCGCTCACTGTTGCCCCCAGTGGCCGGTTTCGACGTCATCTCCCGACATCCTCAGTCATGGATGGATGTCGAATACTGATTTCAATCTAGGCCAAAGTGTTTTTTTCTCAAAGTTGCCAGGATGTCACGTGTCCTACTTATATCAATACACTCATAACAACCTAAGCATTGTAAAACTTCTATTTGATCAAATATGCCACACATAGAAAATAAGTCTCTCATTGACCTCCAAACAAAAACTCCTCACTTGGTGAGTGAAAAAAAACTAAAAACCGCCACCTGGTGGAGAACACAGATTTTAGGCCCAGTTATCCCTCTTGCTTCGACTCGTGCTCTCTGACATAGTCAACTGGGTGGGACTTCCAACTTCAATGGCTGATCCCTCCTTGTAACCCTGTTGGAGTCATGTCCAACACGGTCATCAGGAGGGATCAGCCAATCATAAAGAAGAAAATGGACTACTTCAAAATGGAGATTGCCTCAATGGCACTGCACATGCTGCCACAGACGCTATTATAGCACAGATACAAAGAGGGGAGAACAAGTATTTGATACACTGCCGATTTTGCATGTTTTCCTACTTACAAAGCATGTAGAGGTCTGTCATTTTTATCATAGGGACACTTCAACTGTGAGAGACGGAATCTAAAACAAAAATCCAGAAAATTTACATTGTATGATTTTTAAGTAATTAATTTGCATTTTATTGCATGACATAAGTATTTGATCACCTACCAACCAGTAAGAATTCCGGCTCTCACAGACCTGTTAGTTTTTCTTTAAGAAACCCTCCTGTTCTCCACTGATGACCTGTATTAACTGCACCTGTTTGAACTCGTTACCTGTATAAAAGACACCTGTCCACACACTCAATCAAACAGACTCCAACCTCTCCACAATGGCCAAGACCAGAGAGCTGTGTAAGGACATCAGGGATAAAATTGTAGACCTGCACAAGACTGGGATGGGCTACAGGACAATAGGCAAGCAGCTTGGTGAGAAGGCAACAACTGTTGGCGCAATTATTAGAAAATGGAAGAAGTTCAAGATGACGGTCAATCACCCTCGGTATGGGGCTCCATGCAAAATCTCACCTCGTGGGGCATCAATGATCATGAGGATGGTGAGGGATCAGCCCAGAACTACACGGCAGGACCTGGTCAATGACCTGAAGAAAGCTGGGACCACAGTCTCAAAGAAAACCATTAGTAACACACTACGCCGTCATGGATTAAAGTCCTGCAGCGCACGCAAGGTCCCCCTGCTCAAGCCAGCGCATGTCCAGGCCCGTCTGAAGTTTTCCAATGACCATCTGGATGATCCAGAGGAGGAATGGGAGAAGGTCATGTGGTCTGATGAGACAAAAACAGAGCTTTTTGGTCTAAACTCCACTCACCGTGTTTGGAGGAAGAAGAAGGATGAGTACAACCCCAAGAACACCATCCCAACCGTGAAGCATGGAGGTGGAAACATCATTCTTTGGGGATGCTTTTCTGAAAAGGGGACAGGACGACTGCACCGTATTGAGGGGAGGATGGATGGGGCCATGTATTGCGAGATCTTGGCCAACAACCTCCTTCCCTCAGTAAGAGCATTGAAGATGGGTCGTGGCTGGGTCTTCCAGCATGACAACTACCCGAAACACACAGCCAGGGCAACTAAGGAGTGGCTCCGTAAGAAGCATCTCAAGGTCCTGGAGTGGCCTAGCCAGTCTCCAGACCTGAACCCAATAGAAAATCTTTGGAGGGAGCTGAAAGTCCGTATTGCCCAGCGACAGCCTCGAAACCTCTGTATGGAGGAGTGGGCCAAAATCCCTGCTGCAGTGTGTGCAAACCTGGTCAAGACCTACAGGAAACGTATGATCTCTGTAATTGCAAACAAAGGTTTCTGTACCAAATATTAAGTTCTGCTTTTCTAATGTATCGAATTCTTATGTCATGCAATAAAATGCAAATTCATTACTTAAATATCATACAATGTGATTTTCTGGATTTTTGTTTTAGATTCCGTCTCTCACAGTTGAAGTGTAACTATGATAAAAATGACAGACCTCTACATGCTTTGTAAGTAGGAAAACCTGCAAAATCAGCAGTGTATCAAATACTTGTTCTCCCCACTGTATCTCTATGGTTGCAGCACAGATAGTTGATATGCTATTATTAACCTTTGTTTTACCAGGTATAATGTAAATCAACAACCTGGGTAAGAGGTTGAGGGGAGAGGTGGGGGTTGAATGAACCCATAGGAGATGGGGATAATTAGCTGACCATGGTATTATGATCAGCTAGGTTGGTCATGTAGCCAGGATACCGGCTACTCAAATGTATTGTAACCTAACCCTAGTCTGGTTCTGTACCTTCATAAATTATATTCTGGTTCATGTGTACTGGAAATGTGAGGCATATTATTTTGAGACACTTTAATGCATCCTTGATGGTCAATGAAACCGATGTAAACTGCTGCGAGAGAGAGAAAGAGAGGGGAGATAGAGGGGAGAGAGAGATAGGAGAAAGAAAGATAGGAGAGAGAGAGAGAGAGAGAGAAAAAAAATCTACCACAGACATTTACAGTAATTAATCCACAACATGCATTCTAGGTCATTGTCTCCACGTCCACTTACACAGAAGTGGTAATGAATTATGTTGACGATTGGTGCTCCACTAGTAAACTAGACTGCACATACAACGCATGGCACTATGCATCTACACAGAACTGGTCCTTGAGTTATGTACAGTGGGGGAAAAAAGTATTTAGTGAGCCACCAATTTGCAAGTTCTCCCACTTAAAAAGATGAGAGAGGCCTGTCATTTTCATCATAGGTACACGTCAACTATGACAGACAAATTGAGAATTTTTTTCTCCAGAAAATCACATTGTAGGATTTTTAATGAATTCATTTGCAAATTATGGTGAAAAATAAGTATTTGGTCACCTACAAGCAAGCAAGATTTCTGGCTCTCACAGACCTGTAACTTCTTCTTTAAGAGGCTCCTCTGTCCTCCACTCGTTACCTGTATTAATGGCAGCTGTTTGAACTTGTTATCAGTATAAAAGACCCCTGTCCACAACCTCAAACAGTCACACTCCAAACTCCACTATGGCCAAGACCAAAGAGCTGTCAAAGAACACCAGAAACAAAATTGTAGACCTGCACCAGGCTGGGAAGACTAAATCTGCAATAGGTAAGCAGCTTGGTTTGAAGAAATCAACTGTGGGAGCAATTTTTAGGAAACGGAAGACATACAAGACCACTGATAATCTCCCTCGATCTGGGGCTCCACGCAAGATCTCACCCCATGGGGTCAAAATGATCACAAGAACGGTGAGCAAAAATCCCAGAACCACACGGGGGGACCTAGTGAATGACCTGCAGAGAGCTGGGACCAAAGTAACAAAGCCTACCATCAGTAACACACTACGCCGCCAAGGACTCAAATCCTGCAGTGCCAGACGTGTCCCCCTGCTTAAGCCAGTACATGTCCAGGCTCATCTGAAGTTTGCTAGAGTGCATTTGGATGATCCAGAAGAGGATTGGGAGAATGTCATATGGTCAGATGAAACCAAAATATAACTTTTTGGTGAAAACTCAACTCGTCGTGTTTGGAGGACAAAGAATGCTGAGTTGCATCCAAAGAACACCATACCTACTGTGAAGCATGGGGGTGGAAACATCATGCTTTGGGGCTGTTTTTCTGCAAAGGGACCAGGACGACTGATCCGTGTAAAGGAAAGAATGAATGGGGCCATGTATCATGAGATTTTGAGTGAAAACCTCCTTCCATCAGCAAGGGCATTGAAGATGAAACGTGGCTGGGTCTTTCTGCATGACAATGATCCCAAACACACCGCCTGGGCAACGAAGGAGTGGCTTCGTAAGAAGCATTTCAAGGTCCTGGGAGTGGCCTAGCCAGTCTACAGATCTCAACCCCATAGAAAATCTTTGGAGGGAGCTGAAAGTCCGTGTTGCCCAGCGACAGCCCAAAACATCACTGCTCTAGAGGAGATCTGCATGGAGGAATGGGCCAAAATACCAGCAACAGTGTGTGAAAACCTTGTGAAGACTTACAGAAAACGTTTGACCTGTGTCATTGCCAACAAAGGGTAAATAACAAAGTATTGAGAAACTTTTGTTATTGACCAAATACTTATTTTCCACCATAATTTACAAATAAATTCATAAAAAATCCTACAATGTGATTTTCTGGATTTCTTTTCTCAATTTGTCTGTCATAGTTGACGTGTACCTATGATGAAAATTACAGACCTCTTTCATCTTTTTAAGTGGGAGAACTTGCACAATTGGTGGCTGACTAAATACTTTTTTTCCCCACTGTACATACTAACCAGGAAACGAGGTCAAACACTTGATTTAGACAATGTCTATTATATGTATTGTAATGAGAATGAAAGGTGGAAACATTGGAAAAAATGGTTTACCTTTACTCTGAGCCTTTGTTTTAAAATACTTGTCTAACATGGTTATTCCTCTTTTGTTATTCAATTCTATAAAACTCAAATAAAAAGGGAATCCAATCTTGAGACATGTCCTTGCCTTTTTATTTTAAACCAGTAGAGGGCAATGTTAGACCAGGCAAACAGATCACAGGACTGACTTTTTTTAAATTATTAACATCTCCTTTTTCTTGTTTCAGATATAGTCATGAACTATTCTTTGACAGAGATATAATTGTTCATATTGAACAGATGAAAAATAACTTTTGCTGCCATGTCTACAAAATCAGTCGTGGACTGATGAGTGAAATGATCACCTGAAGCTGGGATAAATCATGTGACATTCCTCCAACTGCTAATGACGAAACACAAGCAAATTCCTAATGTGAATTGCCATAGAATGTTTTTCAACAGTTTTATGCAATAAAGATCACGTCATCCTGTTTGTACTTTTCAAGAAGTTGGTATTCTAATAGTGTCTGAAATGGCCATTCATGTTTTGTTCTTCCAATCCAACTGTTGGATACGTTGGCCTTTTTTTTTTTTTTTTTTTTATAGATATGAAGGAAGTCACTCAATGTCATAATTAACTGAATAACATTTTTGAACATGTTTGATCAAAGAAGTTGCATTGATATGCTGTGTGTGTATATATATATATATATATATATATATATATATACATGCATACATACATACATACATACATACATACATACATACACACACACATAACCGGTCAAAAGTTTTAGAACACCTACTCATTCAAGGGTTTTTCTTTATTTTACTATATTCTACATTGTAGCATATAATAATGAAGACACAACAACACTATGAAAATAACACATATGGAATCATGTAGTAACCAAAAAAAGTGTGCAAAGCTGTCATCAAGGCAAAAGGTGGCTACTTTGAATAATCTAAAACATAATATATTTTGATTTGTTTAGCACTTTTTTGGTTACTACATTATTCCACAGTTTTGAGGTATTCACGGTTATTCTACAATGTAGAAAATAATACAAAAACAAAAACCCTTGAATGAGTAGGTGTGTCCAAAATTTAGACTGGTACTGTATATATATATATTTTTTATTGCCATTGATTTCCCTCTATCATAGCTGAATAAATGGTGTGGGGTTTTGACCGAAACTATCCTTCAGAGAGCCATCCTCCACTTAATTTCTTCATGAGGGTGAGTACACAGAGGGCTTTCTGGCACTTTCTGCTGGTTTGGTTTCTGCTTCTCACAAGTTCCAAAGCAGAATCTGTTCACAGCATTGTCTCTTTACAATGGAATAACACATAGGTAGACTACACAGATGTTAAAGCATGACTTTAATGATGGACCTGAGGATACAATGAAGACCATAATGTTGCAATAATATGGAGAAAGGAGCATGGTACGTAACAGTAGTCCAACATACTGAATAATACTCCACCTAGCAGTTATAACTTGAGCCATAGCATCACTGAAACACCATGGGGGAAAATTAAATACTGTATTATAAAGAACACATCTTTAGCTCTCTGAAAAACAATGCTGAAACTCACCATGTTGTCCTCAGTGTCTGAGCTGGAGACAGAACTGTCCTCAGTGGATGCCTGATGGAATATTATCAGCATTCTGAAAACTTTAGCATTCATGGCTTACCAGTCACGTGATAGTATACAACAGTAAACATGCAACAATGCTGTAAATTCAGGTGCGCATTATCAGATTTTTTTTTTTGAAGCCGCTGTAGCATTATTATTGTCTATAATCCATTATGTTTGATATAGTAGAGTCAGCAAGAGCACTTTGTTTCAAAGAGTCAATATTGGTTAGTTTGGCCTTTACCCCAATAATGCATTTAGGATTTAGGTCTAAAATTAAAATGAACTAAACTATCAAACATGCGGCATACAAAAAACAATCACCTGCAAATTATTCTTTATTTTCAATTTATAATTATAGGCCAATTGAGTGGTTATTGTGCGCAAACCTGCATTATCATGAGAGCACCTTGTATACTGTGAATTTTTGCAAGTTATTAAATATGACCAAATAAATCAAACAAGCTTATATAATTGGTATTCATGTGTACATTGTACCATAACTCAAGAAAGGCAGTTGATAGCTAAGCTGAATCCAGCAAGGTAAGGAGGAAGGCTGCAATGGTCAGTAACACATCATGTTGATGTTCTGAAGCAATGGCAGAAGAAAGAAGAAAGGAAAGCTGAATCCATTTCATTTTGCCAGGAATGCAGAGCGGCTTTCAAAGGGAACCATTATACAACCGTAACATTATGAATCATAATTTAGCCTGTCAGGTCAGTCATGATTTCAACATATCCAGGTCAGTTACTTGGTAAGCATATCCAGCAAATACCCAATTAGCACATCCAGCTGATATTCATTATATGTACACACACACACACACACACACACACACACTAGCTTGTCCAGCGAATCACCATTTGGTGATAAAATCACTGCGTTAGAATTTCCACCGAATCACAAAATCAGCACCTTGATTCAGGGAGAGCGGGAGCGTGTTCACAAAGGCATGTGGGGCGGGGTTAAAAGCTGTACGATTTGCAGTCATTGGCTGAGGGGAGCATCAGTGTCAGCTTTTGGGCCCCACCTGCTCCAGTCTCTCTGGCTCTCTGTCCAGGATGGGGCTGAGGCCTCGGACCGCTGCGAACGGCCGGTGGGAAACCCCATTCATGGCCGAAAGGCCCCCACTGTCTATAGGGCAGATGTAGTCCGCCAAGTCATCCGGCCTCCTCTTCCTCAGGTGACTGAAACCAAGCTTCTTGGGCTGAAATAATACAGGAAGAAAGGGCTTAAGCTAGGGTTCTCTGTACACAATTTGTACATTGAAAAATAACTACTGCGGATTATATCTAAAACTCTCAATAACAGCAAATTAGGCAGATTTCATTAAAATGTACACAGTGCTCACAGCACATTATACAGTAATCACAGGCCTTCTTCCATGGACACACAGCAGTCGTACCCGGACTTTGGCGGTGGTGGTGAGGGGTGCATGGCCGGTGGCGTTGGCGTACTCCCGTTTCTCCAGAGTGGCCTGTGTCCCCACCAGGGCGGTAAAGGCGGTGGCCAGGTGGCGGCGGAGCAGGGTCTTCTGAGGGGGGATGTTCAGCAGCATGGCCAGGGTCTCAGAGGTGAACCGCGGCTCCAGAATCTAAAGTACAGGGGTAGAGGAGAGGGCTGGAGCTCACTCAGGTAGGAACACATCATTTTTAAGTGACTTAGGCTGCATCCCGATTCTCCACACTTCTTCCAAAGTGTGGACTTGCAAATGACGGGGGGTGTGCAACTGCACACTTCAAAAAAGTTTGGGGAATTGGGACGCATACATGGTTCTGAGGTGCAGTCCACTCACAATGAGACCTCCATGGACCCCACTGCCCCGTAGGTTGGGTGCATACTCAGCCAGGTCCACTGCCCGAAGCCACTCCATCACACGATGGTTGGACCATTGGATCACCTCTGAGGGAGAGGGGTTCCTCTGACCAGGGAGAGAGAGAAATGAGAGAGTTCATCCACTGAGCAGTAAAATCTTATCATTAAACAAATCTTAACTAATTTCTCATCCATCCTTCCAACTTTTGCTTCTCTCCTCAGTCACTCATTTCCCTCCTCCCCCCACTTCAGGGTCCCCTCCCTCTCACCTCCTCCCCAGGCCTGCGTCGGAGGCAGTGGGGGTTGAACTTGTTGACGTGTAGGACGTGGATAGCACACTTTATACTGAGGTGATGGAGCTGACTGGTCACCTTCAGGGAAAGCAGGTCATTCTGGGAAACAGTTCAATTACTTTAGTTCAGTAGGTAAGCTAGGGTGTATTCACTGTAGTTCAGTAGGTAAGCTAGGGTGTATTCACTGTATGGGACCCCTTTTACACTAATGGCATAATAATGGTGATGATATCAGATGAGAGCACGTTAACACTTTAAAACATCTAATTGTTTAGCCTCACCACAGTGAGATACTGGAGCATCCTGCCATCCACTCGTCCCTCGTGGAACTGGTCCTTGTACTGAGGAAGGCCTATGTCATCCAACCATCCTGCATGTGACCAATCAGAGTTAACCATTTTAATTCCTTTTAAACAAGGAATATTTTCCAACAAAATATCGTACAGACAATACAGTTGACTCATTGTGCACCTCAAATACCACACTTCTGGCAATGTCTGAATATGGTAGATTTTAATAGTACAGTTTAAGTTGTAGACGTACGTGTAACCCAGATGTGGTCCAGCTCAGAGGACTTCTCCATGGCTTTAGTACCGAACCCCCTCAGAGCCAACTGTAGTTTCTTCCTGTGTAGCGGGTGTTTGATACCCATTTCCTGTGGACACAGAAACATTTACATTAAAATAACGTTTCCAAACAACCTGCATTTGGAGCAATATGGTTGTCACTGCGTTTGTTTGCATCGAAGGTTTTACTGTGGTTTCCCAAAGCCAATCAATGACTATGTTTATAAAACATGTTCAGATCAACATGATCTTGATTCCTGCAGTGTTACATGTTCTCCAGAGAGTATTAAGACAAAGCAGCGTCCATATAAGGAATCCTGATGAGACTGACAAGTTCTGAGTGACTGACACAACCTACTTGTGACCCTGAGGCCGTCCTAATATGGACACCATACAAGCAACAATTTTGTATGTTTTTAAGTTCATCAGGGTAGCAACCCTCTCTCCCTCAATGACCTTCTCAAAGTCCTGCGGCCTGGCGGACAGGAGCGTCTGTCCGTTGTCGACCCACTGCCGGGTCAGGTTGACGTACTGACCCAGACCATAGTCCTCCAGCCAACCACACACCTGCTCCCTGGTCCACTGGCTGAATGGAGTGTTCATATCCCTGAATGACAGAATGAGATAAATTAGATTAAGAATCCATGAGAGAGAGAGAACACTGATAGAAAACCTTGTTTTGCTTCTGTCTACATGCATTGTATATGGCCTATTCAACATCTATACAATGTGAACAGTATTCCCTATATTGAAACAGGTGCAGTAGCAAACATGCGACTCATTTCAGGAAACTAGGCGTATGTCACGCGTCACTACTTCACAGGAGAGGCATTTGAACGTTATTTAATTTTTTTTAAATAAAAAACACTTTTTGGCAGAAATGCATTCTGGAACATGTGAACTTTCATGTGCCTTAAAAACAAATTGTATGCCGTCTGTAAATTCCTTTATTTTTATTTTTATTATTCCAGCCTAGTTGGTTTAACCACGGAAAAAGTCAGGAACCTTCCCACTAGCCATGATTGGCTGAGATAATGGTTGGGCTGGACATGCTGAGAGATGAGTTCGGATTGTTCAGCCATGTAGCACTCTTCTGTCTATAACATGAGCTGCTTAGTATGTGTAGGTAATCCTTTCTAAAGTGGCTTTTTTTGAAAGATATCACAAAGAACTGCACAAGTTTTGCTAAGGCTCCACTTTCTGGAGGACCGAGTTTTGAAATCAGTGAAATTCCCGGTGGAAGCAGAGTATGATAGCTAAGGAGATGGAGAAAATTCAGGCATTTGATTGCAAATGCAGAGGGAGTCAGAAAGAGAAAGAGCTGTTGTATAAAACACCTGTCTGGATTACATCTTCAAACTAAGGGCAACAATGGCATCTGTGACAGAGAGGGAGCAGCGTTCATCCATGTATGCGGGTAAGAGAGTCTAGCTAGTTACATTTTCAGATATTATACGTTTCAAATATTGTTAGAAAGTTGTTTTCATTGCAAGTTAAAGTGTACTGTTAGCTAGCTAGCTAACGTTAGCTGGCTGGCTAGCTAGCTAACATTACGTGTATGATCTGTGTAGTGTTATTCATACCTCAGAGCCATTTACATTGCTAGTGATAGCCTAATGTCAGCTAGCTAGCTAACATTGAACCTAGCTAGTTGGTTAGCTTTAGCTACCTGTAGATTCATGAAGGGTAGCAACAATATGAGTTGGTATTATGGTTCATCGTTTAGCTAGCTACATGTCTAATCAAAAAGACTCCACTATGCAAGTAACCATTTCACTGTACAGTTTACACCTTCTAACAAGCTAGAAACTAACTACATTTTTCATAACGACAACGACAAAGTTTGATGTCGGACGACAATAGAATGTTCATGATGTCACTGCAACAACTGTATACAGACATGTCGATAGAAGTAGTATAAACCAGCCTTTAGTCTTGAAATCTTTGGTTGTACACTAGCGTACTCACTGTTTAGCACATGGCCTCACATGTGAATCCTTAAAGAGATGGGTGGGGCTAAGGCTTAAGAGGGTGTGAACGATGCTGAATGGGTGCAGGCAAAGAAGAGCTCTCCAGTAGGTGTCCCAAAACATTTCAAGGGCCTTTTTCTCAAAAGTGGGGTTACAAGTTTATCAACTTTCAAAGCAGAATTACATTCCCATTTGTTCCTCAACTGCAGTGTATGATGTACAATTTTCTAGCTCTGAGCCTCTACTTTTATCCAATGTAAAAAACACAATTTCAAATGTTGCTACATAAGACCAAATCGAGGCGGTCGGTCACATATTGGGTCACACTTTCTTTGGATAGTCCGGAATTTCCATCTGTAGATGCTCTACAGATGGTCATACTATCAACAAGCTATCTGTTGATAAGCAACTGCTTGCTAAGGTTACGGTTAGGTTTAATAAGGGTTAGGGTAGGGGTTAAGGTTAGGGTTAGTAGATATTTTACTGATAGTCCATCTGTAGATGCTCTACAGACTATCTAAATAAAGTGTTACCACATTGTTATTTCATGGCAATAATCTATTGGGGAATTAGGTGGTGTCAATGAGTTATCCCGCAAACCCAGTCTTACCGAACAGAGTCAGGGGTCCGGGTGAGTCTTGGCCCCGCTGTGGCACGCAGCCCCCCTCTCCTAAACTGGTTTGGTTCCAGGTCCTCCCCCTGCAGACCCCCTGACTGGGTCCGCCTGATCCTGGAGGAGAGGACATTATTTTATTTCATAGACATACTGTACATAATATGCAAGACTTGGGTGTCATTCACATCCCTAAGCTTGACATTTTAGGTGAGGTATATGCTCAATTTACTGTATATATTTTATCCCAAAAAATTAATATTATACCCACTCACTTTCCCCAGAGCTTCCTGATACTGTTATTGTTCTTCAGGTGTTCTGGTGAGCCAATAGTCCGTTGACCTGACTCCGCCCCTGAAGACTGGGGTGAAAGGTCAGAAGATGAGGTGTCGTCCATTTTCTCTGTCTTTCCTGTAAGAAGGGGGGAAAGATCAACAAAAATGATCTTTATTATCTAGTTGTGTATCCATCATTGAAACATTTAATAATTTCAATCGGAAGTTTACATGTGGGCGAAGGTTCTGGTTTAGCTTTCATTTGAGTTGCTCTTGAAAATGTACAATGCACGAATAAAAGCAATCAACTGGTTCAAAAAGTAATTTCTTTCCAGGGCAGCAAAACAAATAGCTGATGTTATCTTTGTGTGAAAATAAGTTTCATACAGGCAGTGAACCTTCAAAAAGACTTCAATCTTAATGACTGTCAAAATAAAAAATAAAGTGAATTATGTTTATTGCCAATAGCCTGTGGAGAGATAACTAGCACAAACATGTTAATTAGCTCATAGCTAGTGCCATGGACACCCTACGTGTACAAATCCCTGAAAGATAAACATTAATGTGTTGGAAATTCCATATTGTATGCATAGTCAACTTACACACAGCACTGACACGCACACTTACCCCACCAAACACGCCACCAGGGATCTTTTCACAGTCCCCAGGTCCAGAACAAATTCAAGGAAACGTACAGTATTATACAGAGCCATGAGTGCATGGAACTCCCTTCCATGTTACATAGCGCAAGTGAAGAGCAAACCTGGTTTCAAAAAACAAATAAAGCAACACCTCATGGCACAACACCTCTCCCCCATGTGACCTACTTGTTGTGTGTATGTACTGACATGTATGTGTAACTGATAGATGCGCACACACACAAACACACACATTTAAAAACATGAACATGTTGTGTATATCAATTGTAAAGTATTTTGTCTGTAATGTCTTTTTCGTTATGTGTCGGACCTCAGTAAGACTCACAGATAGGCCCACTAGGGGATTGGTAGAGCTTTGCTTTCTCATGTTTATATTGGAGGCCTTTGGGTCTAACCGACCACCCAATAGGAGAGAGAGCACATAGAAAGTGGTTCCAGCTGCTGGGCCTGTGCCGGTCCATGTGCACAGCACAAAATCCCACCTCTGCCACCAGTTACAGCTGGGAGGCCAATATAGATTACTTTTGTGGGAGGATCATATACTCATGGACTTGATTCCTGCCACTCCAAAGCCCAGGGTGGAGTTGGGGTGAGTGTGGTCCGTGAGAGAGGGTGGGGTTGTGTGGACCTTGGTAATTTAGAAAGAGAAAGTGGAATTGGGGTAAGCGTGGTCTGTGAGAGAGAGGATGGGGTTGGGTTGCGTGTGGTCGATCAGAAAGAGGTTGGGGCTGTGAACATGGTATATGTCAGCCAGTCAGGAATATCCCTGAAAACCTTTGCTCTGGCTGGGGCCTCTCCCCTATTAGCTTTGATCACAGTACAACTAATCAGAGACCTGTGTAGTTGCCCTGTCTCAAAGGGAGGACCAAGTCTTGGTCTGATCTGATATCAGGGGCTTTGTGCTCTGTGGTGTAGAAGGGGCTAGACCTAAGCACAGATGGTTTCTCAGAACAGGTCTGTCCACCAAGCAACATAAGACACATTGAATCCTACAATATATTCTGAGGTGAAGGTATCTGAAGCACTTATGGACAGTCTGTGTGGCAGGTAGTGCTTCTTTAGGCTTACTTGAGTCTCCGTCTTCACTCCCCTCTGGAGACCTCTGGCTCTGTGTCTCACTGCACTCTCCCTCTCCATTATGCTCTGGGAGGGAGGCCTTCACCGGCAGGGTCTGGTACCTGTTATCTACAGGCCCATTCTGGAGAACAAACAAAGATAAATGAAACAATTAGACCAATACAAATGTTTTATTTTACTTTTGAGTCATTGATATATTTTCTATCAAATTCTGATTGACAAGACACAAAACAATCATTGGTCAGAAGTGTAACCCAAACACAAGAAATAGAACAGTATGATATGAAAGGTGAAGAGTTTTGTAATAATACCTCAGCAGACACTTCAGCCTCTACAGGAATCACCACTACATACTAGATGTAAGAAAGGTGAAGAACAATCATTAGATGACAAGGAGTTAGTGCTGTGATACAGATTGAGGAGAAAGGTGTAAAACGCTTTCTAGTCAGACTTTCCCACTCTGGGCAGTAAAGTCAAGTGAAAATGTCTCCTCTACCTTGGGTGAAGATCCATTCTGTAGGTTGTCCATACTGCTTGATAAAAGTCGGGGCTGTCTCCTGATAAAAATACATGATCATCTGATCATTCAATTCACAACGAAATATGTTGATAAGTGCAGTCCCATAGATCTCTTAAATAAGTCAGATAAAAGGTGTTCCATTCCCAGAGTCTCACCAGAGTTCTCTCTCCTTCTGGGCTGGCAGGTGGGACACGAGCTGGGGGGATGAACTGCTGAAGGACATCTGGACCAGAGGAGAGATGGAGATAAGGACAGGGAACGAGGAATATGACTAGTGTCATAACCTCTAGTTGAACAGTCAGCAGACTTGTGGGAAAATGAGGCTTCTGAACCTTATTGGGCAGGATCAATGATGTTTTCATCCAAAGGCACTTTCTACCTTCTTCATATTATGCTGATACTGAAAACTAGAATAATTGTCAGTGTATGCTTGGGGCTGAGAGAACAATTTTTTCCCCCATCTGAACATTCCCCTTCCTCTGACCCACCTCAGTCTTTGTGTTCTCTGGGAGTGCACTGGGAGGAACTGACATCAAAACTCCATGCTCCTCTTCCTCACTGCTGCTCGATGGAGTCCTCTCATTGGAAACCAAGCTTGACGGAGTCCTCTCATTGGGTACTGAGAGTATAGTGGGTGGAGCTATCGAAGAGAGAGGGTAATTGCTTCATACCATCGTGAGTAATGGAAATGTTCTGCTTTCTCTGGTTCATTATACATTTGAATGTAAGGAATGTTTTACCGTTTTGGTGGCTTTTAATTAAAACAATCAATAACTAGCGTAGTACTATGTATGGTAGGGGAGATTGCTGTTACCTTGTCTTGGGGTCACAACGTCTCTGAACTGTCTGCACTGGACTAGGAGCAGCGTGAGCTCTTCAATATGCCGGTCCTGTAACAAGGAGATTCATCCATACAGTGCCTTGCAAAAGTAGGATTTCTTCACATTTTGTGTTACAAAGTGGGATTAAAATGTATTTAATTGTCAATCTACACAAAACACTAAAATGCCAAAGTGGAAAAAATGAATAAAAATATAATAACTAAAACATAGTTGTATAAGTATTCAGCTCCCTGAGTCAATACATGATAGAAACACCTTTGGCATTGATTACAGTTGTGAGTGTTCTTGGGTAAGTCTAAGAGCTTTGCACACCTGGATTGTGCAATATTTACCCATAATTATTTTGTAATAACTATTGTTTCTTCCTGTTGAACGCGGAATGAGGGAGAGCTCGGTTTTGCTGTTTAGAAAAGTTTGTCGTTTTGAAAGTGTATTGGAAAGTTTCTTAGTAGCTAGCTACCTTTTTAGTTTGGATCCCGCAACGCAGTTGGCATCAGTTGCTGGGACTGCTAGTCTCTGTCCAGTAATCCTGCCGACCAAGGCCGGGTCTGAGGAGCTATTTAGCTAGCTGCCTATTATGCTAGCAGGGTTTTCTTCAGGGCTTGAACGCAACCCACGACGCAGTTAGCCATTGTGGCTGAGACAGCGGATTGTCCCGAGTTTGTGGCTGTATAGATCCCTGCTGTTTGTTGTTTTCAATCTTCCCTGTGACCTGCCCTGTCTGGAACTGTGAGGAGTAACAGCGTAACCTACGTTGCTAGCTACCATGACAAAGACCAAAGCCGGTGGGAGTACCGTTGAGGACAGTGGTGTCTCTCTATCACGTGAAGGATCTTTTAAACAAACAAAAACAGTTATACAAGCAGTTGTTACAAAAATAAAATAGCTTCAAGTGTTTTGTCGAAATACTGGTGCATGGACGACCTGATCAGTTCTCCCAGGGTCAGCTCAATCAGTTTATACAGGAGAACGGCAAGATGACAGCAATCTGTAAGTCATTGAGAGAGGACATCAGTTATGTGTGTGAATCCATGATAACAATGACGGATAAATCTCGAGGGACAATCAAGGCGGAACAAATGGTTGTGGACGGAATTGCTGAATCTCCACGTGACTGGACGGAGTCTGAGGACAAAGTGAGAGAAATGATCTCTGAGAAATTAAAGAGGGACCACAGGAAGATTGCGGGAGACCACGCCCACAGGACAGGAAAACCCACCACCGGCCCAGGTGACAGGCCCAGGCCGATAGTGTCAAGTTCCTGAGGTTCAAGGACAAGGTAGCTGTTTTGGAAAGAGCCAAGAACTTGAGAGGAACGTATATCTTCCTCAACAAGGACTATCCTGAAGCTGTGCGCCAGAAGAGGAAAGAACTTCTCAGCCATGAAAGCTGCCAGAGCGCGTGGGGACATTGCTTACATCCGCTATGACAGGCTCATTGTCCACCCTCCCTCCCAGAAGCCTGGAAGGGATGAGAGAGCCAAGCCTATGGGTTCTTAGCTTCAAACCCGCAGCACACACACACACCAATTGATTAATGGACTACTGAATGTATATATTTTTCTCTTGCTTTGTTTGCTCTTTTCAGTATTATGTATATATCTCTGTTTAACACTTTTTTTGTTACTACATGATTCCATGTGTTATTTCATAGTTTATGTTTTCACTATTATTCTACAATGTAAAAAATAGTAAAAAAATTTAGAAAAGCCCTGGAATGAGTAGGTGTGTCCAAACTTTTGACTGGTAGTGTGTGTGTGTGTGTGTGTGTATATATATATCAATCTCCCTTGGCCTATATATATATATATATATATATATATATATATATATATATATTAGTGAGGGAAAAAAGTATTTGATCCCCTGCTGATTTTGTACGTTTGCCCACTGACACAGAAATTATCAGTCTATAATTTTAATAGTAGGTTTATTTGAACAGTGAGAGACAGAATAACAACAAAAAAATCCAGAAAAACACATGTCAAAAATGTTATAAATTGATTTGCATTTTAAATGAGGGAAATAAATATTTGACCCCCCTCAATCAGAAAGATTTCTGGCTCCCAGGTGTCTTTTATACAGGTAACGAGCTGAGATTAGGAGCACACTCTTACAGGGGGTGCTCCTAATCTCAGCTTGTTACCTGTATAAAAGACACCTGTCCACAGAAGCAATCAATCAATCAGATTCCAAACTCTCCACCATGGCCAAGACCAAAAGAGCTCTCCAAGGATGTCAGGGACAAGATTGTAGACCTACACAAGGCTGGAATGGGCTACAAGACCATCGCCAGGCAGCTTGGTGAGAAGATGACAACAGTTGGTGCGATTATTTGCAAATGGAAGAAACACAAAATAACTGTAAATCTCCCTTGGCCTGGGGCTCCATGCAAGATCTCACCTCGTGGAGTCGCAATGATCATGAGAACGGTGAGGAATCAGCCCAGAACTACACGGGAGGATCTTGTCAATGATATCAAGGCAGCTGGGACCATAGTCACCAAGAAAACAATTGGTAACACACTACGCCGTGAAGGACTGAAATCCTGCAGCGCCCGCAAGGTCCCCTTGCTCAAGAAAGTACATATACAGGCCCGCCTGAAGTTATCCAATGAACATCTGAATGATTCAGAGGAGAACTGGGTGAAAGTGTTGTGGTCAGATGAGATCAAAATGGAGCTCTTTGGCATCAACTCAACTCGCCGTGTTTGGAGGAGGAGGAATGCTGGCTATGACCCCAAGAACACCATCCCCACCGTCAAACATGGAGGTGGAAACATTATGCTTTGGGGGTGTTTTTCTGCTAAGGGGACAGGACAACTTCACTGCATCAAAGGGACGATGGGCGGGGCCATGTACCGTCAAATCTTGGGTGAGAACCTCCTTCCCTCAGCCAGGGCATTGAAAATGGGTCGTGGATGGGTATTCCAGTATGACAATGACCCAAAACACACGGCCAAGGCAACAAAGGAGAGGCTCAAGAAGAAGCACATTAAGGTCCTGGAGTGGCCTAGCCAGTCTCCAGACCTTAATCCCATAGAAAATGTGTGGAGGGAGCTGAAGGTTCGAGTTGCCAAACGTCAGGCTCGAAACCTTAATGACTTGGAGAAGATCTGCAAAGAGGAGTGGGACAAAATCCCTCTTGAGATGTGTGCAAACCTGGTGGCCAACTACAAGAAACGTCTGACCTCTGTGATTGCCAACAAGGGTTTTGCCACCAAGTACTAAGTCATGTTTTGCAGAGGGGTCAAATACTCATTTCCCTCATTAAAATGCAAATCAATTTATAACATTTTTGACATGCGTTTTTCTGGATTTTGTTGTTGTTATTCTGTCTCTCACTGTTCAAATAAACCTACCATTAAAAGTATAGACTGATCATGTCTTTGTCAGTGGGCAAACGTACAAAATCAGCAGGGGATCAAATACTTTTTTCCCTAACTGTATATATATATAAAATTCAGAGCCATATCCCTGTAATGCTTACTGAAGAGCTTATGTCAAGTGTTATTGAAGTGTTGTGGTTGCAGGTTCACTTGGCACATATAAAGCCTTTCCTTTTGGGGTGTTGCTATAGGCCACCAAGTGCTAACAGTCAGTATCTACATATTGTGTGTGAAATGCTTGATAGTATATGTGATCTAAACAGAGAGGTCTACTTTCTCGGGGACCTGAATATTGACTGGTGTTCATCAAGCTGTCCGCTCAAGAGGAAGCTTCTCACTGTAACCAGCGCCAGGTTATTAATCAACCTACCAGGGTGTTTACAAACACTAGAGGAACAAGATCATTCACATGTATTGATCACATTTTTACTAATACTGTAGAACTTTGTTCTAAAGCTGTGTCCGTACCCATTGGAGGCAGTGATCACAATATAGTGGCTATATCCAGGAAAGCCAAAGTTCCAAAAGCTGGGCCTAAAATAGTGTCTAAGAGATCATACAAAAGATTTTGCTGTGACTCTTATGTAGATGATTTTAAAAAATATTTGTTGGTCTGATGTGATTAATAAGGAGCATCCAGACGCTGCACTTGATACATTATGACATTTCTTCTTCCAATTGATAAACATGCACCTGTTAAGAAACTGACTGTTAGAAATGTTAAGGCTCCATGGATTGATGAGGAATTGAAAAACTATATGGTTGAAAGGGATGGGGAAACATAAATGGCTAATAAGTGACTGGCTGACTTACTGCAAATTGAGAAATGTGACTAAACTCAACAAAAAGAAGAAACTGTATTATGAAGCCAAGATCAATCATATAAAGAATGATGGAAAAAAGTTTAAATGAAATGAGCAGAAAGACAAATTCAACTCCATCTTTCATCAAATCAGATGGCTATTCATCACTAAATCTTTTGATGTTGCCAAGTATTTTAATGATTACTTCATTGACAAAGTGGGCAAAAGTAGGCAGGAAATGCCAACAACTAACAGTGAGCCATCGTATTCATGCATAAAAAAACTAATAATGAAAGAAAAGCATTGCATGTTTGAGTTTTGTAAAGTTAGTGTGGGAGAGGTGGAAAATTATTGTTATCGATCAATAATAACATACCTCCTGGCATTGACAACTTCGATGGAAAGCTACTGAGGATGGTAGCTAACTCTATAGCCACCCCTAGCTGTCATATCGTTCATCTGAGCCTGGAGGAATGTCTTTGTCCTCAGGCCTGGAGGGAAGCCAAAGTAATTCCGCTACCCAAGTGGTAAAGTGCCCTTTACTGGTTCTAACAGCAGACCTATAAGCTTGCTGCCAGCTCTTAGCAAACTGTTGGAAAAAATGTTTGACCAAATACAATGCTATTTCTCTGTAAATATATTAACAGACTTTCAGAATGCTTACCGAGAACGGCACTCAACATGTACTGCACTGACACAACTGACTGATGTTTGGTTGAAACAAATTGCTAATAAGATGATTGTGGGAGCTGTACTGTTAGATTTCAGTGCAGCCTTGATATTATTGACCATAACCTGTTGTTGAAAAAAATTGTGTTATGGCTTTTCAACCTTCGCCATATCGTGTATTCAGAGCTATCTAATAGAACTCAAAGGGTTTTCTTTACTGGAAGCTTCTCGAACATCAAACATGTAAAGTGTGGTGCACCGCAGGGCAGCTCTCTAGGCCCTCTACTCTTTTCTATTTTTACCAATGACCTGCCACTGGCATTAAGCAAAGCGTGTGTCCATGTATGCTGATGATTCAACCATATATACGCATCAGCAAGCACAGCTAATGAAGTCACTGAAACCCTTAACAAGGAGTTGCAGTCAGTTTTGGAATGGGTGGCCAGTAATAAACTGGCACTGAACATCTCTAAAACTAAGAGCATTGTATTTGGTACAAATCATTCCATAAGTTCTAGACCTCCACTGAATCTGGTAATTAATTGCATGGCTGTTGAACAAGTTGAGGAGAATAAATTACTTGGCATTAGCTTAGATTGTAAACTGTCATGGTCAAAACATATAGAGTCAATGGTTGTAAAGATGGGGAGAGGTCTGTCAGTAATAAAGAGATGCGCTGCTTTTTTGACACCACACTCCAAAAAGCAAGTTCTGCAGGCTCCCGTTTTGTCTTATCTTGATTATTGCCCAGTCGTGTGGTCGAGTGCTGCAAATAAAGACACAATTAAGCTGCAGCTGGCCCAGAACAGAGCAGCACATCTTGCTCTTCATTTTAATCAGAGGGCTAATATTTATACTATGCATGCCAGTCTCGCTTGGCTAAGAGTTGTGGAACATGAATCAGTGTGGAACATTAATGTGTTGGAAATTCCAAATTGTTTGCATAGTGAACTTCCACACAGCACTGACACACACACTTACCCCACCAGACATGCGACCAGGGATCTTTTCACAGTCCCCAAATCAAGAACAAATTCAAGAAAGCATACAGTATTATAAAAGAGCCATTATTACATGGAAACATGGAACTCCGTTCCATCTCATATTGCTCAAATAAACAGCAACCCTGGTTTAACCTCTTAAGGATTGGACCCTTTTTTTCAAATTTTGCCTAAAATGACACCCAAATCTAACAGCCTGTAGCTTAGGACCTGAAGCAAGGATATGCATATTATTGATACCATTTGAAAGGAAACACTGAAGTTTGTGTAAATGTGAAATTAATCTAGGAGAATATAACGTTAGATCTGGTAAAAGATAATACAATCAAAAAATACATGCGTTTTCTATAAAAAAAAAAATCCATTGTCTTTGAAATGCAAGAGAAAGACCACAATATGGAAAGCCAAAGTATGAAAAATGTATACACTCACTAATTGTAAGTCGCTCTGGATAAGAGCGTCTGCTAAATTACTAAAATGTAAATATAATATTGCAGTTATGCGCACTTTAGATTTTGTCCACTAGATGGCAGAAGTGTGCAACATTTCAGATTGATCCAGTGAAGCACTGCAATACTGGACTATTTTGTATCAAGTCTGCCCAAATGTACCGAATTGGTCAATTGATACATTTTCAAGTACATGACTATAGAGAACATACAAAAATGATATGGTAATACAAAATTTAAGTTTACACAATCCCAGGAATGTCATACATGATGGATCATTAGCTTATACACTAACTTTCACACATCTAGATGGCCGGGCGGGGTGGGTGTGGAGCCAAAGACAGCAAGGGCTCAAAGTGTAGAACCCAGTTCCTACATTTGGATATACAAATGGATTTTATCAAACTTCAGAGGTGAATGTATCAAACCAGTTGGCGTGATACGTTTTTTGTTGTTTTGCACTCTCCTCAAACAACAGCATGGTATTTTTTTCACTGTAATAGCTACTGTAAATTGGACAGTGCAGTAAGATTAACAATAATTTAAGCTTTCTGCCCATATAAGACATGTATATGTCCTGGAAAGTTTGCTGTTACTTACAACAGTCATGCTAATCACATTAGCACACGTTAGGTCAACCGTCCCGTATACGGGACACCGATCCCTTAGGAGGTTAAAAAAACAGAAAGCAACACCTCACGGCACAAAGCCTCTCCTCTATTTGACCTAGATAGTTTGTGTGTATGTATTGATATGTAGGCTACGTGTGCCTTTGAATATTTTGTAGTTCTGTCCTTGAGCTGTTCTTGTCTATTAATGTTCTGTATTATGTAATGTTTCATGTTTTGTGTGGACCCCAGGAAGAGTAGCTGCTGCTTTTACAACAGCTAATGGGGATCCTAATAAATAAAATATTAAATAATGTCCAACATTTTCAACCTCTATCAAGATGTTGGGGATCATGGCTAGACAGCAATGCTCAAGGCTTGCCACAGATTCAAGCAGATTTAACTTGGCCACTCAGGAACATTCACAGTCTTCTTGATAAGCAACTCCAATGTAGATTTTGCTTTGTAGGTTATGGTCTTGCTGAAAGGTGAATTCCTCTCCCAGTCTCTGGTGTTAAGCAGTTTTTCCTCTAGGATTTTGCCTGTGTTTAGCACCATCCCATTTCTTTTTCTCCTGAAAAACTCCTCAGTATGTCCCAGTTTCAAGCATACCCATACCATGATGCAGCCACCACTATGCTTGAAAATAAGGGGGCAGTTACTCAGTGATGTGTTAGATTTGCCACAAACATAAGACTTTACATTTAGGCAAAAAAGTGTATTCCTTTGCAGTGTTTTTTGTAGTATTACTTTAGTGCCTTGTTGCATACATTGTGTATATTTGTATTCTTCTTTTCACTCTATCATTTAGGTCTTTATTGTGGAGTCAATAAAATGTTGATGATCCATCCTCAGTTATCCCAGCACAGCCAATGAACTCGGTAGCCATTTTAAAATCACCAATGGCCTCATGGTAACATACCGGAGCAGTGTCATTCCTGTCCTGCTGCTCAGTTCAGAAGGAGGACAGTATCTTTGATGTGTCTGGGTGGTTTACAGTTTTTTTGGATTGCTTACACACTAAAATTAAAAGTAGTACACTATTAGCAAAACCTTACACTCAAGAAGCAAAACATCAGCCCATATTTGCACAACTATAAGCACATTGTCAACCTTACACTTGTTGCAAAACTCTACACACAGTGATTTGCAAAACACTAAACACACTTAACATACATTACACACAAAAATCTATCATGAAGTCACGTCCTTGCAATACCAAAGCACTGACTGTCAAATTACCACACCGTCCAACCAATTGGTTCAACACAGTCATCAGGTGTGCAAACACTCGTTTGCTTAATTGTAGACACACCAATCAGGTGTATAAGCACTATAAAAAGCAGCAGGTGAGTTCATCGGTCTTCAAGCACAATGGAAAGAGTCAGAGAAAGAGTAAGACGAGGAGGAGGACGACGAGGAGAACGAGGAGGAGGACGAGGAGAACGAGGAGAACGAGGAGGACGAGGAGGAGGACGAGGAGAACGAGGAAGGGGAGGAAGAGGAAGACAAGAAGGTGCTCAAAGAGGACCGAATCTGACAAATGAGATCCGCGCAACACTGGTTGACCACATTGTCAACCACGGCCTGACGCTGATGGAGGCTGGACTGCGAGTACAGCCAAATCTAAGCCGATATACAGTGGCAAGTGTGATGAGAACATTTCGACTGGAAAATAGGTATTGTAAAAATATCATCATATCAAAAACATCTGCACGGTTTCAGTAACTGCTTACAGTACTATATTCTATGCACTATCAGCACTTCTGTTACCTTTTCCTGTGAAATTACTGTACTATTGTATACTGTTTTTTTTTCTACATAGGATTGAGGGTCAGGGACGACAAGGGGGAAGGCCTCCTATGTTCACAGAACAGCAAGAGAGGGAGATAGTAAACATGGTTTTGGCCAACAATGCTATAACACTCAAGCAGCTCCAAGCTAACATTGTCAATAACCACGCCATTTTCAACGATATCCATCAGGTCTCAACATCAACACTGGCACGCATCCTAAAAAAAAACATATTCAAATGAAGCAAATTTATCGAGTGCCTTTCGAGCGCAATTCCGAAAGGGTGAAACGACTGCGGCATGATTATGCAGAGGTATGTATTCACTTTAGCAGTGTGATCTTGCATACTGTCTCATAATCTTTTACTGTACTGTAATATGTATACTAGATCTACACTGAACTACACAATTTTGCCTGACACTGTTTTTCAGAGTTTTACGAATGGATGGAGAGGAGATCCAGCATGAGTTCATTTACGTAGATGAGGCTGGGTTCAACCTGACGAGAACACGAAGGAGGGGAAGAAACATCATTGGCCACAGGGCTATAGTCAATGTCCCAGGGCAACGTGGGGGTAATATAACACTCTGTGCAGCCATTACACAGAATGGGGTCCTCCACCGCCATGCCCACATGGGCCCTTACAACACAGCACTCATACTTACATTCTTGGACCAATTGCACAACATAACAGCAGCAAATCAAATCGATCATATGCAATACATTGTTGTCTGGGACAATGTGTCTTTCCACCGCTCTGCTCTGGTTCAGAACTGGTTTCAGCAACATCCACATTTCACCGTCCTATATCTTCCACCATACTCTCCATTCCTCAACCCTATAGAATAGTTTTTCTCGGCATGGCGGTGGAAGGTATATGATCTCCGTCTCCAGGCTGAGGTACCCCTCATCCAAGCCATGGAGGAGGCATGTGACCAGATGGAGGTAGCAGCAATGCAAGGATGGATTCGTCATTCAAGACGTTTCTTTCCAAGGTGTCTTGCTAATGACAACATTGCCTGCGATGTTGATGAAATTCTCTGGCCAGATCCAGCTAGGCGAAGAGACAATGTCTAGTTATTTTTTTTTTAAATTTTTGAACTTACAATACGTAAAGTGACGTTTGGTTACAGTATTATGAATCTCCATGTCAACATTTTGGGCGTGTTGAGAAATAAATGAGTTTCTTCAGTCTGCAACATTGGTCTTGTGTAGTGTTTGGTGAATTTACATTATATTTGTACTTTGTTGAGAGTAGCCTACTCTAATCATAGGGAAGTAGAAGTGCTAAAAGTGTTTTAGGTTTATCACAGCAGAGTGTAACTCGTGCAAACAGAGTATAGTAATGTGAAACGTGTGTGTTTCATATGGTAACAAAGTGTGGTTTTTAAAAAGAAGTGTATAGTTTTTACAAGAGTGTTTAATTTTGCAAAGGATCTGTAGTGTTTTGCTAATTGGGTGTGTGGTTGTGCTAATTGTGTGTAGTGTTTTGAAAACACGGGCCCTGTTTTGAAAATCGTGCTTAAGCAATCAAAAAAACTAATACATAATTCACTGCATAATTATCAACCTTACCATGCTTAAAGAGACATTCAATGTCTGATTGGTTATTGTTATCCATCTACCAATCACTGCCTTTCATGAGGCTTTTGAAAAGCTCTGTGGTCTGTAGTTGAATCTGTGCTTGAAATTCAACACTTGACTGTGGGACCTTACAAATATGTGTATGGGGGACAGAGGAAGCATTAGTCATTCAAATATCAAGTCAACCCCTATTATTTCACAGTGAGTCCATGCAATTTATATGCAATTTTTTACTCCTGAACTAATTTAGGCTTGCCTAAACAAAAGGGGCTGAATACTTATGCAACAGTTTTGTTAAAATTTGTTAGTTTTGATAAAATAAAAATTAATCCACTTTGACATTAGTGTATTTTCTCTAGATTGTTGACATCCATTTTAATCCCACTAATACAAAATGTGAAAAATCCAAGGGGTCTGAATACTTTAGCAAGGCACTGTAAATGGCGTTCGCCATATGCGTTCAACATAAGGGTTAAAAGGGTGGAGAGTGACATGGGCATAGCTGGAAATCAGAGTAGTGGTAACTAGCCCTGAGGAGTTAGAGTGAGTGTGTGTGTTTTGAAGTGGTGCCAGTGCCCATGGCCTTGTCATGTTTCTCTTAATGGACCAAACTCCAAAATTAGGTCTGGCAGATCCAGGACTCCTTAATTGTGGCTTTGCCTAAAGTGGATGGCCGCGGAGAGAGAGCGATTAGTTACCGGAGTGTAACTCCAGTTCTATGAGTGGAGCGGAGCCCCATAGGGGAGCTCTGCTCCTAGTGGTTTACCCACTGCCCTAAGGCAGCATCAGCCTGAGACAAAATGATGCACACACCTGCAGCCAATAGGAGTACAAGTGTCCCTATAAGAGGGGATGCCTCCCCTCAATCAGCCTCCCGAGATATTTATCTTCAGCGAGACTAGAGAGGGTCGGCAGGGCCTTAAGTCCTATGGGGTTCCGCTCCACTCATAGAACTGGAGTTACACTCTGGTAACTAATCGTTCTATATCGTGAAGCTCCGCCCCATAGGGGAGCTCTGCTCCTATTAGTTTAAGGCGGAGCATAGCGCTCCAAAATGTACTCCCTGCCGAGCCCAACACTTCCCATCAAAATGAAAAGGTCAGGCCTAGCAATGGCTGCAACCAATTCCCGCAGTACTGTAACCACTGTCACCATACAAGTGTCACAATATACTGCATCATCGGTTAAAAACCCGCCCCACCTAGTCCAATGGCAACACCAATGACTAGTGGGCAGATCACCAGAATACAGGCCATACTAATCTGTACTAGCAGATAGATGGTACCTCAATATCCTGTTACAATACAACCGACCACTAATGGAATGACACAAAGTGTCACTCTACATTGTGTACACTGTAGGCCGCCTCACTCAATCAATGTAACCCCAGAGATTAGTGGGCAGATCCCAGAACATGATTCATACTAATCTGAACAAACAGACGTCACATTCCGTCAAATTGTCATGACCGGTCTAATAGCATCGTAACCAAGTTACTACTATTATCCCCCATCATTCCGCCTCACTCCAGTGACTCACTGGTGGGCAGATGAATACATGCCGTCTATTGTACTGAACCTGTCAGTCAGGAGTCATGCCAAAAATATGTCCTTCTATCAGAAGCGGACTTGATAGAGACCTTGTCTCCTCAGTCCTGCATTCCTCTCCTCCTAGCTCAAAGTCTCCCTTCAGCCACGCTGAGTACAGACTGAGCCAAAGAGTTAGAAGACATATCCAAGAGATAGAAACGGATAAATGGAGACGGTGTTGACCATGACGCCGCTCTACATATATCCTCTACCCCTGTTCCTCTGAAAAGGGCAGTAGAAGCTGCTACTCCACGAGTGGAGTGAGCTCTGATACCCTGAGGCAGTTGTCGCCCCGCTGCCTCATAAGCCCTCACAAAGCCAATGAGACAGACGCTGTTTCGCAAGTGGTCTACCTAGTGCAGCAGCACCATAACACACAAACAGCTGAGGCGATGACCTAATCGCTGCTGTGCGCTCGACGGAACACGCCAAGGCGCGTACTGGGCACAGGCGATGGAGCCTTTCCTCACTCCTCTCTATGAGGAGGAGGAGAAAAAGCCCACAGCTCCACGGTCTGTGATCTATATGAACTCCTAATAACCTTCGGCACAAATGCCGGGTTAGGACGTAACACCGCTCTGCTCAGATCGCCATTAATGGCCAGGCAGTCGGGTCTCGTCGAAAGCGCACACAAATCACTGACACGCTTAGCCGTAGTCAAAGCGAGCAACAATGCTGTCTTCATAGACAGCATCTTGAGGGGTATTTGATTCAATGGCTCGAACGGCGACTTACATAGCGCTTCGAGTACCAAAGCCAAATCCCACTGAGGAAGCGTGGCTCTAGGTGTTGGCCTAAACCGCCGCGTTCCTAATAGGAAACGTTTCACTAGAGGGTGGCTAAAGACATTGTCTCTGCCAAACCCCTTGTGACAAGCTGAAATCGCCGCTGCAAACACCTTAATGGTGGCGGGCGATCGCTGCTTATCAAACATAAGCTGTAGGAAAGAGAGAATACTCTCAACCTGACAGCTCATGGGGTCTACACCTTGTGTGACACACCATCGTGAAAACACGTTCCATCTACTGGCATACATCCTGGAAGTGGAACTGGCACGTGAACCCTGTATGGTCCTGATCATTGCATCAGATAACCCACGGCGCTCTAGCCTGTCCCTCTCAGCAGCCAGGCCTTCAGTGGTTGGCCGATTATGGCAATTGCCCTATCGTGCCCCCCGCCTGAGACAATGCGTCCCGTCGATGTGGAATTGGCCAAGGTGGCGCAATCAACATCTGACTCATCTCCGCAAACCAAGGAGCCCCTGGGCGATCGGGGGCTACCAGTATCACTGACAGCCCTCCTGACCTCACCCTGGCTAACAGTGGGAGAATGCAGGACAGCGGAGGGAATGCATACAGAAGAACACTCGGCCACGGGTGGTGCGCAAAAGCGTCTCTTCCCAGTGGTGGTTCTTCCTGTTCCCTCAGAGAGAACCATAGGGGACATTGCGCGTTCACGTGTGACGCGAATAGATCCACCTCGGCTCTCCCGAACTGTTCCCAAATTTGGAGAACAATGTCCGGATGCAGACACCACTCATCGTCTCGAGGACTCCCTCTTGACATGAGGTCTGCTCCTACGTTCAAGTAGCCCGGAATGTGTGCTGCTCTCAATGAGCGAAGGTGCTCATGAGCCCACAGCCACAATTCCTCTGCCGCCCGATGGAGAGCAGGAGACCTGACTCCTCCTTGGCGATTTATGTGAGCTACTGTGGTCCGGTTGTCTGACCAGACCAGCACATCGCGACCCCGAAGGGTAGACGTGAAGTGGGTCAAAACCAGTCGAACCGTTTCCAACTCCAAGAGGTTGATGTGGCGACTCGAAAGAGGCCACTCATCTCCTATTGCTTGGGTCTGACATGTCCCTCCCCATCCCGTCAGAGACGTATCTGTGAACACTGGGATGTAACCATCGCTGCATCCTGCGCATGTGCAGGAGTCCCAGCGGAACCACAGAGTGGGCTGACGACATGAGATCCAAAAGTGACATGATCGACAGCGCCGTCACCGTGTGATTCGGACGACACTTCCTCAGGTCTAGCAACAAGGCTACCCTTCGGGGGTCCGAAATTCGAGCCCTCATCATTACAGTGTCTAGCTGTATCCCCAGGTAGACAGACAATCTGTTGACTGGCCCAGGGCGCGCTCTTTTTCCAATTCACAGCGAACCCCAGACATGTGAGATGAATCACTGTCTGTGTTGTTTGAGTGATCGCCAGCTCTGCTGACGGGGCGAGAACCAGTAGGTCGTCTAGGTAGGCTAGTAGCCGTATTCCCTGACGACGCAACGGTTCCAATGCCGCCTCCACACACTTGGAAAACGTGCGAGGTGCCAGGGCGTACCCAAATGGCATCCTCGTGTATTCGTACGCCACCCCTTGAAAGGCGAATCGCAGAAACTTCCTGTGACGCGGCTGTACCGGCACATGAAAGTACGCGTCCTTTAGGTCTATGCTCGTACAAAAGTCTCCTTTCTGGACACATTCCAGCAGACGTTTTGTCGTTAGCATTCGAAAGGGCCGTTTGGTTACGCTCTCGTTGAGAATGCGTAAATCCAATATTGGCCTCATTCCCCCCATCTTTTTGGGCACCAGGAAGTAGGGTGAATATAGCCCTTTATTCATTTGCTCCTGGGGAACCACTGTGACCGCCTCCTTCGCCAAAAGTTCCGTAATCTCTGAAACCAGAGCGGCCACTTTTTCGGGCGTTTTCATCACCGTCTCCACCACTCCCCTGAATGGGGGTGGGGTCCGATGGAATTGGAGAGCATAACCCTTCTGCAACGTCTGTTCTAGCCAGCGTGAGAGGGTGCAGCTTCGCTGCCACTGCCAGCAATGCAGAGAAAGCGGCCGAGCGCGAAGCTGTGGTACATTCAGTAGGAAGGACCTGTATTCCTCTATGGCCCTTGCCGCCGCTGTTCCCCAACACTGAGGTGGTGGAACAGCCCAAGGCGGGCCTCCCATGAAAGGGAGAGGAAACATTAGTGCGTTCTGAACAAGAAGGAGGGGCAGAGACGTCAGTTAAACCCGTAACCGTCGTATTCCTGCCCTCCGTGAACGCAGCGCGGGTCTGAATTGCACTGACGGAGGCCACAGCCTGCGACAGGGCACCATCCCCAGCAAGCGATTGCGTCATCATCCCAGATGACTGCAATTCGCTATTAGAGCCCCTCACTACAATACTCCTAGGAGTCTGTAATATGAGGTCTCTATGAGGTAACACAAGCCGGCGCCTTGATACCTTCTTAACCTTCACCTTCTGTGTGTGTGTTCAACTCTGCACCTCTGGTGGGTTGAGCCACACTCAGCGTGGTGAGCATCAGCGCGTTCTGTGAGAAGTGGGGGCGCCGATACATTGGTTATACCTGTAACCGTAGTAATCAGACCCTCCGTGAACGCAGCATGGGTCTGAATCGCATTAACAGAGACCTTAGTCTGCGATAATGCGCCATCCACAAACAGCGGTTGCGTCATCCTGTCTCCTGACTGAGACCTGCTATGAGAGACACTCACTACAGTACTCCTTGGAGTCTGTAATGTGAGGTCTCTTTGAGATAACCTAAGACGGTGCCTTGGTATTTTTTTCCCTTTCACCTCCTGTGTGTGCTCAGCTCTGCACCTTTGGTGGGCTGAATTACACTCAGTGTGGTGAGCATTGGCGCGTTCTAAGAGAGGTGGGGGCGCCGATACATTGGTTACTTTCGTGACCGTGGTAATCGGGCCCTCCGTGAACGCAGCATGGGTCTGAATCGCACTAACAGAGGCCTTAGTCTGCGATAGCCGCTATTTGGGGATGGCGCACTGTGTCATCATGTCAGTGTCTGACCGAGACTGCAGCCTGCTATGTGAGACACTCACTACAGCACTCCTAGGAGTCTGTAATGTGAGGTTTCTATGAGGTAACACAAGGCGGCGCCTTGATACCTTATTAACATTCACCTCCTGTGTGTGCTCAGCTCTGCACCCCTGGTGGGCTGAGCTAAACTCAGTGTGGTGAGCATCAGCGCATTCTGAGAGAAACGGGGCCGCCGATATGTTGGTTAAACCCGTAACCGTAGTATTCCGGCCCTCCTTGAATGTAGCACGGGTCTGAACTGCACTGACAGAGGCCTTAGCCTGAGACAGTGCGCCATCCCCGAATAGCGGTTGCATCATCCTGTCACTATATGACTGAGACTGCAGCCTGCTATGTGAGACACTCACTACAGCACACCTAGGAGTCTGTAAAGTGAGGTCTTCATAAGGTAACATCTTAAAATTAATATCCTTTTTATACCTACCTTATGTGTGCGCTCAGCAACACACCGTGGTGGGCTGAGCTGCACTCGAGTGGTAAGAGAGAGAGCGAGAGTGAGGAAGGTCGAACGCTCTCGGATGTATTATGGAAAAGGGGCTCTTTCTTTGACAAAGTCAGGTAGAGCCAACTCTTTATTACACACATCAACAAAAAACATTCTCCTCCATACCCTCAACAGTAGGGTGGAGGGGAACAGT
Source organism: Coregonus clupeaformis (assembly GCF_020615455.1). NCBI lineage: Eukaryota > Metazoa > Chordata > Actinopteri > Salmoniformes > Salmonidae > Coregonus > Coregonus clupeaformis. The sequence goes on from NW_025533587.1 coordinate 159,676, forward strand.
GGGCTCAGTCACACCAGGCGCTGCGCCGTCTTCCGTTCTCTCCCCCTCGCCACGTCATAAACGGCGTCTCTTCTGGCCGCCCTTCGGGTGATGCCAGGATGACTCTTTAATGACCTCTCTCGCCGGCGGAATGGTCGGCACCTCTGGCGCTGCAGGGGGGGGGGGGGGGCAAGGACCGCTCCCTTGCTGCTGGAGGCCGCCGTCTGACGCCAAGCTGAGTAACGGCCGCCCTCCATCATGTCCACTTCCGGGTTGGAGGGAATGGGGGGCAGCTTAATCTCCCACTGTTTAGCAGCCCACTCAATGAGACCTGAAAATTCAGAGCACAGAGAGGCTGTGGCGTCATCATCCAGGGATGAAATGACCTCACACTTTCCTGAGGGAAAAGGGGTGTTAAACATCTGGGTCAGTGTAATGAATTGTTCCAATAGAATATTCATTTCTTCCCCAATAGCCCTGTCATCTCCTGAGTCAGCGCCTTCAGATGATGCCTCAGAAGCTGAGGCTAACACTGATAGCACATCCTCAAGAGGAATATCCTCCCTAAAAATGCCCAACGCTGATTCCTCTCCCTCAAAAAAGGAGGGGGCAGCTGGCGCATAGGGGGGGATTAATGAGGCCATCCCTGGCGTGCTGTGTCCCTCAACCCACAAAACATAAGTCGGGGGGGGGTCGACAGCCACCAAGGGGAACAGCGACATTGAGCTCTGAAAAGAGCTTTTGTTAAATAATTACCCTATGGATAAGCTTGGTGTGCTCATTGTAGGACGACGTCGATGATCTGGAAAATCGACGGCGTTTTCTTCCTCCTGAGTCTTCTCTTAGTCTCTTCTTGGCTTCTTCAGTCCAGTCCAGTCGCTGAAGATAAAGGGAGGCTGATTGAGGGGAGGCATCCCCCCTCATAGGGACACCTGTACTCCTATTGGCTGCAGGTGTGTGCATAATTTTGTCTCAGGCTGATGCTGCCTTAGGGCAGTGGGTAAACCAATAGGAGCAGAGCTCCCCTATGGGGCGGAGCTCCACGATATAGAACTAGCGCATGAGGCATGATGCCCATGTGGTCAAAGATCCAGGATTCCACCCATGCAACTGTAAGAGTACAAAAGCCCTAGTGTGCTATAAATGGCAGTGGGTGGTGCTACTGATGTGTGGTTACGTACACCATCGACCTTCCAGCAGCCCCTGCCATCCAAACAGTAATGATGATGGCCGTGCTGTGTATGCAAACACTGCTTAATGTATACAATGGTACCCAACTATATACAAAGCAGTGGGATCACACTGTTCAATGATTTATTTTGAGATGCATGCCAAATTCCAGCTCACTACTTGACCGAGAGAGACAAACATACATTCATAGTAACCTTTTTCTGACAGCCGCCTACTCACCTTTTCATCATTGGCAACCAGCAGTGTCTCCATCCCGGTCTTTAACCTTTGGAGCTCCTGGTCTATAGAAAGAGGAGTCATACTGTAGTTGCCACCATGTACCTTATGCACACAGTACCATAATGACAATTTATTTGCAATCTTTTGTTTTCTACCCCATTTTAGGCATATAGTAGGGATATGTACAATAGATGGAGCAGAGCTTTTCTCAGTTGGAAAATGTCTCATCTAGCCAGGGAAAATCAACAGTATGAGCTAGGGGCCCATACAATAAGCAGAAATGAAGTAGAGAAAGTTGTCAGGCAGCCATGGGCAATGGAAAAGACATCTTCTGAAAATGAAACTTAAAAATCACTCAACTATACTTCTAGTAGCAAGAGCACAATGCCATATCAAGGTTATGGTACTCAACACCAGTTGGCTGACATTAAGAGTCCCTTCCCAGTGGAAATTCTGTATTCTGATCAGTGATTCAATATACTCAGTTGAAGAAATGTGAGCTCATAAAATGTTGCCAGACAGCCAGAGACGAAGCCAAGGTCCATTCCTGGGTTTAATTTTCTTGGAGCCCCACAACAGGGTATGAAAGACAGTGGGAAAGGAGTGTGCATTAAGGGAAGGGATAAGATGGTGAGGTTGAAAGCAATGTGTTAAAGTTGTTAAGTAGTGTTAAAGGCTTACTCTTGTTGTTGAGCCTTCTCCTGTACATATCCTCTAACAGTGGAAATGATGCAAGGTGGAGAGAGAGAACCATTGTTAGACACTACACTCCCATGCAGGCACACACCTTTTGCTACCACTGTTGCAGCATGTTATTGATCCATGAGTGACAAAAATGGATACAGACTAGTAGCCAAGAAAGAACATACAACCCCTTCATTGCAGAATAACAAACCCTGTATTAAAAAGTGTTGCAGGTTGGAAGAAGTGTTTGTGTGTTTACCTCTCTCTGAGGTCTCAGTGGACAGTGGTGGTCTGGCCAGGAGCTGTGTGTGCAGGCTGTCTATCTCAGCATTCTTACTGAGCAGGAGCTGCTGGAGGTCTGATATCTCTGCCTGTGTGTGATAGGGGGATGGGGTAAGATCCGGAGCATGCATAAGCTAAAAACACACTTCTACTCTCAGAAAGATGAAAAACAACACACAATGACAAACTAAGTTTAAGTCCACACATTCATAACAAAAACCTCCACATGGTTCCACACACACACACAGCTGATGGAGACTAAGTCAAATCAAAGTTTATTGGCGGCATACACAGTTTAGCAGATGTTATAGCAGGAGCAGTAAAATGCTTAAAAAAAACACACTCAAGCCTGAACACTAAAGCAGATATATACATTATTTGGCTGGTTCAACTTTCCAGAGCAGGCTATATGTTTTCTACAGGGCACACTGAAGTTCACAGTAACACAACAAGGCACTGCAACCAACATGACCACACTTTTAAGCCTGAGAATATTGTAAAGAATTGTCATTTTAGGGAAAGCTTTGTTACAGTAGCAGTGACTGAAGTTAAGACATAATGAACAAAAAGCAGATGGGAGACATGAAGCGAGTGAAAGTTAAAAATAGCTCAATGAAGAGGTACAGGAAAAGAGAAATTGAGAGGTAGAGAGAATGCAGGGGAGTGAAAGAGTGAGCCAGGTAGAGAGAATGGGGTGTGCACCAAGGTATTGTATAGCCGCCAAGAGAAACCACCACGAAGGGACTGTACCACCATTTAAATTATTTTTAAAAAGAAAATTGTCCGCAGATTTGTTAAGAAAATAAGCTTTTGGGAATTACTCATTTAACTGGGCAGAAAAGCAGATTGGACAGAGTTTAGGAAAGCTGCAGTTAGCAGAGGAATATGGACACTACTAGTACAGTCTAGACATAACAGGAGATGAGGTAGGCTAATGTGTGTTTGTTTTACCTTTGTTGCTTTGAGTCTCCTCTCATACTGGGACTTCTGGTCTTCAAGATAGTCAACTTTCTCCTTGAGAAGTCTGAGCTCTTGAAGTATGACCTGGGGACATTGATGAGGAGATACAACTTATAAACATCATTTTCACAAATATACAACAGATAATGAATTGTTTAATAGTCTGGAAAGACTATCAATTAGTCCATGAGTACCTGGGTTCTATCTGCAAACTATTCTCACAACACCACAATGAAAATGCCTCTTAAATATGATGCAGTACAGTGCATGCATCAACCCCCTTATATACACACACACTTCTCGGGATTGCATTGGGTTTAGGTCTCATGAACTATGTATGTCTAAGTGTAGTGGTGAGGGGTTCCTTAGTGCAAGCACAGTTTTAAGTGTCAGAGCCTTGGGATCATTCCATACACTGAGTGATGGGACCACTACATGCTTAGAGTCAAATGTCATGCAGACATTTTCTGCCTACACCCTCTCCTCCACAGCAGCACTGCTCCTCAGAAGTACTGGAGCTTTTCTCCACGCCTGGGAATGGGATCACGTCAGGCCTGTCAGGAGGCACCTCCAGCCCACTGTCATGCACCTCCTCTGGGCTACCATCACAGGCAAGCCCCTGGTCTGGGTTTTGGGCCTCCATCGATACAGTGTCGCGGGCCTCCTGTGGGCTGCTGTCAGCCTGTCCAGTTCTCTCCTGGATCCTGCTATTGATCTCCTGCTGAAACCTACACATCTGCTCCTGCAGCTCACTAATCAAGTTCACTACACTCTGACACACAGAGGGAAGAGAGCGAAGGAAGGAAAATAAGAGAGGGAAGAATTGTGTGGTGTTCCTCAACGATATACTAACTACATTTTCTATACCCATTTAGTTAATAAAGTAACAGATGGAATGTTTAAAGCAGTTTTAAGACGCACAGTGATTTGGGTTTATATGTCAGAGTGAACCACAATAAGAAACACAGCTCTGCTATGTCTAAACACACACTCCGGGCCTGTGAATTAGTCGTCTGGCCAGGGTAAATATGTTATTGACCTACTTGAGTGAGAATAAGAGGTACCTAATCACGCACAGAGGAACAGAGTCTAGTCCATTAGAGCAGGGCATGTTCTCATATTTAGAGTAAACAACCATAGCGCTATGCCTGGACTGTGGAAGTATCACATGGTGTCCAGTATAGAGAATATGACAGATATATGGAGTGCTGTCCACAGCTATATATAACCATGAGCTTAGTTACTCCACTCCACTGCAGGGAGGCCTCCAAAGTGTGTGTGTGTGTGCATATTCATTTGTGTATGCTTGAATGGTCACACATCAGTGGAATGTTCAAAGCAGATGTGTAATTCTCTCCAGACAGCTGTTATAGGGAAAGTAGTGTATACATGACCAGAGTAGAAAGAGACTATTGCAACACATGTCCTTACATTACTAAACCTAGAATCCCATTTTTGTCCAATTTAATGAACATCCTCTACATTACAAACCACAGGTATGGATAATTTCCTGTCTAAAGTGTTATGCTACCCGGTCTTGAAAGGGGGGTGGGATCGCCTCATTTAACACTAACCACCTTCCTCTGCAGCTCATACAATGGGCCAGTCATGATTTCAACAACATCAGGACTTTAGACTGAAACGTTAAACCTGTCGCTGAGTTAAAGCCTACTCACCCTCAGGTTTACCCAGTCATCCATCATGCCAGCACGGCTTTACATAGGACAGGATGTACTCTGGGGCACAAAGGCTCTTTGACAAGCCATGTTTTGATGGTAACTACATACGTTACTGTGTCAAGTTTTGCAATAGTTCTGAGGAAAATGTTGGCCCTTACCGTGGTATTACATGTGGTAATGGATGTAGGTAACCCAACATACCACATGGGCTTCAGCAAACATACATTTCAGGTTGAACTAAAACACAGAGCTATGACTCCATGGAGAGTAGTTTCATTCCTAGGTAGTCCAGCAAGAGGGTATAGTACATTTTACTCTGTCTTTAGAGTAGGTTTATGATTGTCAAAAAGTCAGCAGCTGACTACATGGTTGGGTCTCCCAAAACATGATCAGGACTTCTACATGCACTCCTGTCATGTCCGAGCAAAGCTCACTTTACTAAACAGAGATACATCACAAGGGATGTGAAATAAACAAACCCCCTTAGAAAAAGTCCTGACGGAATTCAACTTCCCTATACTTGTTTAAGCTCAACATTATTCTAAAAAAAGCAAACTGTCAGTTGAAATCACAGACATGCTACAATCTGTCTCAGGGACTCAACTCTGACCACCTCAATCATACCTAAGCTTAGAATTACACTCATCACCCTTCCTTGTTTGTGCGTGTGTGTCCTTACCTCTGCTTTGTGCTGCCTCTCTACTCCATGATTCTGTTTCTCCTCCATGTCCACCAGCTTTAGTTTCAGGTAGGACACCTCTCCCATCAGATCCAACTTCTGACTCTCCAGTGACGTCCTGCTAAGGAACTCCTGCCACCAGATGAGACGTGTTAACACACCAATCATACAAATGGTTAGAGACCACACACACACACACACACACACACACACACACACACACACACACACACACACACACACACACAAAGACAGACCAAGCCCAAACAGAACTTCTACTCTGGACACTAAAGAAGTTACCGTCTAGCTCTGCTCAGTTCTCTCAAAGTCAGACAAACCCTCTGCTGTCCACATGGCTAAATATACACAGCCTCTGGGCACTATTTTTACTGCCCCTCTCACAGGCAGACACAGAAGCACAGAGCATGCAGAGGTGAGCATGAAAGAGCCCACAGAACCCTGCACAGCTCCCATACAACAACAACAAATAGAAGTACTGTAGAGGCTCAGCAAGTGCCTTCCTATTTGAATGACGATTGCTATCAATCAAACATGATGCTGATTAGGACCTTGCCTGGGCCACTAATTATCCCTCTTTATCAGAAAAACTGTCTGCTTTGAAAGTCCTAATTTCACTCAATAGATAATTAGGTTGATTTCAGGCAGGTGCAAAGTCTCAGAGGCTGCCCAATTCTGATCTTCTTTTCACTAATTGGTGTTTTGACCAATCAGAGCAGCTCTGAAAAAGATCTGATGTGAAAAGATCTGATGTGATTGGTCAAAAGACCAATTAGTGAAAATAATATCATAACTGGGCTGCCTGTGTAAACGCAGCCTTAGAAAGGTCCAAAGAAAATATCCAAAGCACTGAGGCAGTCCAACATTGGCATTAAAACATTTAACTTTTTTGAAGAGAAAAGGGTTGGGTTTCTGGGATGTTTCTGGGAGAGTGCACATTGAAAATATTAGAGCTGTGTCACTAGTAAGAGATTTGCGGCTCATGTCCAAAGCCTCATAATGACCACGTCTCAAGGAAACAAACCCGGCCCTTCAGATCAACCCTGCTGTACAGAGTTAACCAGGGGTGTATTCGTTACAGAAACTGTTTACCGTTTAAGAACCAGAAGGAAACAAACAGAGCAAAACTAAAGTTTCTATTGGACAAATTCAGGTAGGTCCCTCCCTGTTTCATTCCTTTTGCTTCTGCTAAATAAACTGTTTGCAACAGAATCAAAGTAATGAATTTGCCCCAGGTTGCCGTTGCCTTTGCATTGGCTACCAAATGAAATGCAATGAAGGCATTTGAAGACAGTCTAACAAAGTCTGCATGGTATACAGAATTTTTTAGGGGAAACTTTGGAGCAGTTGAAAGCCTCTCCTTGGAAGGATGATATACTGTAGCAAAAACGCTTACAAGCATGCTAAGTTTGTCCTACCTCATTTTCCAGTTTGTATGGACTGACGATTGTCCTTTTCATGCATGAAGGCTAAAGATGTCGCTGTCATTAAGTTATCTTAGCTCAGTTGAAAAGAGGATCCTTGATTCTGACTGAGTTTCCATGTCTACTCTGAGCCTGAACTATACTGCACCTCACAGGAGTGGAAGACATGGACGCACCACCTCTACTGATGACAGAGCACTCCCCCTTTCTCTTCGACTCCCTCCCACCCTTCTTTCTCTCTCACTACTTCTTTCTCTCAGTTCATTTACTCTCTCATTTTTTACATTTTAGTCATTTAGCAGACAATCTTATCCAGAGCGACTTACAGGAGCAATTAGGGTTAAGTGCCTTGCTCAAGGGCACATTTACGTCATTTAGCAGACGCTCTTATCCAGAGCGACTACAAATTGGTGCATTCACCCTATAGCCAGTGGGATAACCACTTTACAATCCTTGTCCCTTTACACCTTTTCTCTTCCCTTTCTCTCTCTCTCTCTCTCTCTCTCTCTCTCTCTCTCTCTCTCTCTCTCTCTCTCTCTCTCTCTCTCTCTCTCTCTCTCTCTCTCTCTATCATTCTCTGTCCCTTCACTCCTTCTTTCCAACCCTCCCTCTCTCCCAGCCTGAGGCGATGTGTCCGACCTCATCTGGGTGGTTAGGGGTGTGACTGACTACGGTCCTGGTCCTGTGCACACCTGCCCAGACAGAGCAGACCAGACCAGCCCTAGAGCAGAGCAGATGGCCGCTCCACTCCAAGAGTCAGTCCTGGATGGGAACAGACCGCCCTAAATATTTGGGTTGTCACAGAGATCTAGAGCCCAGCTCACTGGAATCTCGGGGAGGAATTTCCTCCTGGGAAGCTAGACTCTCTAGGAGGCAGTCTACCATGAGACTCAGCATGTCTAGACAGTCTGCTAGGAGACAGAGCATGTCTAAATCTAGTCTACTAAGGGACTGAATATAAGCCAGTGTATGAGGAGGTTTTTGCCTTGGATGTGCGCTAGTCTTAAAATACAAAGTAGTACATGAAAGCGTTTTACATACATAAAGCAAATGTCAAGATGTTAGTCTAAGGGAGAACGCATAATATTTGTGTTGCTGTGATTCAGATCCCAGTTTGAATAGAAACGGGAACTTTACATATGGAAGTGAACCTGGTAACCATGCAAAACGAGGAAGTTGATATCATACTAAAGCCAGTCTAAACTGAGACTGTGAATAAGGTTGAGGTTCAAAGGTTTGTTTGAATGGAAGAGCACCAGTGTGTGAGGTCTTTACCTGCTGCAGCATCTCTTCTGTAGAGTTGAGCTTGTGTTGGTGTTCCTCCAGAGAACTTTCCAGATCACTGATCTTTACTCCCTGAGCTTCCACCTGGTCTGTCAGAACGCTCACCTGTGTGTGTGTGTGTGTGTGTGTGTGGAATGGAGGAGAAACTCAGTCACACGAGTAGACAGCAACACTTCAACATTTCTGACCCCCTCCTTTCAATGTTGTTAACCCCCTTGACCTCTGTTCATCCTTCATTCCCACACTCTCTTTCTCCCTCTCTCCCTTTGCTCCCGCCTTCCCTCTCTCCCTTCTTCCCCTTTTCCTGGCTCCACCCTTTACTCCTCCAGACCTGGGAAGTTATCTAACCCAAACATCCACATGCACTTTCTCAAAGTCATTAAAATCAACTCTCTCTGCCTGCCATCCGTTTCACAACATATCAGCTCCTTAATTGATATACCTTTCACACTGCCAGATTACACAGTGCAAATATTTCCAAAGCTGAATGAATGACTCTTTGTCCTTTTTCTCAGTTCAGCTCATCAGGCCGGCTCTGCCCTACTCATGATATAGATAAAGCTGTTGAGAAAACAAACTAGCAAAAGGTTACAAAAGGCAGGGCTCAACCAGCCAATCAGGTTGAGTTTAGTGGAGGAACGTGTTAGTGTGTACATGAGACCTTTACGCAACAACAAGACATCACACCTGCCAACAAACAGAGGTGTGTTGTAGCCAGCAAGTCTGGACCTGACTGTAGAAAAGCCCTTACTCAACAGCCCTGAGAACTAGTGTACACACACACACATATATATATATATACACACACATATATATATACACTTAAGAAGTACTGCCCTTGTACCTAACTCTTGTTGACACCTGTTCAACAAAACAACACCGTCATTAAGGCAAACCACTGGATTAGCCCCCTCTCTCGCTCTCTCGCTCGCTCTCTCTCTCTCTCTCTCGCGCTTTTTCTCTTTCTCGCTCTGTCTTACTCTCTTTCTCTAAATCTCTCTCTTTCTCTCTGCCACCCTCCCCCTCTTTCTCTCTCCCTCCCTCTTTCTCTCTTCCTCTCCCTCTTTCTCTCTCTCTTCCTCCCTTTCTTATGACTGATACATGATAGAGCTACTACTGTTTATATTTTATTGAGGGCACCAGGGGGCCAATGCAGTGTCATGTATCCTCTTGTATTACAGTCGGCTCATTTTCATCTCAGGAGATTCAACTTCAGCAAATTGAAATAATAATTTCTGTAGATGAGGGGTATATCCATTACCACAACTCCTTTATATGACAATGTGCAGCGAAACACACATGCCTACAGACACAGATAGCTAAAAATACACTATATTCTATCCCATACAAACACACAAATGCATTATGGCAAATACAAAACATACACATGCATAAATTGTTTATGACATAAGGTAATCTTACCTGGAGGACAAGAGACTCTTTGTCTCCCTCTAAGCGTGTCAACCGTTCTTGGTTAGTCTCGCCGTTCACAGGGGACTGCTGGTTTACCTACAGAGGAGCGGTCAGTTACTGGTCAATATGTGGTCAGTACAAGTACAACTGTGAAGTGAGAGGAGTTATCCACTGTGTCAGCTCTACCTTGAACCAGGGCTCTCTGAAATGAAAGCTCAGACTCTGGAGAGTACAACAAGAACACACACACAGCATTGGTATCACATTTCACATAACCTATTGTGGCCGTGGGGTGAGAAGGTCGTGAGTGTGGAATTCTGTAAGAGGTTTATGCTTCTTAAGCTTTCATCAAATGTTGTTGAACATTTTAGTATTCTAAGAATTTGATATTTGCTACTCGACCAAGGTTGCAAGACCTCAGGCCTTCCTAAATAATGGCTTAGCAGTTCATAATAAAGAAATCCAGACTTTTGTAAACCACAACCATGGAAAGTTTGTGGCACAGCGACTGTGAGGCTGAGCCAGCCAGCTCAAGTGGTTTATAGTTATTGTGAAATACCATTAAACATTTAATAGACTATGTAAGAATACTCTGCAGATTTAACTTTTGAAGATTCAGAATCCACAGTATTTGGTTGGAGTTTAATTTCCTTCAAGAATCATGGGAAAAAGAAGACGAAGTATGCATATAGCCATATATCTTTGAACAAAATAATATGCAAATGCATTCTCTCTTCAGCTATTTCAAGTGCTGCAAATAACACATTGTTGCGCAACATAATCATCCTGTAAACAAACAAAGTCCAAATAAGCAAGTCACTTTGGTAAAAGAGAGAGAAAAAGCCTTTGTATATAATCATCTATCAGGCCATTTCGTGTACAAGTTAACCCGTAACAACGAGGTCCAGATGGGACCAGCCAGCAAAGAGCTAAAAACGTCTCCCTAATGACAACAAGATGGTGAAGGAGAATTCAGGAATGGGCTGATCATAACTACATCCAGTCTAGTCATATCAGGTCTATTTCAGGTGCTTCCTGTACTGTACCTCCCAAAGGACAAAGTCTGAAGTGAAACACATGTTGCCCATACATTCATCTATTCTCCTCAGGTACTATGATCTCTTGACCTGTCTGGTGTTTACCTTTTACGCATCCCAGCATGCACATCTCCTGACACATGTTTCCTGCCCCTAATTGGTGATTGGTCACTGATACCTTGATTGCTGATTGGCCGCTGGGACCGTGAAAGAGGTTAAGCCTGGTGCACACGCTCACCATACCAGATCTGCTTCCCAGTTAGTGACACATTTAAATGTGTTCCTCCTATTCTAGATAACCTCCATTCAGCCACAGACTCAGATTAGCCTACACATTGTTCATTAAAATTCAGTACAAGTTCCTCAACAAATGGATTGACAGATTAGCCATATTGCTAATTGAACTATACGGAAATCAAGTTTTCCTGTTATCGTGCCATGTATGAAGGCTATGTAGAAGCTCATCCAATCACAATCGCCTGCAGAGTTTCGGGTATAAGTATTATTCCTGCACAGTAAAGAAACGCAGGGAGAGTTGGGTCCTGTGTGGCTCAGTTGGTAGATGCCAGGGTTGGATTCCCATGGGGGACCAGTACGAACAAGAAAATAAAAAAGGTATGGAAATGTATGCTCTGGATACCATGTTTTATTGAATGCTACCTGTTGCTCTTCAACAATTGCCAAGCTTTTCCCATACCAACTGTTAATTGAAGGGCCTTGTTCTGTGAAGGTGCAGAAATGACAGACAATAGAACAGGTGACTACTATGACACAGAACTTTCCAGTTTACGGTCAAAACAGATGAGTCTGTACTATCAATCAACTGTGTTACAATGAACAACTCCACAACACAAGTCTTTCTCCATGTGCATCTCCAGTATGCAAGGTATTTCCCTGTCTGTGTACAATAACAATACCCAGATTCCTCTATACAGATGCAGTACAGATATATAAGCAGGGAAAAGCATGAAAGTGAAACCTCAAAAAGTCTCTTACCCTTTTCAGCCAGGCAAAATGCTTATAGAAATCTATGTTATACTCCATTCTGTTGGCCCATTGTAGCTTTGACTATTTTCTTCCTCAAACTCTACACTGTAACTTATCCTGGCAAAGAGAGAGAGAGAGAGAGAGAGAGAGAGAGAGAGAGAGAGAGAGAGAGAGAGGAGCTCAGAAACTTAACAGAGCTTCTGAAAGAAATATACTTTATCACTGTTAATCCCCTTGAATCCTTCTATCTGCTTCTTCCTCCTCTTCCCCTCCTACTCTCTCTCTTGCTGCAGAGAGACTGTAGTGGGGACCCTATGGTGTGCTGTGTCTTGGTCGGACCCTGGCTGTGTTTTTTGGAGCCCAGACAGAGGCAGGCTGAGAAGTGGCTAGTCTCTAATATCAGACTGCAGCACTACGACTCAGACCACGCCAGCTGGCTCCTCTCCCTCCCTTTCTTCTCCTCCCCTCTCTCTCTCTCTCTCTCTCTTTTATTCTCTCTCTCTCGCTTTCTGTCTGTCTCTCTCTTTTTATCCCTCTCTGTCTCCTACACAAACACTATCACTTTGTTATTTTTGTCTCTATTCCACCCCATAATCCCCCCTCCTTCTGAAAGATGGTTCATATGCTCAATAGAACCCAGTAACAAGGTTTCCTGAATAAATACACCACACTAGCCAGTTTAGTGTGTGAAGTGAGTTTAGGCTGTGTTGAAGCTACTCACCCCTCCCTTCTCCAGCCAATCTAACAGGGTGTGTGCTGTGTCCATGGGGACCTGTCTGCTCATGGACTCATGCTCCTCCTGGTCCACCTGGCCCTCCAGGGCTACCCTGAGATCCTCTACCAGCTGCAGCACCCTGATGTTGGGGTTAATGGCTGAGGTGAGGGCAAAGGTGGGGGGCAGAGTTCGAACCCTGGGAGTGGTAACCCTGGGCCCCAAACTTCAAGAAGGCCTCGCAGAACCCTCCTGCCAATAAAATGAAATAATTTAGATTCAAGTTATGGTTAGGGCAAAGATCATAGGGGTGATACAGCCATCAGAGCCTTAAAACTAGCTATCCCAGAGTCTAGCAATCCATTTTGACTTGTTTTGATTTTCTGAAATCAGATTACTATAAACTGTTTGCTGTTGACTATATTGTATGTGACTGCTCCACAAACAGGCTGTTAGGATTGCTGAGTGAAAGTATTATGTGCTGATGAATATATCATGCCAGTTTGAATGTCCAATGTGAGTCACTGAATACATCAACATAATGTGTGAAATAATTGAAAACATCCAACTGCTACCTAGCATAACCACTGGAGGGCACCCTCCCACTACAACGCTAGCTTCAACAGTGCCTGAACGCTGTCAGCTTTGAAAACTCAAGTGTTCCCTATAGGGATATTGTAGGGACATTGCATGGTGTATTGACTGCTTCTCTGAGTAAAGGCAGTGTGTCAAAGTGCTGTGCTCTGATGGTCTTTTAAATATTGCACTAGTCTGCACAGATATATATTCATGATCTCATGTCACCTTAGCTGTAGGCCTATTACAGGAATTGTTAGCATTATTAGCAATATGTTAGCCTGTATGACCATCTCTATGGGTGATGTCACGGTTTTCTCTGTCTTGCAGTGTACTGGGGGTCATTAGCACTATGCTATCTCTATTATTAGAGCCTTTTGTCTTGTGCCCCTTACAGGAACCCCAACAGAGTCATCTGATATCCTGCTATGGTTATGACAAACAGTGGTGACTGAAATGTATCACCCCTGTAAGAAAACATGGAGAGCTGAACAATATGGAAAGAAAGCTAGTTATAGAGTGTGGTGGACAACTACAGACAAGGATGTTGTATTTGTCTTTCTTGCTAGCACTGATTTTGCTGATAGCTGCTTTATTGAGGAACGTTTTTTTCATTCTATGACATTGATATGTGGTTGTTTTATCGACCTTAGTTGAATGCACTGACTGTAAATTGCTCTGGATAAGAGTGTCTGCTAAATGACCAAAATGGAAATGTAATATAAATGATAGAGTATACATGGAATAGATCAGGTGGGGGAAGAAGAGACAGCGTAAAAAGACTAGCAGAATGGTTGATGTACAGTAGCCTACTGACAAGGACCATCTATTCAAAACCTGCTGAGTTTCCCCCAGTAAATCTGCTCTAGTTGGAACAAGATGAATCCCAGTATCTCAAACTTCAAGATCCTAAGAGGAACTTTCCTTTCATCATTTCAACTACAATCCAAAGTACACAATTTATTTTGATTATGCTTAGAAAGAACTGAACAAAATGTAACATTCCTACTCTAAGTTAATATATTTAAATCTCAATGAAACCTTCAAGACATTACCAAATACCAGTCTAAAGAGAGCAGTAATTGCAAGCCGGGTTGTCTTTGAGGAGGTCTTAATAAAATAGAAGCTTACCAGCGATAATGTCATCCATTTGCTCCAAGGCTGCCTCCAGCATGTGGCTGGCATCTGACGCCATGGCAACGGGCTACTTCATACACTGTTACTCACCGGATCACCATGCACCGATAGGAGAAATTGAAATGGAGAAAGCGAGAGAGAGGGGAGAGGGATGGAGGAGTGATAGTAGAGCCGGAGAGAGAGACAGAGAGGAGCAGAAGGGAGGGGAGTAAGAGATGGGGACAGTTTTCAATCATGTCAGACAGATTATAATCAGCATTCAGTTGACTGGAGCTTTAGGGAGTTCTCTTTGCCTCTTAGATCTATTTACAGCAAAACAACAACAGCTGCCCCAGCCCTTTTTCCCATATACATATCCTCCATGTATGTGGCTTTTGGCTTTAAATGTTCCTCTCATTTTGCGGGGCGGAGTTCTTGCCATTGTCAGCAGTCCTATCCACTTGGGATGGGAGCGCAACCTTGGCATTGTTTGTGTTTGTGTTTTTCTTCAAGTACTCCATTTGTCTTCCCTTTATTTCTTTAAGATGTTCTCGTTAACTTCATTCACTGGTTCGGAAGGTAACTGAACTAAATGACTATCGCCCGTAGCACTCACTTCTGTCATCATGAAGTGCTTTGAAAGGCTAGTTAAGGACCATATCACCTCCACCTTACCCGACACCTGAGACCCACTACAATCTGCATACCGCCCCAACAGATCCACAGATGACGCAATCACCATAGCACTGTACACTGCCTATCACTGCCTGGTACAACAACTGCACCGTCCAAGCAACCGCAGGGCTCTCCAGAGGGTGGTGCGGTCAGCCCAACGCATCCCTGGGGGCACAATGCCTGCCCTTCAAGACATCTACAGCACCCGGTGTCACAGGAAGGCCAAGAAGATCATCAAGGACCTCAGCCACCCGAGCCACGGCCTGTTCACCCTGCTACCATCTAGAAGGCGGAGACAGGTGCATAAAAGCTGGAACCGAGAGACTGAAAAACAGCTTCTATATCCAGGCCATCAGACTGTTAAATAGTCACCACTAGCTGGCTTCCGCCCAGTACCCTGCCCTGAACCTTACTCACTGTTACTAGCCGGCTACCACCCAGTACTCTACCCTACACCTTAGAGACTTATATTCCAGACTTGCTCGTTCTAATACAGGGGTGTCAAACTCATTTTAGCTCAGGGGCCACAAGGAGGAAAATCTATTCCCAAGTGGGCCGGACCGGTAAAATCATGGTATATATAACTTAAAAACAACAACTTCAGATTGTTTTCTTTGTTTTAATACTATCAACATAAAACATAAAGCTGGAGCCTGAGGACAGTGTGTCCAAAATAGTACAAGCACAACATCACTATTAATCATAAAACACCTGAAGTTTATTTGAAAATTCTAAAGAAAAAGAACACACAAACACACAATGCCTCAGTGATTCACATAACTGTTTCACAGATCACAGAACTATATCAGGGTGTCATTTCTCAGGCAGAAATGTAGATACAAATACTGAAATCCTGTTCCCCAAACAAGTGCAAGAACCACAGAGTCAAGAATAGGTTAAATATACAAATAAAATAAAATCAATTAAAAACAATAGCACATCAACATAAAAACATATAAACATAAAGCTGGAGCCTGAGGACAGTGTGTCCAAAAGCACAACATCACTATTAATCATAAAACACCTCAAGTTATTTGAAATTCTGAGGACAAACAACACACAAACACACAATGCCTCAGTGATTCACAGAAGTATATCACAGATCACAGAACTATATCAGGGTGTCTCATGCAGCACTTTAAGTGGGGTTGCATAGTTTATTTGACTCCTGAAACCTGGCATCTTTAGCTTTCACCAGCGCATCAATATCAGGCGTCACATCCTGAGTGGCAGCCAACTTCAGGATGTGATTCAAGTGCTTGTGCGTGAGCCTTGAGCGCAGCTTTGTTTTATTCATGACGTTATCCATCTTTAATGACTTGCAACACAAAGCCTCCTGGTGCAAAATACAGTGAAAAGTCCAAAAATCACGTCCTCCATTTGCAGATTGCACTTTCTCTCTGAACTTTGTCACAACGCCTGCTTTTTTCCCGATAATTGAGGGCGCACCATCTGTAGCCAGGCTGACAGCGGGACCAGTCCACTCCGACCCTGTCCAGCGCGCCGACGAGTGCAGTGAAAATATCAGCTGCTGTCGTTGTATCTGTCATGGGCACCAACTCCACGAACTCCTCGGTGACGGTCAATGTGTCATCAACTCCGCGGATGAAAATGGCCAGTTGTGCAACATCTGTAATGTCCGTGCTTTCATCAATTGCAACCGAAAACGCAATAAATGACTTTACTTTTTGCTTCAACTGGCTGTCCAAATCCACTGAAAGATCGGAAATCCTGTCTGCAACTGTGTTTCTTGTCAGGCTGATATTTGCAAAAGCCTGGTGCTTTTCAGGGCACACAATCTCTGCTGCCTTCATCATGCATGTTTTTACAAATTCACCCTCACTAAATGGTTTTGAAGCCACTGCGATTTCATTAGCAATGAGGTAGCTAGCTTTCACTGCAGCGTCACTGATGTCTCGGCTGTGAGTAAACACAGACTGCTGTTTCTTCAGACCCACCAACAGTTCATTCACCTTCTCTCTTCTCCGCTGTCCTTGAAAGTTGTCATATTTGTCGGCATGAAGACTCACATAGTGGCGACGAAGGGTTATATTCTTTCAGCACTGCAACATGCTGTGAACACACCAAACATACAGCTTTCCCATTCAATTCCGTGAATAAATAGAAGGATGACAATTTTTCTTGGAACACTGCACTCTGCGTCCACTTTTCTCTTTTTTGACAGAGACATATTGGGGCAATGAGGGTGCCAAAGCACATAATGTTAAAAGTAGAAGCCGTAATAAATATCGCGGGCAAAACAAAGTAGCTCATCCGGACTGGCTGCACTTGCTTGACCTATTTGCTCTGCCCCGGTATAAACAGTTTGCTTGCTTAACACAATTGCTATTGCGCCATCGAGTGGACACAATTGGAACAGCAGTTTATTTTATTGAAAAATTGCAGCTCATTTTTTTACTTTACAAAATCATCTCGCGGGCCGGATTAAACCCGTTTCGGGCCTGATCGCCCGGCGGGCCGGACGTTTGACACCCCTGTTCTAATATTTATACATTTCTTAATTCCTTTCTTTATATTTTGGGGATTTGCGTGTATTGTTTTGTATTATTAGGTATTACTGCATGTTGGAGCTAGGAACATAAGCATTTTGCTATAACATCTGCAAAATATGTGTACGTGACCAATAAAATGTGATTTGCTTTTATTTGGAATATTATCTTGTGTTTTTTCTTTTTTCATGGCTGGTATGATTTTTATGGCTGTTATTTTGCCCTCAGGGTGAGAATACAGAAGTTATAAAATACTGTCTTACTGGAAACAAGGTTGAATCAGTATAAAGATGGTACTGACCAGCAGGACCCAGTCACAATCATTTCTGTATATCATCCACAGTTTACCTAATGTCACTGTCAATCAGACAGTTAGACACAATACAGTATACCATGCTTTTTAGAGCTGTCAGTCTTGGCTGCACTAGGGTAGCACCAGCACGGCATTATTTGGAGGACACATAAGACCCTTGTACTGACAGATGGACATACAATAGTAGAACAGGATGACAGACAGTTGCATACCGATAACCAATGCAAACATGGACCAGTGGCTGTCATAACAAAGTCCAAATGAAAACCCTGTGGATGCTGTAGAGCTTCAAGTTCCTTGGTGTCCATCATCACCAACGAACTATCATGGTCCAAACACACCAAGACAGTCGTGAAGAGGGCACGACAAAGCCTATTCCCCCTCAGGAGACTAAAAAGATTTGGCATGGGTCCTCAGATCCTCAAAAAATTCTACAGCTGCACCATCGAGAGCATCCTGACTGGTTGCATCACCGCCTGGTATGGCAACTGCTTGGCCTCTGACCGCAAGGCACTACAGAGGGTAGTGCGTACGGCCCAGTACATCACTGGGGCAAAGCTCCCTGCCATCCAGGACCTCTATACAGGCGGTGTCAGAGGAAGGCCCTCAAAATTGTCAAAGACTCCAGTCACCCTAGTCATAGACTGTTCTCTCTCTGCTACCGCACGGCAAGCGGTACCGGAGTGCCAAGTCTAGGTCCAAAGACTTCTCAACAGCTTCTACCCCAAGCCATAAGACTCCTGAACAGCTAATCATGGCTACCCGGACTATTTGCACTGCCCCCACCCCATCCCTTTTACGCTGCTGCTACTCTGTTAAGTATTTATGCATAGTCACTTTAACTCTACCCACATGTACATATTACCTCAACTAGTCGGTGCCCCCGCACATTGACTATGCAACGGTACCCCCCTGTATATATAGCCTCCTACTGTCACTTTATTCTATTGTATATATAGCCTCCCTACTGTCACTTTATTTTTACTTCTGCTCTTTTTTTCTCAACACTTTTTGTTGTTGTTTTATTCTTACTTTTTGTTTAAAATAAATGCACTGTTGGTTAAGGGCTGTAAGTAAGCATTTCACTGTAATGTCTGCACCTGTTGTATTCGGCGCATGTGACCAATAAAATTTGATTTGATTTGAGACAGTGGTGTCAGTCATCACCTCTGTCACTACACCCTGTTTCGGGCTATTTACTGTGTAATTACACGCACACGCGTACACACACAAACCTACACACAGGAAAATCTATATAAACCTTTAAACCTAATGCACATTGATACATTCTATTACATAATCTGTTCACAGATGTAATGGTATGATCCTCTTATTTGGTCTACATACAGTATGTTGTAATAGCATTCCCCACTCTGTTGCAGAGTAAAATCCACTACTACAGTAGGCTACTATAAACTAAATAAACACATATGTTTGCCAATGTGTTGTAATCACACACACCCAAGGGTCGATAGGTAGACTACTTACTGAATCACAGATAAGGTTGTCATTTCATAGCACTCTGGCTCCATAGTGGCAGAGATGCAATCACTAGAGGAGTGATAAACTACCAACTGAACTGCACCACAACAAAACTAATCTATCAGATTAGTCAGATTATATTAAACCCTTGACCAGAATCATAGTACTGCATCATCCTACCACCCCTATCTTGTAGTTATTCCAAGGTCTTTGGTACACAAAAAAGGTGCTATTTAGAACCTAAAAAGGGTTATTTGGCTGTCCCCATAGGATAACCCTTTCAAGAACCCTTTTTGGTTCCAATTAGAACCTTTTTGGTTCCAGGTAAAACTATTTTGGGTTCCATGTAGAACCCTTTCCACAGTTGTTAATGATATGGTGCATGCACTGTGTTTGCTCCCACAAACCTCTGTACCGGTCAACACAATTCAAGAGGAAAGAAACAACCTTCTGGATCTACAGTGAAAAACACAGCTCAGATAGCTGTTATAGTGGGGAATAAGGCATTATAAAATTATTCTACAGTTGGAGTATTTGAGATATTATCTACACACACTCCCCTACCACCTGCTCTAGCCCTTCCCTATCCTCTCTCCTGCCCCCTTGGCTCGACAAAACATACCTTCTAATGTTACATCTAGTACAGGTTTTGAATTGAATCCCATTCCATACACTGTAACCATTAATCTGTCTTCTGTATTGACAGAAATGCATAATTTCTACTTGATTTGACCTACATTGACATATGACATTTGGAGAATGTTCACTCACCGTGTTATTGCCCCATGGGTAGCATCTGTTGGTGGGCAGGATGGCCTAGTAACAGTATTATAATGTACATTTAGCCAGCGGGCTGCTACAAATAATTTTACATTACACACTATCGCAACATACTGTATATGTGGATCTGTTCATCTTGTGTAGTGTAATGTGTTCACATCACCCAATTTCAATTGTATTGTGTTGCAGATTCATTTGTAATAGAGCGTTTATATTCCACTGTTTCACCTATTATTTAATTACTAGTGTGCGTTCTTTTGACAGTGTACGCAAATCAGTAGGACAGTAGACTTACAGCTTTTTCAATGCTCTGACATCCTATCAGCAGAGACGGTAGAGAAAGCGAAACATCTCACAGGCTAATTGTTTGTGGTCCTCTGTAGCTCAGCTGGTAGAGCACGGCGCTTGTAACGCCAAGGTAGTGGGTTCGATCCCCGGGACCACCCATACACAAAAAAATAATAATAATGTATGCACGCATGACTGTAAGTCGCTTTGGATAAAAGCGTCTGCTAAATGGCATATTATATTATTATATTATTATTTTCTGATTGGGCGTGGCAGGGTGGGGTGAGCGGGGGTGAAGGGGGAGTAAGTAGACCAGAGCCAGCTGTTATCGGGCAGTTTCCCATTGAAAAGAAATGGTCAAGGTTCCTGTCTGTGTAAGTGGGTGTTCCCTCTCTCGTGTGACCATCTTTGAGCATGCATGCCGGAAAGCATTCTCATGTGAGAACCGGAACGCCCACTTACACAGACAGAAACCTTGACCTTTAAAAAAAAAATGGTAAACAGCCTTTATGCAACATCTTCATTATTCACCATCTTTGTCATCTGT
This sequence comes from Coregonus clupeaformis, assembly GCF_020615455.1. NCBI lineage: Eukaryota > Metazoa > Chordata > Actinopteri > Salmoniformes > Salmonidae > Coregonus > Coregonus clupeaformis. The sequence continues at coordinate 180,511 of NW_025533587.1, forward strand.
ATGGGAGAGCATGGGGAGGCAGTGCTGTGCTGCTATACCTTAAAAGGCCACCAGAGAGCATCAAATGACTACATACAGTATGTCAATGACCAAATGTTGTAAAGCAATCATGAATGGTTTTCTAATATACTATTTAGTACAACACATATCATAAAATAGTCTACACATCATAACATAGGCTACACACAACTGCAAGTTTCAGTGGGGTAACTGAATTGATTCCCTTCAAAAATGTCAGTCCATTTATCCAATGAATCCTCCTGTTTCTCTCTCTCTCTCTCTCTCGCTCTCTCTCGCTCTCTGTTAAATGGCTGCAGAGTCTTTTATTCTCCCAAGACTGTTACATGTGTAATATGTTTTTTATCCAATGATAGTAAAGATCATTAATGTTGCCATTAATTTGAAAACGATAAAAAACTGCCAGTTCAGTGTTTGGCTACAGTTTAGCCCTGCAGCTCTCTGTAAAAGCAGTAAGGCTCTTGCAGTCCAGTGAAGATTAAATTGCTTTACAGGGCAGTGAGCCTGGGTGAATCCACAGAGAGCCGCACACAAAGACTGGCACAGAGATCAGAGTGGTGCCTCCTGGGTAGTGATGATGAACAAACCTTGGCCTCTCCTGAAGACGATAACAAATGCCTTCATCCTCCAGCCAAGACCATTAGTGGCCAGATAAATGCAGGGTGTGTGTATGTGTTTCAGAGGGTTAATGTACATGTGGGTGTGTTGGTAGTAAGTGTTCTATAGAGGGACGATGTGTGTTTTCTTCTATGTGTGTCTGTCAGTGTGTTTACGCACTCTACCTAGTCTTCCTTTCAGACCCCTAAACACTTGTATGGCCACAGGGTGCATCCTGATGGCTTATTGGATTCCTTTTAGTGAGGGCCAGTAGCTAAACAAATAAAGGCAACCATGTCTCTGTGTTATGACCTCCACCACTGTGGTCACAGCCGGCATGAAGTCATTTATACATTTACAGGATAAACATGTTAACTTCAAACATTAAACCAAGCAGAACTAGGTAGGACGGGGAATCATATACTGTACCTTGGGACTCTGGTCTAGTGGTGTTATCTCAGTGAATAGTGCAAGGTGTTGTAATATCAGAATCAATACACAAATATATGTGTATGTGCGTGCATGCATTCCTGCCTATCTGCCTGCGTTTGTGCGTGTGTGTACGTGCATGCATATGCCTGTGTGATTGAGTGCTGGGTTTAGTGAACTTGTCGTTCCATCATCATGATGGCACTGACCTTCTCTCGACCAATGTGTTTTGGCTAACGCAGTTTTCAGAGACTGGAGAAATCAATTGCTCAGTCAGGACAGGAGGTGGGCTTGCACACTGTAGTCAGTTTACTGAGCACAGCCTATCCCCTCTTGATTTGATTTGATTTATTAGGATCCCCATTAGCTGACATCAATGGTGACAGCTAGTCTTACTGGGGTCCGACACATAACGAACAAGACATTACAGACAAAATACAATTGACATACATTTAGAAACATGAACATGTCGTGTGTGTGTGCATATATCAGTTACACATACATGTCAGTACATACAGTCGTGGTCATTTACATTTTAGTCATTTAGCAGACGCTCTTATCCAGAGCGACTTACAGTTAGTGAATGCATACATGTTTTTTTGTGTTTTTTTCATACTGGCCCCCCGTGGGAAACGAACCCACATCGCTGCCGGCCAAACCCTCCCCTACCTTGGACGACACTGGACCAATTGTGCGCCGCCCATGGGTCTCCCGGTCGCGGCCGGCTGCGACAGAGCCTGGACCTCTAGTGGCACAGCTAGCACTGCGATGCAGTGCCTTAGACCACTGCGCCACTCGGGAGTATATGATCAGTCTCTATACTGTATGTTGCATAATTATAATGGCATATATTAGCATATACAGTGAGGGGATAAAAGTATTTGACCCCTGCTGATTTTGTACGTTTGCCCACTGACAAAGAAATGATCAGTCTATAATTTTAATGGTAGGTTTATTTGAAAAGTGAGAGACAGAATAACAACAAAAAAATCCTGAAAAACGCACGTCAAAAATGTTACAAATTGACCTGCACCTCAATGTCAGTGATTCTCTCATTAACACAGGTGAGAGTGTTGACGAGGACAAGGCTGGAGATAATATAATAATAATAATAATAATAATAATAATAATAATAATAATAATAATAATAATAATAATAAAATATAATAATAATAATAATAATTATAATAATATTATTATAATATTATAATAATATAATTAGCATGACAGATCACTCTGTCATGCTGATTGAGTTAGAATAACAGACTGGAAGCTTTAAAAGGAGGGTGGTGCTTGAAATCATGTTCTTCCTCTGTTAACCATGGTTACCTGCAAGGAAACACATGCCATCATCATTGCTTTGCACAAAAAGGGCTTCACAGGCAAGGATATTGCTGCTAGTAAGATTGCACCTAAATCAACCATTTATCGGATCATCAAGAACTTCAAGGAGAGAGGTTCAATTGTTGTGAAGAAGGCTTCAGGGCACCCAAGAAAGTCCAGCAAGCGCCAGGACCGTCTCCTAAAGTTGATTCAGCTGCGGGATCGGGGCTCCACCAGTGCAAGGCTTGCTCAGGAATGGCAGCAGGCAGGTGTGAGTGCATCTCCAAGAAAAACATCAGGGACAGACTGATATTCTGCAAAAGGTACAGGGATTGGACTGCTGAGGACTGGAGTAAAGTCATTTTCTCTGATGAATCCCCTTTCCGATTGTTTGGGGCATCCGGAAAACACCTTGTCTGGGGAAGACAAGGTGAGCGCTACCATCAGTCCTGTGTCATGCCAACAGTAAAGCATCCTGAGACCATTCATGTGTGGGGTTGCTTCTCAGCCAAGGGAGTGGGCTCACTCACAACTTTGCCTAAGAACACAGCCATGAATAAAGAATGGTACCAACACATCCTCCGAGAGCAACTTCTCCCAACCATCCAAGAACAGTTTCTTTTCCAGCATGATGGAGCACCTTGCCATAAGGCAAAAGTGATAACTAAGTAGCTCGGGGAACAAAACATCGACATTTTGGGTCCATTGCCAGGAAACTCCCCAGACCTTAATCCCATTGAGAACTTGTGGTCGATCCTCAAGAGGCGGGTGGACAAACAAAACCCCACAAATTCTGACAAACTCCAAGCATTGATTATGCAAGAATGGGCTGCCATCAGTCAGGATGTGGCCCAGAAGTTAATTGACAGCATGCCAGGGCGGATTGCAGAGGTCTTGAAAAAGAAGGGTCAACACAGCAAATATTGACTCTTTGCATAAACTTAATGTAATTGTCAATAAAAGCCTTTGACACTTATGGAATGCTTGTAATTATACTTCAGTATACCATAGTAACATCTGACAAAAATATCTCATATCACTGAAGCAGCAAACTTTGTGAAGACCAATGCTTGTGTCATTCTCAAAACATTTGACCACGACTGTACACACAACAAGTAGGCCACATGGGGGAGAGGCGTGGTGCCAAGAGTTGTTGCTTTATTTGTTTTTTTGAAACCAGGTTTGCTGTTCACTTTAGCTGCACTATATGAGATGGATAAAATAATACTGGATGTTTCCTTGAATTTGTTCTGGACCCAGGGAGTGTGAAAAGACCCCTGGTGGCATGTCTGGTGGGGTAAGTGTGTGTGTGTCAGTGCTATGTGTAAGTTAACTATGCAAACAATTTGGAATTTCCAACACATTAATGTTTCTTATAAAACAAGATGTGATGCAGTCAGTCTTTCCTCAGCCATAGTATTAATATTAGCCCTCTGACTACAATGAAGAGCAAGATATGCCGCTCTGTTCTGGACTAGCTGCAGCTTAACTAGGCCTTTCTTTGCAGCACTTGACCATATGACTGGACAATAATCAAGATAAGATCAAACTAGAGCCTGCAGGAATTGCTTTTTGGAGTGTGGTGTCAAAAAAGCAGACCTCTCCCCATCTTTACAACCATTGAATCTATATGTTTTGACCATGATGGTTTACAATCTAAGGTAACACCAAGTAATTTAGTCTCCTCAACTTGTTCAACAGCCACACCATTCATTACCAGATTCAGCTGAGGTCTAGAACGTAGGGAAGGATTTGTACCAAATACAATGCTCTTAGTTTTATAGATGTTCAGGACCAGTTTATTACTGGCCACCCATTCCAAAACTGACTGCAACTCTTTACTAAGAGTTTTAGTGACTTTATTGGCTGTGGTTGCTGATGTGTATATGGTTGAATCATCAGCATATATGGACACACATGCTTTGTTTAATGGCAGTGGCAGGTCATTGGTGTTAATAGAAAAAAATAGAGGGCCTAGAGAGCTGCCCTGCGGTACACCACACTTTCCGTTTGACATTAGAGACACTTCCGTGAGTTCTATTTGATAGATAGCTCTGAATCCACGATATGACAGAGCTTGAAAAGCCATAATACATACATGTTCTCAACAACAGGTTATGGTCAATAATATCGAAGGCTGCACTGAAATCTAACAGTACAGCTCCCACAATCTTCTTATTATCCATTTCTTTCAACCATTCATCAGTCATTTGTGTCAGTGCAGTACATGTTGATTGTCAAATAATTTCTCAATTTGCAGTAAGTCAGCCAGTTAGATGTGCAGCCAGACTTATCAGCCACTCATTTTTCCCCATCTCTTTCAACCATACAGTTATTTAATTCCTTGTCAATCCATGGAGCCTTAATAGTTCTAACAGTCAGTTTCTTAACAGGTGCATGTTTATCAATAATTGGAAGAAGCAATTTCATAAATTCATAAAGTGCATCATCTGTAGGCTCCTTATTAATCACATCAGAACAACAAATATTTTCAACATCATCCACATGAGTCACAGCAAAATCTTTTGTATGATCTCTTATACACTATTTTAGGACTAGCTTTTGGAACTTTGGCTTTCCTGGATATAGCCACTGCATCCAATGGGTACAGATACAGCTTTAGAACAAAGTTCTACAGTATTAGTAAAAATGTAATAATAATAAAAAAAATAACATGTGGATGATTTTATTCCTGTAGTGTTTGTAAACAGCCTGGTAGGTTGATTATTAACCTGAACCATATTACAGGCACTGGTTACAGTGAGAAGCTTCCTTTTGTGTGGACGACTTGATGAAAACCTCTCTGTTTACATCACATACACTATCAAGCATTTCACAAACATTATTTAGATACTGACTGTTAGCACTTGGTGGCCTATAGCAACACCCCAAAAGGAAAGGCTTCAGATGTGCCAAGTGATCCTGCAACCACATGTAATGAATACTCGGACAGAGTGGTAAGATCCAATCGCAGAATTGCGATGTTTTATTAAAGTACAGACAAGGGAATTGCTTAATCGTGGTCGGGCGAGCTGTGGTCAAAACCGGGCAAGGCAGAGACAGGCAGAGGTACCAAGGGAGCGGGCGTAGTCGTAGTCGAGGGCACAGGCACAGGATCAGAGTACGGTAATCACTGGGATAGACAAGCATAGGATTAAGCAATTCGGGGAGTCAAACAACGAAGCACAGGTCGGATACACTGGTAATCAAAAACAACAAACTCTCTCTCTCTCTGAACAAAACGCTTAGCAAGTCACAATGGAACAATACCTCGCACCAACTGAACTTCTGAGCACACCTTATATCCTACTCTAATTACTGACAGGTGTGCTCAGAACTCAGGTGAAACAGATCGAGTCTGATGACTCCCCCTCTCTGTAGATCGGGGGAGTGTCAGACTCTGTCTAGACCCAGCCAAACCCCGATCCCTTATACCACAACACTTCAATAACACTTGACATAAAATATTCTCTAAGCATTACAGGGAAATTGCTCTGAATATATACAGCAACACCTCCTCCATAAGCGTTCCTGACTCTTCTATAGATGTTATATCCTTGTATTGCTACTGCTGTATCATCAAAGGAATCATCTAAGTGTGTCTCAGAATGGCTAATGGATGTTTGCCGTTGATGAGGAGGAGTGAAAGAGATGGGGTTTAATACTGGCAACCTGTTCAATCTCACTCACTGTGTCTTCCTGGACAGGAAGTGGAAGGTGTGGAAATATATTAGCTCTACAAATGGATTACTTTAATATCTCTATCATCATCCTCTAATAATCCTCTCTCTCTCTCTCTCTCTCTCTCTCTCTCTCTCTCTCTCTCTCTCTCTCTCTCTCTCTTTCCATACCTCCCCATCCCCCTCTACCTTCCATCAGTGTGCTCCACCAGTAAACAACTAGCCTGTGGAGAACTTCAAAGTAGGTCCTCAGGGCTCCCCACTCCCCAGTGTAGGGATGGAGAGATGCTATGTGTTTCATGGGGTCTCACTGACAGAGCGATGTCTGTGGAATTAACAATACAACTCTACGGTTCAGAGGAAGAGAGAAAGATAGAGAGAGAGAGAGAGAGAGAGAGAGAGAGAGAGAGAGAGAGAGAGAGAGAGAGAGAGAATGAGAATCTGTATCATGTAGTATTATATTATCACAGTTTTTCCCTCCTCCAGTACACATTTGTATTGTAGCCCTGGACAAAAACACCTGATTCAAATGTCAAGGGCTTGATGATTAGTTGACAAGTACAATCAGGTGTGCTTCTCCGGGGCCACAACAAGATATGTATTGTTGGGGGCAGTGGAGGCTGCTCAGGGGAGGACGGCTCATAATAATGGCTGGAGTGGAATGGCTGGAATGGAGTGAATGGAATGGTATCAAACAGATAAAAACCATGTGTTTGATACCATTCCATTTACTCCATTCCGACCATTATTATGAGCTGTCCTCCCCTCAGCAGCCTCCACTGGTTGGGTGTACTCGAGGACCGGAGTTGGGAAACACTGTAGTAGAGTATAAAAATGTTTTGTCTATCAAACCCATTCATTGTTTCAGAGTCTCGTACCAAGCTGTATATATTCTTCCCTGTATCTTCCCATGATGGCTCATAGTGTCTATGATTGCTCAGGGGACATTCATACATCACTGTCTTATTGCTCTCCCTCTGCAGCTAGACACTAATGAGAAACAGTTGACTGTTCATTCCAGCCCTCAGTCATACACACACACACACACACACACACATACACACACACATACACACACACACACAGATATGCATGTGCACCCATGCATGCATGCATAGGAACGCATGCACACACACATTAATGCTGACACGGACACACACAAACATAGGCATGCATGCATAGGCATTTACGCAAGCACACGCACGCACACACACACACACACACGCACACACACACACACACTTACTGTCCATCATGTCCTATGAGCAGGGTAAAGACAGAGCCAGCAAAAACAGCAGCTGACAGACCGTAATAGAGCCTGGCTGTCAGTGTGTTGTCAGGAGTATCCCCCTGAGGATAGACTGGTCACTTAAAGCCATGATTACTCTTGATAGGTGTTAGCCTGGTGTTACAGTACAGTGAGGGGAGCTCGGCCAGGTCAAGGGATACTCATAGCTCAGGATCTAGAATAGCCCCTGGCATAGATAGCCTACCGAAGTGTGAAAAGAGTGTGGATCTCTATTAATTGTCCTCACTGTAGTAATACTTATCTAACTGTGCATTCATATGAAAAGTACTTGGATTAAAATGATGATGTAATCTTTTATTTCACGGACATGTTGGAGGTGTGTTTGAGCGTCCAGTGAACCTCATCAATGTTACAGTCTCTAGAGCAGAGAAATGGCTTCTCTCAATGTCCTTGTAACTAGATCACTGTGATGCCCTGACCACTTCATGTGGATAGAGGAGTGGGTGTGTGCGTGTGTGTTTTTGTGTGTGTAGGTGTGTGTCCGTGCATGTCTGTATGTACATGCATGTCTGTTTGTTTGTACACCTGGGTGAACCTTTGATCCTCTTATTGGGGAGTTGAATATTTGAATTCATAAATGGACACATCTCACAATCCCTTGTACTGTCTCTCCTCTTTATCCACCCATTCATCCCCCTCTCTCTTCTCTCTCTCCCCTTTCAGAGTTAATATGTTCTGCGTCTTTTCTAGATTAACAATCATCAAAAATACATGTACAGTGTCTATGTTATGTTGATTTAATTCAATGTCTACTTTATCAACAGTATGTTGATGTCAGGCTGGTCTTTGTTGTGGAGAGTGCACTCATGTAGGACTAAGATGTTTCTCAGGTTAAAGATAGAGCTTGGCTGTTGCCTAAAACGATGTGCTGCAACTACTTCTCTCAGCTCATTATCCATGCATGTAGGCCACTGGAATATGCAGCTCTGGGGAGGCTGTACATCTGGTGACCGCAGGCATGACAGAGACAGAAAAGTGCAGTTTGACAGAAATCGTACCTGTGAGAATTCATAAAATACCTACATTCTCAAAGTCATGGATAAAGCTCACTATTCTGTCACCCTTCAAGGTGATAAAACGACAAGATCACGCTCCAGAGTTATCTTACAAGGACTACATCATGATGTGTGAAAACATGAGGTACATACAGTATGTGTGGTAACCCATTACTCTGATGACAGCAATATATCCTCCCTGCTGTAATATAGGCAAAGAGAATGAGGCTGTAGTATGATAATGTTCCTATCGTCCCTATTTAGGTTGACTTATTTCACCAATCTCCCTGTAATCTGTTGGAAACCCACCAGTAACACAGCACCTTCAGGCCGCTCAGATATGTGGTGATATGTGGGCTCTATTTTAAGCATGTGAATCAAAAATAATTAGGCCCTGAGATTGCGAGGCGTTATTAAAATGCTAAACAGTTGAATGGGTGGATAACAAGACAATCTAAACCTCATCAGGACATGGGAGGGAAGGACGGAGGGAGAAAATAGAACATGTCTGCTTTGTATTCACTGTGGGTGATTGTTATTTCATATATTACAGAATGTAATATGCCCATAGATCATTATTGACCAAATGAACTCAATGCTGATGTATTCACTCTCCCCTACCTGTAGTGGTTTGATATATTTTTGGTTTATTTATTATTTTTGGTGAATTCAAACACATATGCCTAACCTAAGCATGCTGCTTCACATATCAACAGTAGTGAACATTTGCTGCAGAAATATTAACTGTTTTTATTAATTGATCATAGTATAGCTTTTGCTATATTGAAATGTTCATTAGGCCTACTGGACGGATTTCTCCATAGAGGTGTCTGTTAGGGTGGAGATCAAATCTTCAGCAGAGTCAGTTTCACATCCTCATCAGCAGCGATCATGTCCTTAGTGCTCTCAGGGGTCAGTGCCATGTCAGGAGTGGAGTTCTGGGTGCTTGAGTCTGATGTGTGAACCTCTGTCATGGTCTCTGATGACTGGGTGGTCACCATGGAGATCTGTCTCTGGGAGGTGGCAGTGGTCTGTGTGTCTGTGTTCATATCTGTTGTCTGTGTTTCTGTCTGCGCCTGTGTCGAAGTGTTGGTAGTGGATGGCTTTCTCTCTGTCCTAGTTGCCATAGACGAGGTGGTCAGAGGGACTCCAGGTAGCTGCCACTCCAGCGGGAGGATGGCCAGGTTCCTAGCCAGGGAGAACTGGGAGAGGGAGCTCTATCCGGAGGAAGAGGAGGGTTAGGTTGAGGTCAGAGGGGAAACTGCCTGGATGTGTGAATCTCTGTCTGTCCGTATAGTAAGTCAGGTTTCAGTAACTTACGTGGGCACGTGGTAGAGTCGGAGAGTCAGGTCTTATGTATATTTCCTCCACATGGGTCTTCACTTGCCGGGGTGTCCTTTGATTTGCCTGCATAAGACAATTGCAATACCCAATGATAAAACATTATGGGAAAGATCTTTTGCTCACAATAAAATATGATACAGCATGTTTGCTTGTCTCACAGAGTTCGGTCTTTGTCCCAAATGAGTTCCCTTGTCTGTTTCTGGTGTTGTACTTCTGGGTTCGTGGTCTTGAGATGATTTAAATAGCTGGACTTCAGTCCAGTCTTTCTCCCTCCCTACCTTTCCATTACTCTTGTCCTTGACCTTTTTGGTTGTAACATCTCCTCCAGACCAGTCTGAGCCTGTTTAGACATTTTGATTTTGAAGACACATCTTTCCAAGTGGAGCAATATCATTCTATATCTAATCAACAGACAACCCATAACACTCACCAGTATCAGACGCAGTATCTTCGTCCTGGTCCTTTTTACTCTGTCTGTACTGAGAGGCACGAGTTTTCTTCAGCTTGACTTTCCCTCCACAGCAGAAGAGAGTGAACAGCTGCAGGGCCGCCACAGCTGAATAGATGCTCTGCTTCTTCTCTTTCTGCTGGGTCTCCTTTGCTTTCTCCACAGGGGAGACCTCAGGGTCACAATCAGTACATCAGTTAGAAATCTACTGATATTTCAAACTACAATATCAATAGCCAATGAGCTCTAGTGTGTTTCCATGGCAAAATGTTACCCAATAATAACTAGGGTTAGTGCTAACCGAGATCCTTGAGACATCCCTACCCTAAACCCTAACTCTAACCATTTCAATTTCAATGGGGGTAAGGTCAGAGTTGGGACGTTCCATGGATTCCGTTAAGACTTTTTAACTAGTAGGGCCTACCCCATCCGAAGGGGCATTGTGACATTATCACATTTGTCAAGCAGTATCAAATTCAACACAATATACTGTGTTTTCCTTATTGTGGTCATTATCAATTATCAAATGCATTGGTAAATCCTCATTGATAAGCAGGTTTGGATGTCTTACCGAGTTAGATCTTTGTTTATTGTCTTTTTCTGTTTCCAGTGTCGTTCTGCGTTTGTGGTCCTGAGATTTACATTTTAGTCATTTAGCAGATGCTCTTATCCAGAGCGACTTACAGTTAGTGAATACATATATTATTTATTTTTTTATACTGGCCCCCCGTGGGAATCGAACCCACAACCCTGGCGTTGCAAATGCCATGCTCTATCAACTGAGCTACATCCCTGCCGGCCATTCCCTCCCCTACCCTGGGCCAATTGTGCGCCGCCCATGAGTCTCCCGGTCGGCTGCGACAGAGCCTGGATTCGAACCAGGATCTCTAGTGGCACAGTTAGCACTGCGATGCAGTGCCTTAGACCACTGCGCCACTCAGGAGATTTCTAAACTTCAATCCAAACTTTCTCGCTCCGAACCTTTCCTTTACTATTGTCCTTGATCCTTTTCACATCACCTGCAGAATAGTCAGAGCCTGTAAGTGAAACATTTCCAAGACACATTATGTTTTTTTTCCAAGTGAAGCCTAAATAATTGTACTATGTAGCAGCACTAGTCAATAGACACCTCCTCACACTCACCAGTATCAGAGTCATTATTGTTGTTCGTATCGTGTATCGTTGTTGCCTTTCTCCCCTCACCACTCTGGGAGGGATCAAATGGTGTCTTCTTCATCCTGATGCAGCTCAGCAGTGTAAATAGCTGAAGAAAGGTCAGGGCTGGAGGGATGCTCTTCTCCTTGGGTTTCTTTTTATGTTTATGGGTCTCCTTTCGTTGCTCCCAAGGAGAGACCAGAGTGACAGGGTCACTAAGTGTCTGACCCATAACACGCTAGGGTAGTGTACTGTTGTAATCAATCAAATCAGTTATAGGTTGAGAGATGTCTAACTGAGCTTGTCTAACAATTTTAATGTGGTCTGGGATTATGTTAGAAGTGTGTTTCCGTGGCAACATGTTACCTCATAATGTTCCCTAGTGCTCCATCCCTGGTAAAGTGGCATTGTGACATCATCAAGTTATTTACTCATCCACATATCCACCCAGAACACTGGAGCAGCCTATTACTATAGACCTAGTCTGCCTATATGTCTGTATGTCTGTCTGTCTGTACAGATGTAGGATCTTAATTTGATCACTCTTTTGTTGCTGAGATTTGTACTGCAGAGCAAGAAATGCAAACTTGTATTGTATTACAAAAGGCTTCTAAAGTTTGTAATTTCCATTTTAAAATGTCAGACTTGATTTGCCCAAACAGAAAATGTATCAACCCCTACAAAAAATGTCCATTCATTATAATCCACATCATAATTCACATTTCCTGTTGCTGCAGAATTATTTTCCTGCTGTAGCAAACTGGCTCAAATTAAGATCCTACATCTGTATGTCTGTCTCTCTCTTTCCTTCTCTCTCCATCTCTCTCTCTGCCTGTACTCATATTCAACCTCTGCCTTCACCCTATTGCAGCACTTTGTTTTCTCATCTATTGCCTGCCTGCATCATGTTGCAAGGAGAGGGTGGCTGAGCACAGGTCAATCACTCCACATTGAGAATGATTATACAGTTGATTATCAAGTGCCACACTCAACATATTACTACTGTTGGCAATCAGAATACATACTTGTTGTAGTCCAAGAGTCTACTCAGTGAATATATGCAGGCCAGTGGGCAAGAGTCATGGCAACACATCTATATTCACACCTCCTCTATGTCTGCACTATTAAAAGCAGATCGCCGCCACATGTAGAATAAGAGATAGCAAGCCTCCCTGGCTCAGCGCCTGTTAGTGTCAGATTTGAAGAGCTACATGTCAGCCTGATAATTACTCTGTGTCATCCGCTGAGGCAATTAGTGATAAAAGCTCACACAACGTGATAGGCTAACACCTCTGTAGGTACCTGGATGGATCACAGTAGCTTATCCACTTCACTCAGACCACTAATGATAGGTTTGCAGGTATGCACGCACACACGCACAAACACAAACACACACCACATGCACTCACTCACACACACACACACACACACACACAGGCACACACTTCACACTCACACACTCCTATTGTCATACAGTAATGGTTGGTGTAGGTGGACTGCGGGACCATGGGTCGTAGGTGTTAACCAGATGAGAGGCGACTGCAGGACCATGGGTCGTAGGTGTTAACCAGACGAGAGGCGACTGCAGGACCATGGGTCGTGGTTGTTAACCAGACGAGAGGCGACTGCAGGACCATGGGTCGTGGTTGTTAACCAGACGAGAGGCGACTGCAGGACCATGGGTCGTGGTTGTTAACCAGACAAGAGGCGACGGCAGGACCATGGGTCATGGTTGTTAACCAGACGAGAGGCGACTATAGGACCATGGGTCATGGTTGTTAACCGGACAAGAGGCGACGGCAGGCTGGCTGTCATAAAGGCGCTCAGAGAGACCTGTGACACTGCGCATACTAATGACAACTGAATTATTCATCTGTAGCGCGGCAACATCCAACAGCAGCGCAGCTAGCTAACGGCCTGGTTTATATCAGTCAGGGATGAGAGGCCTTATCTACATCACAGCAACTCTAACCAACGGCCTAAGTGATGCTATATGCTAGACAGAGGAGAAAAGAGGGATCATAGACAACAGAAAATAAACAGACTGCAGCTAGCTGAATGTAATGGGGAGCAGAGGCTTTTTCTATAGTGCAGTAGCAACAGTATATGTCTGTTGAGAGCACTAGTGGTAGGGGTGATTTACACTCTCTCTTTATGATGGTCCATGTCAATGCCCTGCTTAGCATTGATATAACGATACAGAAAAATGCATGGAAGAAAATTACATTTACATTGGCCTCCCTAGCTGGGATGAGATAACAAAGATATCATCACTGTGTGGCTGGTACTCTAATTTATTGATGTTGTGTGAGGAAGAAAGTGGTGCTCTCTCCATATGACATATAGCACACACACACACACACACACACACACACAAACACACACACAGAAAGACAGTTTATCTGCCCATGTCGTCTGGTGGTCGACTCCATAGAGATCCAATTAAATTACAAAAGGGTCTATGTCATAATCCCTCAAAGTTATAGAAGGGGGTGATAAAGGCAGCTATTTTCGTCAGGAGAAATCCAAACCAGTCTAATTGGAATGAATGGCAGTAGAGGCATCGGTGTTGCATTTCCTGTTTTTACTTCTGCAAGAAAAGAAAAGAAAGGTATGATAAATATCAGAAGTTGTGTAATAGAAATATTGTAACCCCAAAATATTGACGTATAATTATAAATACAGTTTATACAGGTTTATACATATTTTCGGTCTAAATAGCCTCTAAAATATATGTAAACAGACCGTAAATGTCAACATTTGTATTTTCTTAGAAAGCTGTGAGTGTTATTATATTATACAATATCAGTACTTGTTGCATTTAAAACTTGTCTAAATCCTATCATCAACTGATTTCAGCAAGTGTATGATGTGGATTGACTGCATTGTTTAAATGGAATATTTGGCATATTGGCACAATTTGAAAAATTTATGGAATCATGCCTCTAAAACTGTCTGGCTATAGCTAGCAAACATACAATGCAGATAATCTCCAAATTCATTGTTTTACACAATATCTTATCACAGCACTGCAAACCATGTTTGACCAAGTCCCTGACCAAAATGGCTGATGCTTTAGACCATCATAAGAAGGTTCATATCCATTCTAGTATTCTAATTCCTAATTCTATTTCCAAAGCATCCTGTAGGCTTCATAGAAATGGGAAATTGCCCTGCTTATAGTGAACGTTGCATCATCACCATCATCTAAATGGTGTCACGCCTCATCTTCTAAAGTGTCCCATATGTAGGGAGAGAATGTATAGGCTGATGACCAGTGGTGAAAGAAGTACCCCGTTGTCATACTTGAGTAAAAGTAAAGATACCTTAATAGAAAATGACTCAAGTAAAAGTGAAAGTTACACAGTAAAATACTACTTGAGTAAAATTCTAAAAGTATTTGGTTTAAATATACTTAAGTACCAAAAGTAAATGTAATTGCTAAAATATACTTAAGTATTAAAAGTAAAAGTATAAATCATTTAAGCAAACCAGACCATTTTCTAGTTTTGTATTTTATTTACGGATAGCCAGGTGCACACTCCAACACAGATATAATTTACAAACAAAGCATGTATGTTTAGTGAGTCTGCCAGATCAGAGGCTGTAGGAATGACTAAGGATGTTCTCTAGATACTGTAAGTGAGTGAATTGGACCGTTTTCCTGTCCTGCTAAGCACTCAAAATGTAATGAGTTGTCACACCCTGGCTCTGGGGACTCTTAAATGTTGAGCCAGGGTGTGGACTTGTTATGTTTAGTTTTCTATGGGTTTTATTCTAGATCGTTTATTTCATCCACGTCTACACGGCGTGGATGACGGGACTGCTGGAGGCAGCTAGAGGGCGCATCGGCGATCTAGGAGAGGAGGCCACCAGGTTTGGGGGGCTGGACGGATGGTTGGCGGAGCCTAGAGGTAGAGCAGAGCCAACTCCCCGTACTCAGGCTAGGCAGCGTGAGACTGGGCAGGCTCCGGGTTATGCGGAGCCACGTACTGTGCCGCGAGTGTTCCGGCACAGTCCTGTACGTCCTGTGCGAGCACCACGCACGTGTCGTGCTAAGGTGGGCATGTAGCCAGGACGGAGTGTGCCGGCTCAACGCTCGTGGCCTCCAGTACCCCTCCTCGGTCCCGGATATCCTGCGCCAGTGCCACGTGCTGTAGCGCCAGTACGAGTGCACAGCCCTGTACGTCCTGTGCTGATGCCTCACACACAGGGTGTGGAGATAGGCATCCAGCCAGGACGGGTTGTGTCAGCTCTCCGCTCCAGACCTCTAGTCCGTCTCCACAGTCCAGCCCGGCCTGTTCCTGTCCCTCACACCAAGCCTGTGGTGCGCGTCGCCAGCCCGGTCCATTCCTGCTCCCCGTACCAAGCCTGTGGTGCGCATCGCCAGCCCGGTCCGGCCTGTTCCTGTCCCTCGCACCAAGCCTGTGGTGCGCGTCGCCAGCCCGGTCCGGCCTGTTCCTGTCCCTCGCACCAAACCAGTGGTGCGCGTCGCCAGCCCGGTCCGGCCCGTTCCTGCTCCCCGCACCAAGCCAGTGGTGCGCGTCGCCAGCCCGGTCCGGCCCGTTCCTGCTCCCCGCACCAAGCCAGTGGTGCGCGTCGTCAGTCCGGCACGGTCCGTGCCTGTTCCACCGGTGCTTGGTCCGGCACCGGTCAGCTGCTCCACTCCGGAGCCAGAGCAATCCGCTCCACCGGTGTCCAGTCCAGCTCCGGCCAGCGGGGCCAGACCAGACCATGGGCGCTACGGGGGGGTAGAGGGAGAGTGGTGGTCATGCCCGGAGCCGGATCTGCCTCCGAGGCGGAATGCCCACCCGGCCCCTCCCCTATTGTGTTTGGTTGGCGCGGTCGCAGTCCGCGCCTTTGGGGGGAGGTACTGTCACGCCCTGCCTCTGGGGACTCTTAAATGTTGAGCCAGTGTGTGGACTTGTTATGTTTAGTTTTCTATGGGTTTTGTTCTAGATCGTTTATTTCTATGTTGGCCAGGGTGGTTCCCAATCAGAGACAGCTGTAGCTCGTTGTCTCTGATTGGGGACCATACTTAGACAGCCTGTGTTCACTAGTTTATTGTGGGATCTTGTTCCGTATGGTTTGTTGTATTACCTAGGACTTCACGTATCGTTTTGTTGTTTTTGTTCTTGTTGTGTACACTTAATAAAGTATGTACGCCTATCACGCTGCGCCTTGGTCCGCTTCTCATAACGATCGTGACATGAGTAGTTTGGGTGTCAGGGAAAATGTACGGAGTAAAAAGTACATTATTTTCTTTAGGAATGTAGTGAAGTAAACATTGTCAAAAATATAAATAGTAAAGTACAGATACCAAAAGAAAACTAATGAAGTAGTAATTTAAATTATTTTTACTGAAATACTTTACACCACTGCTGATGACATACTCAGCTAAAAAAAGAAATGGATGGCTCCAGTTCCAGAGTTCTCTCTTGTCATACTCAAAACTAACACAATGTTGGCTTGTTATAGACGTGGATGGAGCTATGATGTAGCGCTGGTAAATGTGGTTAACCTTTACAGTAGCCATAAGAGTGATTTCCAGAAATGGTAAAAGTCCAAACAACAACAGATGTTACATGATTCCCATGACTAAAGTCAATACAAAGGCAGTCATCATTCAGGTAGAGTTCAACATATAAAGTCATTAATCACTAAAAACAGCAGAGAAGGAAACATGGATATTCAACAGAAGTCATGGTTGACATATCCTGGTCTACAGTATATCTGATAGGCTGGCTCAAAACACGAGGTACAACTGGTTAGATTAGAACACCACACTTCTAGTGCTGCGGTAGTAGGCACAGATCTAGGATCAGTTTACCCTCCTAATCCCTAACTTTACCATTAGGAGGAACATGCTAAATTGACCTGAGAACAGCATATGGAGAAGGTACAACTCCATCAGACTCTGATTTCTGGCACTCTGTGAGGGGCAGGCATGTCTGATTGAAAACACTCTCTCTGACAGTGACAAATCACAGCTCATCATGACTGGAGGCAGCTAATCCATGGAGAGCAACGGTGGAGTAATTTAGCCCCAGAACACGCAGCCTACGCAATGAGGAGACACATGGTTCGATAGCCAATCAGTTTGCTCTAAAACTGACGAGCCTGTATGATACCGGAGGAAACAGTGGAGTCAATATTCTGTCAGAGCCTCAAATGTACAAGTACATGTATCCCCAAGAGGTATGCATAGCAACACAGTATTATTGACTGAACCCAGCTGATAAAGTGAAACAGTGGTTAGCAACTAGGCATGTATCCAGATTATTCTAAAGCATATTGATAAGTCATCTGTGAATGTTCCGAGCAGATGTTAATTTGGCATTGGTTCTATGTGGAGTCAATAGTAACCTGCTCACTAATACAGGCATTTCTTCCTGTAATGGTTATCCACTCGGGTGCAATCTCATTGATAGGATTTGTAATATGCTAAAATAAACAACGGATCATCGACAAGGTACAAAACACATGACTAGACCCCATCTCCATCTCTCAGAAAAACACTTAGACTCACACGCACAGGCACACACACATTTCTCTGTTAATGTCATATGACTATCTCTTGATTCCCCTTCTCTCTGGTCTTGGTCGTCTCTCCCCCGCTCTCTATTTCGCGGTCACTCAGTTTGTGCCTTTTGCTATTTTATTTTGACATTTAGCTTACATCCCCCAATTACACACAATAATTGTATTAATTTACATGATCAGATTAGGCATGTTGGTTTTCATTACCATCTGGTTTTACACTTGCCTTTTAACGCCTCAAGAGAATCTGTGGTTGTCATAGCAACAGGCGAGGAATATTAACATTGACCACCCAGCTGTTTTTTATTAATAAATATTTATTGATAACTTTTGAAAGGACATTTTTACGTACAGGTACTAAGTCTAAGAAATGAATTGCCACTGCACATGTCATGTGATCATCTGACAGAACTTCACATTCTATTCCAAGAACAGAAACAGAAAACAACTGAGGAGAAGATATTCCACCAAAACCCATGACCTCATGCACCGTTTCCAAATGAAAGATGTATGTCAGTTCGACTGGTCGATTTTAAGTACACTGTGCAATACAGACACACCCCATTAAAAACTGGTAGAGCAAGACTAATGTAAAAAACGGTTACTTCAAACTCAGGCTTAGATCAAACTGTTAAAACTGCCTGGTTGTTTTTGTCATCGATTTTCTTTTTGGAACTGAATAAAAAAGAAAACAACCATATTATGTGGTCACTCAACATGCAACTGAATCAATCCAGCTCCCCATGCAAAAGTCCTGTCCCAGAGACACAGAGCTGACAATGGTTGGTCTCTGATAACCGTGAAATCGACAGCACACAGTCGTGACGTATAACCGTATGTCGACCACTCAGCAGGCCGATGCTCCTATGGTTGGGCTGGTCCGCCTGGCTCTTCTCCTTGTGGTCGTATTCCGGGAAGGACCAGACGCTTACGGAGACGGAGGAGTCTTCAGGGAATTACAGGACCCTGCCTGGCTCCCGCCTGTGGTGCCTTGGTACTGTGGGAGAGAGAGAGAAGAGAGAGAGATACATCTCCAATAAAGATAGCTGTGTACATGTAGATTAGTAGTCCTAGAGACATTCTGTAGAGGGCATGAAGATAACAGATCACTTCGGTTCAGTGTATTGACCAAATCTGGTACTTTGATTAACCGATTCAATTGTGAGTTCTGTTAGTAGGTCAAGTTCATTGCACTGTAGTTAAAGCTTATAAGCAGCAATTGTAACCTAAAGACATTAATAAGATTTCAC
Source organism: Coregonus clupeaformis (assembly GCF_020615455.1). Lineage (NCBI taxonomy): Eukaryota > Metazoa > Chordata > Actinopteri > Salmoniformes > Salmonidae > Coregonus > Coregonus clupeaformis. The sequence continues at coordinate 199,599 of NW_025533587.1, forward strand.
TAATTCAAGACTCTCTCACTAATTGTATGTGCTAAGTAACAAGCTGTGCCACAGTAAAATCTGTTTTGGAAATGATCTTTATTTCCTCTGAATCCTCCTTAGAGGACTGCCAAACAGAACTACTCTCTAAAGCACCCGTAGTGAAAACAAAGATTCTCTCAAACTCCCAGCACTTCAACATGAAAGCTCTTGATTGATTCTCTTCTTTCGCTTGCAGAAATCTAGCCGCTTAGAATCGGTTAGTTAAGCAAGCAGAAAAATGTTTTCCTCTCTTTTCATCTCAGCGAGGTCAGATCTATTTTCCAGTGAAAGGGTCAGTTCTTCTTGACAGTAATTGTTTTGTTTGCTGGCTAAAAAGCAAAAAGACAGAAGCCATTACAGAAAGAGAGTGAGGGAGAGAGTGATGGGTTACAGAGCAAACAAACATAAACAAACATAGTTGCGTTTGAAGTCCTTTCACGTCCCGGGCGTGTTTTGAATATGTGATTTTTGGGGGGAGGGCCTTGTGAAGGCAGAACAACATTGATTCAAATGGCTGGGGAGGCAGACTGCTAAATAATAGATGTGCTTTCCTGGGGGCTCAAATGAGGATTTCAAAGCATAGTCACATAATGTAATTAAGTAAGTAACCCTGAAGCAAACAGAATAGTCTGCTTAATTGTTCCATTTCTCAAATCCTGCTCTGTCTGTCGCTCTACCTCTTTTCTTGCTCTCCTACTGTCTCTTTCACTTCATCTGCAGTATGTCTCTCTCTATCTGTCTGTCTGTCTGTCTGTCTCTTTCTCTCCTTCGCTCCCTCTCTAGACCTTGGTGGTTCACTCAGCTGTGTTCAACAGGAAGACACTCTCCTTTGATGCCAACACAATAAAGCCATTACTCAAGGCTGAGTGTACAGGTCACACACTCTCCTTCAACTCCTCAACACTCCTCTCCACACTCTGCCATAATAATAATAATAATAATAATAATATATGTATTCTTATACCTTGGGGGAAAATATATTTCCAATTAATGTCAGCTATTGTATGTATACATTGTTCAGCTACCTTGTACATAATAACATCTTATACAATGCAATGTAGACATGAAATGTAGAAAGGCCTTGATTCTTCTTCAGAAGAATCAGTATTCTTGCTGCCATGCTTGGGAAGTAACTACCGTTGACCACCTGCACACATGAAAGTCTGATTTTAATTGTTTTTTTTCTTAGTAGATTTGTCTCAACTACAACTTCAAAACATCAAGGTAGACCTACTCGCTGAGAGCCTTGCCATTCTCAGCTGCGGTTGTTTTTAACAATGGAGGATTTTTTGCGCTGGGAGATAGAGAGGTTAAGAACCTCTTAGGGTATTGATTAATGAGAAGAATGAGGCCTTAGAAAATAGGATAATAATTTTGAATGAGTTTCTGTGGCAGGTAACGGCACTCAACCGTCTGAAGTCTGAAACCACCAGACATCGGTCAAACTAGTCAACTCAAAGATGTCGGGTATTTTGACAGTATGCAAACAAACCTATTTCAGTTGAGACAAACCTTGAAAATGATCCATTAGAAACAAAGACACATATGTGGGCACACACACACACACACACACACACATACACACACACACACACACACACACACACACACAAACAAACACCGGCTTTACCTCTATGAGCGGGTGCCAGTGGGCGATGGGTTTTCGCGGATACGACAGCATTTCGCTCCAGTGGTCTCGGCCCAGGTGCTCTGCATCGTTGCCCACTTTACACACCCCGATGACCTCATTATGGCCTACACTGGATAGGGAGACACACAGAGACCTTCATTACTCCTACCTTCGGACTGGAGATGAAGGAGTATTGTCTCTATCTAAACTTAATGTTTACTTGGGTAGTAAGATAAACCTACAAATGTATTCCTAACTTTAGATAGAACATTAAAGTAACATTACAGTAACCCTGTGTGGATCTAAAAGTGAATCACATGACTAATTGAAAATGTGTGAATTCAGTGAAGAATAGAAATGTTTGATGGGATGTGAAATCTCAGGAAAGAACATTCATATTGCGTCTGTATGAATGGTGTGACAGAACTGAATGATGCGACAGAATGAGAGTATATTTTCAATAATGGTGTGACAGAACAGTCATTCAAAGCTAGGTGATCTTGTGAATATGTCTGCCTTCACAGTAATGATGATACATTTGCTATGTTAGAAAAACATAGCGGTGCTAAAATAAGAAGAGATGAGAGAAAGAATAGAAGGAAGATAAAGCCGAGGAGATGTTGGAATGCTACCCACAAGATAGGAGGCCCTGGGGTAATGTAACCTTCTCTATTTCACTCTCTGCCTTGAAAGCTTTTTAACCCTCTATAGGCCTTGGATCAATTCTGAATCAGTATTGTCTTGACTGAAGGTATCTACTCTCTCAAGAGGCTATAAGAAGCCTGAGAGACTGACAAGTAGCACAGAGGTATATACTGCATAAGAACCACAATTGAAAAGCTACTGAGTCACTGAGTTCAAATCTATTGGATCTCTGAGTTAAAGTCCATTGACTCACCGGTCGTAGTCCATGACAGCGATCATAAGGCTGATCTGGTCAATGTTCTCTGGGGGGACATCAAAGACTATTGCTTCGTTGTAGACAGGGTTCAAAGTGTTCCTCTTAGTGGAGGTCTTCCTCTTCTTTAATCTCCGACCGTCACACATTAGAGAGACCTTCACATACGGGTCTGGAGATGAAGAGAGGAAAGGAGAGAGAGAGAGAGAGAGAGAGAGAGAGAGAGAGAGCGAGAGAGAGAGAGAGAGAGAGAGAGAGAGAGAGAGAGAGAGAGAGAGAGAGAGAGAGAGAGAGAGAGAGAGAGAGAGACATATTTCTGTTGTATACAGCATATGTTCATGTTAGGTAGTATTGAATAGAAACACATAGCAATAATTGGATACAGTGTTATAGTAGTGTGCTGAATAGAAATCCACAGTGAAATACAATGTGTTTTTGTGGTAGTGTTGATATGGTGTGAGGTAGTGTTGAGTTCTACCTGATGCCCCAGTGATGTCCATGGCCTTAAGGTTCCTGGCCTTGATCATGGTGATGGTCAGTCTGCCGGCGGTGGGCAGGTAGCACAGAGAGAACATCAGGTCTCCCAGGTCCACATTATCCTGCAGGGGGGAAACACAACACAACAATATCAACCACTGTATCCTGCAGGGTGGAAACACAACACAACAATATCAACCACTGTATCCTGCAGGGTGGAACACAACACAACAATATCAACCACTGTATCCTGCAGGGTGGAACACAACACAACAATATCAACCACTGTATCCTGCAGGGTGGAAACAACACTGATATATCAACCACTAAATAAATCATCTCAAAATAATCAATATACGGTCAGCTACAGGACTGTTTTGCTAGCACAGACTGGAACATGTTCCGGGATTCTTCAGACAGCATTGAGGAGTACACCACATCAGTCACTGGCTTCATCAATAAGTGCATCGATGATGTCGTCCCCACAGTGACCGTACGTACATACCCCAACCAGAAGCCATGGATTACAGGAAACATCCGCACTGAGCGAAAGGGTAGAGCTGCAGCTTTCAAGGAACGGGACTCTAACCCGGACGCTTATAAGAAATCCCGCTATGCCCTCCGACGAACCATCAAACAGGCAAAGAGTCAATACAGGGCTAAGATTGAATCGTACTACACTGGCTCTGACGCTCGTCGGATGTGGCAGGGCTTGAAAACTATTACAGACTACAAAGGGAAGCACAGCCGCGAGCTGCCCAGTGACACAAGCCTACCAGACGAGCTAAACCACTTCTATGCTCGCTTCGAGGCAAGCAACACTGAAGCATGCATGAGAGCACCAGCTGTTCCGGATGACTATGTGATCACGCTCTCCGTAGCCGATGTGAGTAAGACTTTTAAGCAGGTCAACATTCACATGGCCGCAGGGCCAGACGGATTACCAGGACGTGTACTCCGAGCATGTGCTGACCAACTGGCAAGTGTCTTCACTGACATTTTCAACATGTCCCTGACTGAGTCTGTAATACCAACATGTTTCAAGCAGACCACCATAGTCCCCGTGCCCAAGGACTCTAAGATAACCTGCCTAAATGACTACCAACCCGTAGCACTGACGTCTGTAGCCATGAAGTGCTTTGAAAGGCTGGTCATGGCTCACATCAACAGCATTATCCCAGAAACCCTAGACCCACTCCAATTTGCATACCGCCCCAACAGATCCACCGATGATGCAATCTCTATTGCACTCCACACTGCCCTTTCCCACCTGGACAAGAGGAACACCTACGTGAGAATGCTATTCATTGACTACAGCTCAGCATTCAACACCATAGTGCCCTCAAAGCTCATCACTAAGCTAAGGATCCTGGGACTAAACACCTCCCTCTGCAACTGGATCCTGGACTTCCTGACGGGCCGCCCCCAAGTGGTAAGGGTAGGTAACAACACATCTGCCACACTGATCCTCAACACGGGGGCCCCTCAGGGGTGCGTGCTCAGTCCCCTCCTGTACTCCCTGTTCACCCATGACTGCATGGCCAGGCACGACTCCAACACCATCATTAAGTTTGCCGACGACACAACAGTGGTAGGCCTGATCACTGACAACGATGAGACAGCCTATAGGGAGGAGGTCAGAGACCTGGCCATGTGGTGCCAGGACAACAACCTCTCCCTCAACAAGACCAAGACAAAGGAGATGATTGTGGACTACAGGAAAAAAAAGAGGACTGAGCACGCCCCCATTCTCATCGACGGGGCTGTAGTGGAACAGGTTGAGAGCTTCAAGTTCCTTGGTGTCCACATCACCAACGAACTATCATGGTCCAAACACACCAAGACAGTCGTGAAGAGGGCACGACAAAGCCTATTCCCCCTCAGGAGACTGAAAAGATTTGGCATGGGTCCTCAGATCCTCAAAAATTCTACAGCTGCACCATCGAGAGCATCCTGACTGGTTGCATCACCGCCTGGTATGGCAACTGCTTGGCCTCCGACCGCAAGGCACTACAGAGGGTAGTGCGTACGGCCCAGTACATCACTGGGGCCAAGCTTCCTGCCATCCAGGACCTCTATACCAGGCGGTGTCAGAGGAAAGCCCTCAAAATTGTCAAAGACTCCAGCCACCCTAGTCATAGACTGTTCTCTCTGCTACCGCATGGCAAGCGGTACCGGAGTGCCAAGTCTAGGTCCAAAAGACTTCTCAACAGCTTCTACTCCCAAGCCATAAGACTCCTGAACAGCTAATCATGGCTACCCGGACTATTTGCACTGCCCCCCCACCCCATCCTTTTACGCTGCTGCTACTCTGTTAATTATTTATGCATAGTCACTTTAACTCTGCCCACATGTACATATTACTTCAACTACCTCAACTAGCCGGTGCCCCCGCACATTGACTCTGCACCGGTACCCCCCTGTATATATAGCCTCCCTACTGTTATTTTATTTTACTTCTGCTCTTTTTTTCTCAACACTTTTTTTGTTGTTGTTTTATTTAAAAAAAATAAATGCACTGTTGGTTAAGGGCTGTAAGTAAGCATTTCACTGTAATGTCTGCACCTGTTGTATTCGGCGCATGTGGCCAATAAAATTTGATTTGATTTGATATCAAGCTCAAAACATTGCCTTGGGATTTTCCAAGGACTTGAGCCAACATGTCGACCAAAGTCCCCATCATGGCAAATCTCTAGTTGGTTTCGCTGAAGGGTAGGCAGAGCTTTTTCTTATGAGATTAACAATGGCAAATTCCCTCACTCTCTTTATAACTAATATGTTGTTAATTTATAGGAGAACTCATCACTGACATTTCCTCATAAGTATCATCCCTAACTCACTCACAGGTAACGGTGCAGTAGCAAAATTGACAGGCTAGATTAATCTAAAACCCTTCCCAGTCATTGGTCTGGAAAACTCCCTCTCATATTTCCAATAATAAACATTGACGCTACACGAGAGAGAAGACTACTGTTTGGCTGTAAAAAGCAACAGCTCAATTATCACCCTGTTCTGAAAATAACTCCGTAGAGGTGGTGAGATCTCCTCCTAATCTGACGCACTCTGAGAATTCCACTGGAACATTTTAATGGGAGAGCAATAACTTTCTATGCAAGATTTTAATTGATTAACCCTATGAAAGGTTTTATTAAAAAGTCACCAAACTTACACAAAATGTTTTGCTACTATATAGTACTATAGTCCTACTAATGAATACCTCTAGGCATTCCTAAGGCATCTTGATGCGTATGTCGCCTTGCACTCCATTAAAAAACTCTGAAGCATTTTTTTTGTTACGGCTACTTTCTCCTTCCCAAACTAGATTAGCAAACACAAACAGAATGCCCCTCAGACTGTTAATAGCAGTGCACTCTGCAGGTCCCTCTCTGCAGTCGACCATGCCCGAGGGGGGGCGTTTGTTTTCTCCCAGAACCCCCTGCGGTGTTCAGTGATGAGGTCCCTGCTTCCTGTGACATTTACACGCCTCTCCCTAATTGTCTTCCTATCGGGTTGCTCAGGGGTGCAAGAAGGATGAGAAGTGTTAGATCCGTGTGTCCCAGGCACCCGGAGACCCCCCCAGAAGGGCCTTCGCCAGCAGGAAATTGCATTTTAAGAGAGCAGGGGTGGGGGGATGGGCAGGGGGTGACAGTAGATGTAGGAGGCAACAGGGGGTGCAGGAGAAGGTGACGACTGTGCTCCACTGAGAGTCTCTGGTTATCACTTCGCCTCACAGCCCCAAATCTCACTGGCTTTACACATCCCAGCTAAAGTACAGCCTAGTACAGAGCATACACTACTAACGGCAATGATCAAAGAAATGGCCATGGTTTCAGGTAACATCATCTACTTACAGTAGTTACTACTCTGCCTAGGAGAAGCTAAATATTGAGTCCTACAGTTGTGCAGTCATTGCTCTAGCTATAGCATACCGCTTTGTTTCAGTACAGCAAAACTACATAAAAAATGATTTATTCTATGGCCATGGCCTCAGTATAGATGTGGAATACAGCTGCACTTCCGTTGAACTGTATAGGCCCTTCACACTAGAGACAAACAACAAGTGTATTGGATGCTGTGTTTGTCAGAGTCGTCTTCTTATTGTGTGCTCATAGTTCTAAATCATTACAATGCAACAATGCTGCTGCTTCCTTTGTACTGCATCTTCCCTGGGCAGAGGAACACAAACCTGAAATAGCACACAGTCAGTTATACAGGCAAGCTGTCTCTGTTTCATCTATAAAAATGACTCTGTATTCACCATCAATAGAAGCCTATGCTGTGCCGTGATTATGACAAATGGCCAATATTGCAGAAGATAAGCAAACACCCCTCTATGACTAGCAGGGCTGCTCACCCCCGGGCCTAACAATCAGTTAGACTTCAACTAAGCGGATATTGGTTTTGTGTGTGTGTGTGTGTGTGTTCGTGTGTGTGTATGTGTGTATGTGGTGTGTGTGTGTGTGCGTGTGTGTGTGTGTGTGTGTGTGTGTGTGTGTGTGTGCCTGTGCATGTGCGCGTGTGTGTATGTGTGTGTGGGGCGGAAGGTAGCTTAGCAGTTAAGAGCATTGGGCTAGTAACCGAAAGGTCGCTGGTTCAAATCCCTGAGCCGACTAGGTGAAAAATCTATCCCTTAGCTCTGGATAAGTGTCTGCTCAATGACTAAAATGTAAAAGTATGCATTGGCAAACAACAGAATGCCAGACTTGGTTTAGACATCCCCCAAAGGATTGTAGAGAACCTGAAGGAGGGAATACACAAGAAAGGAAGAGAGAATGTGCTAAAGACTGAAATAGAGGACGTTTCACATTTAGAGGAGGCTGGTGGCAGGAGCGATAGGAGGATGGGCTCATTATAATGGCTGGAATGGAATGGTATCAAACATAATGAAACCACGTTTGACTCCGTGCCATTTTTTCCATTACAGCCATTACAATGAGCCTGTCCTCCTATAGCTCCTCCCACCAGCCTCCTCTATTCACATTGCTTGATGAGGAAAACCAGTCAGAGGAAGACACAGGAATACATCCAGATGACTTTACAGTCTCTGTTACTGTTTTCCTCTACAGTCTTCAATCATCCCTGTCAAACTGGACTGGTCCCAAGACAGTGAATAGGAACTGGGCAGAAATGCCACTAAGGCCCCACAAGAACCAATGTATTACGAATGACTTTGCTATAAAATCCCAGGTACACTTAATATCCGGGGTAACAGATCAATATGAACATAACACATTTATCCCACAGGAGGCTGTTAGAGTAACAATTTATGTTGCTCAAACTATAAGCAGATGTCAGATCTAACCCTTGAATCTCCCTCCTACCCCATCTCTGCTTCAGCTTTCTGTCAGTCACTCTTATCGACCTCTGACCCTCCTCCATCAGGAATCCTTCCTTCTGACTGGTTTTCAGCCAGACAGATACAGCACGCTACCCCACCATCATCTGGGAGTTAATGGGGGCCACTCATCTACAACAACACAAATAACAGGTCACGCTCCCCACAACCACCTTGGATGCTCTTTAAATGGCAACCGCAATCTAGCCTTAACAAGGCTATTCCTCCAAGAAAGATGGATTTGTGAAAATGACTTTTTTCACTGTAGGAAAATCACAATAGCAATGCTCATCACACAAGTGCAAACACACAGGGTGCAACTTCCGAACATAAGCAACCATGTAAATGTAAACAGGTTCTCCGGCAGCCAATTATCAGCCAATTAAAATATTTGATTTACTAGCATGTGACAGAACGGTAAGTTGCAGCTGGCCCATCAGATAACATGGCACACATTAGCCCTATGCTAACCTCAATAGGTGGCACTGATTATATCCTGGCACAAATTCTTCATCAACCTATCAAAGATCTTAGACTTGATATCCACCCACCAATGGCATTTCTTAAAATAGGTTAATCCTGGCCAGTAAAATGATATTTTTCAACCTACAAATTCAAGGTTTATTTTTGTTCCATTAATCTGTAACAAAACGTTGTGTGACAATATTCCATTGATGCATCCTTGACTAGGCTACTAGCTACTACTAACGTTAGACAACATTTTCATATCTCACGTTTTTATTTATCTGTTTCACACACATCCAGGTGTTTTTAAGAAGAAAGTGATTGTTCTGTCATCTGCAAGTAAATCAAAATTCTAATTGGCTGATATGCATTTTGTACCTGACAACCTGTTTAAATGTAAGTGGTCGCAAGTATGGACCCACATTATTTGACTGTTTGTGATGATGTGTTGTTTGACGTACTCGAAATAGGCCAAGCTACAAATAAAACTGTACTTTCACTGTTTCTCTGATGTTTTCTGGGATGTCATTTGAACAACATCACTGCTCTCCTATTTCGGGAGCTGTGACTGTCGTCGACTTCGTCTACGTTTGGTGTGCAGTGGTATCAGAGTGCAGTAGTGACCACGCACTCTGTCTATACGTATTCAAAGTTAACACGCAGCTAGCAAACATAACAGCAGCTTACAACAGATCAGAAAGGCTGTGAAAATAACACTGAACAATACAACTGTTTTGTCAGGTTTCTGCCTGTGTCTAGCTAACGATGAAAGGGATGTTGTTATCTTACAATAACTGTTCCATTTCAGAAAAAACTGATATGTTGTGAAAACTAAAACTCCATAATAATAACTATGCCATTTCAGAGAAACTGCTACCTTTCCAAAGTAATTGAGGCGTGTTGCTATCTTACAATAACTGAGATTTCAGAGAAACTGGCATGTTGTAAAGAATAACATTCCATCCCCTTGTATATATTCCCCGTCATACAGAGTACTGATACAGCTGGTCAGTGAGGATCCACCTGTGTGATTCTGTCAGCTATGTGAGGAGATGTGGATCTGATGGCCGCAGGTTGTGAAAGAAGGGAGAGATGAATGATCTTGTCAGCTCTTTGAGACACACTCCTCCCTCTTCCTCAGTAACACTTCAGTGGGGTTGTTTCATACTGTCTCATCCTTCATCTCTCTGTTTTTTGTTATTTCTCTTTTCCCCTTGAGTAGTGGTTCAGAGAGAGGGCAGATAGAATATATTGGGTGGACACAGAGTGTTATAGACACGACACTAGAGAGTAGTTCTGTCAGGTTTCTTTGTTTCTTCTGATCTAGGATAATATAAGCGTGCTCTGACCTATTTCACTGGTTCTAGACTAACTGGCTAGATGATAGCTTTGGAGGTAATGTTCTACTTATAACTGGAGGTTCTCTGGGTCAAGCCCCCTCATCATCCACAACAGTTTTACCTTCAAGACCTTTACAACCTCCTCCGATATGCATGTGTTTTCATGTCACATTACACAGTAAGTGGTTAACTCGAGTGTAGATAATATACTGTAGCTAGACCGTGTGAGCGGGTTGTCATTTGCAGTAAATAGTTGTGTTTGGGGCCATATGCTTGCTTATGAAAGCTAAGAGGAAGCCATTTAACTGAGCTAGGTCTGTGAACTGTTTTGACAGAGCATCTTAGACAGATCTCATGTGGTTTGGTTTGGGTTTTGAACTGTTCCAGAGAGCTTTATGTGCCCTCAGGCTATGGAACGCTAACCACAGGCAGCTCAACACAAACAAGACTATTGCAATCCAATTGTAATATCATTGTGAAAATTAAATGTAAAGCGCAAAAACTATACATGTATAACCTACAGGCTATAACTAGGCCCAGAGTTTTCCTGGTCAGGTAACTCCTGGCCTTAGTCATGAGGGATGTATGATTTCTTGGTCTCGGTCTTGGTTAGGCCTGTTCTCTGTTGTTGCTGGGGCTCCAGACTTAGTGGGAGGCCCAGTCCAACCCTAGACAGGCTCGAGTTATTAATGGATGCCATCACCATCTCTGTGTCAACCTGTCAAAGCTGCCTCCCTCTCACTGACAACCGAGATTTAGGTCACTGCCCTCTGAAAAGAAGCCCTCCATCCTGCTCTGTGTATGCAAACATAAACATGCACAGAAGCACATGCGGCACATGCATGCATGCACACTCACACACACACACACACACACACACACACACACATGAACACACAAACACACACGCATACGCACACACACACATCCAAATACCACTGCTCTCAATCTTGGGCCTGCGGTCAAATGAAATATCATGGGCTTGAGACTGATATTTTTGTCCTTCCCAAATGTAGATACACTCAGAGCTAATGACCCCATGTTACCAGACAACCCCTCACTGGCACATTAATTAGGTCATCTTCCTAAATAATGTCTGGATCAAAGTGGCAAAGATATTTGAAAGTCAAATTTAACTTATCAAAGACGCAATACAAGTTGCCATTTTATAATTACTACCTTCACCGAGTCTGGCCTCCACTGAATGCTTTTATTTCTCTGGCCAGCCTACTACCACCCTCATTGTATCCCACTGTACACTCTTAGAAAAAAGGCTGTTTTGGTTCCAGGTAGAATCCTTTTTGGTTCCAGGTAGGATCCTTTTGAGTTCCATGTAGAACCCTCTGTGGAAAGGGTTCTATATGGAAGCCAAAAGAGTTCTACCTGGAACCAAAAGGGTTCTTGAAAGGGTTCTCTTGTGGGGACAGCCGAATAACCCTTTTATGTTCTAGATAGCACTGTTTCTTCTAAGAATTATTCATATTATTATCTAGGCTAACATTAGCATGCAGGTTACATTACAGCTCATCAGAGATGGTGGGTAGAGCGGCATCTCACCGTCATCAACCAGAGAGCGAGAGATAACCGATTGCCTTATTACCAGACAGGTGAGGTGGAGGCGGAGGAGGCAGAGCTGAGGGGAGGAGGGAGGTGAGAGAGAGGAGGAACACGAGGTGAGGGGATGGAGGTAGGGTTCAGTCGTGTCACAGAGCATCCAATTAAACCACACTGCGACAGTTGGACACCACACACACACACACACACACACACACACACACACACACACACACACACGTGGTAAATATGTTAGACAACCAATTATGTGAGACTAGAATATGGCAGTGGAGGGAAGAGGAAAGTAGAGCAGTGAAGAGAGAGAGCAGAGGAGGAGAGGAGATAAGAGCAGTGGCGAGAGAGAGCAGAGGAGGAGAGGGGAGAGGAGAGGACGGCTGATGTTAACCAGGCAGCAGAGGGCCTGCATTCAGATAATTACCACTGAGTACACTCTGAAGCACAACTTTTACATCCGAAACCCCAGGGCCTCAATAAAACATCTTTATTTGAATGTAGCCCAACACTACGATTCTACTAATCAGCAGCATATCAGTTGAATCAGTGCTGGAACAAAAGCCTGCACACCCTCTACGTAGCTATGCAGGAGTAGGGCTGGCCAGCCACATTGGCTGGAACAAAAGTCTACAGCCAGGGCCAGAGTAGAGTTGACTACCCCTGGTCTAAGTGCCATTGAGTTCCATTGATATGGGTTGAAGGGAAGGACAGGTCATTAGCTATCCCTGTTATTCTCCAGGCAACAGGGCAGAGGGCTCTAACACAGTCATCCTGAAGGAACAATGAGTCACCTGGCGTCAGGTCACCTGTGTTCCAAACTCATAAAAGTCAAAATGGTCGCTGTTCAGACAAACTACAAAGACTTGTATCACTAGTAAAGGTACAGAATCACCTGAACCCCAACCAAGAGGACAGAATAACCGGATCATGAATTATTCATAACTTAACATTTGCATACTGTCAAAGAAAGGGTGGCCAGACAGTTGCTGTGTCGTTATGTCACTTAACAAAGTATACACTGAATTCAATACACACACACATGCATACGGATGCCCACAGAAACACACACACACAAACACAAGATGCCTATTAATGTGTCCATTGATTACACTGCATTGATTACGCTCCTTGCTGTGACTGTATCTGAAACCTGTGTGTACAGGAATACGCTGAGTGTGTGTTAAATCATCTGTGACAAATGTCACCATATATCAGTGTGTGTGAGTGTGTTCTCTTCATCAGCTACGCCTCATTGATTCAGCATCACTGACCTCCCTGGAATAATATGAATTGTATTCTATAATCAATGGGAGGGGAGAGCTCTGATAAATTCCAGTCCCGCCAGTCCCATATGGCATGAAAAACACAGACAGTATCAATGGCCAAATCACAGCTACTGTAGCTCACACAGTCACACACTGAGAAAGGTGCTGGTCAATCAATGCAATCACCGAAGACAGGGCCTACCTGTGATTGTCCACAACAAGACAGGTCTGTCTGATCTTACACAGCTTTGAAAAGGATTGCTGTGAGGAGATGATTAAACATCTCTATTCTAAGACATCATGGGGAGAAGATGTTGGAGGCTGGCATATAAAAAAATGCAGGAGACAGCACTCTACAGAAAAAAGTAGAGAGAGAGAGAGAAAAAGTAAAACAATTAATAAAAATGTACACGCACATTTTCTCCTCTCCTCCGCTCCTGACTGCATGTGCTGCTGCAGGAAGGGGGGCATTGCCTAGGCAACCAAAGACTAGTTTGCTACAACCCTTGCTTGTTTCAGCATGGAGCAACAACATTTCCTCACGTTGTAGAGTCTATGTTACAGCTGAAATTGACTCAACCACACGAATGCCCGACCGTCCCGTCCCGTTGTATTATTTTTAAACGATGATGACAGTAATTTTATTTTCATGACGGTCTTCATCCATAACTGTCGGTTACACGGTTATACAGTAATTGTGCCAGCCCTAAGCGTGACAGACATATATTTACACACACACACACACACACTGAACTTTCCATCACACAAACACACACAGAGCTGTCAATTGTCTAATTTGCGCGGCACTGTGATGAGCACTCATTCCTGACGACCTCAGGCATCATCACCATGGGCCCATTTAACTCTGCTGAGTGAGGTTAGGACCTGGTGGAAAGGAGCTGAGATGGGGTGAATTGGGAAGATTAGCGCCTAATGCTAATACTAATGGAAATGCCTATGTGTCCTTCACCAGGGTCCACTGGATGGAACAATGCAGAGAAAGTGATTATGAGTTACCTTTCTGAAGGAGACAATGCTTCACCACTGAGAGATGAGATACCAGCAGGCACGTGCACAGATGGAGCCCTAGGGGTGCTGGTGCACCTGCCCATTTGCCCTCCTACGCTCTTTTTTAAGTGGTGTTTCTTAAATACAAATCTTTTATTTTTTGTCTCTTTTCCTATTGTAACTTTAAATATAACGAATTGCCCACCAAACTACATAATTTCTCATTAAAAGTCCCCTCCCCATTAAAAGTCCCCTCCCACTGTTATTTTATACAGTTTATACAGGTTTTATACAGTACAGGCTTCAAAATGGTATATCATACACTGCAATTCGAGAAATCAATGGGAAAGTAATGCTGCTATGAAAGTTTCTATACTAATTTACCCACTTTTGAGAATAAGCCCTTCAAAGTTATTGATGTGATTTTAACACTTGCTAGTGAGGTCTTCTTTTTTTACGCCTATTCAGGATCATTCACACCCTCTTAAGCCCCACCCATCTCTTTATGAATTCACATGTACAGTGGCTTACGAAAGTATTCACCCCCCTTGGCATTTTTCCTATTTTGTTGCCTTACAACCTGGAATTAAAATAGATTTTGGGGGTTTGTATCATTTGATTTACACAACATGCCTACCACTTTGAAGATGCAAAATATTTTTTCTTGTGAAACAAACAAGAAATAAGACAAAAAAACTGAAAACTTGAGCGTGCATAACTATTCACCCCCCAAATGCAATACTTTGTAGAGCCACCTTTTGCAGCAATTAGAGCTGCAAGTCTCTTTGGGTATGTCTCTATAAGCTTGGCACATCTAGCCACTGGGATTTTTGCCCATTCTTCAAGGCAAAACTGCTCCAGCTCCTTCAAGTTGGATGGGTTCCGCTGGCGTACAGCAATCTTTAAGTCATACCACAGATTCTCAATTGGATTGAGGTCTGGGATTTGACTAGGCCATTCCAAGAAATGTAAATGTTTCCCCTTAAACCGCTCTAGTGTTGCTTTAGCAGTATGCTTAGGGTCATTGTCCTGCTGGAAGGTGAACCTCCGTCCCAGTCTCAAATCTCTGGAAGACTGAAACAGGTTTCCCTCAAGAATTTCCCTGTATTTAGCGCCATCCATCATTCCTTCAATTCTGACCAGTTTCCCAGTCCCTTCTTCCATATGTTTGTGTACCTTCTTCCATATGTTTGGGGAGTCTCCCACATGACTTTTGGTGAACACCAAATGTGTTTGCTTATTTTTTTCTTTAAGCAATGGCTTTTATCTGCACACTCTTCCATAAAGCCCAGCTCTGTGGAGTGTACGGCTTAAAGTGGTCCTATGGACAGATACTCCAATCTCTGCTGTGGAGCTTTGCAGCTCCTTCAGGGTTATCTTTGGTCTCTTTGTTGCCTCTGATTAATGCCCTCCTTGCCTGGTCCGTGAGTTTTGGTGGGCGGCCCTCTCTTGGCAGGTTTGTTGTGGTGCCTTATTCTTTCCATTTTTTAATAACGGATTTACTGGTGCTCCGTGGGATGTTCAAAGTTTCAGATATTTTTTTATAACCCAACCCTGATCTGTACTTCTCCACAATTTTGTCCCTGACCTGTTTGGAAAGCTCCTTGGTCTTCATGGTGCCGCTTGCTTGGTGGTGCCACTTGCTTAGTGGTGTTGCAGACTCTGGGGCCTTTCAGAACAGGTGTATATATACTGAGATCATGTGACAGATCATGTGACACTTGGATTGCACACATGTGGACTTTATTTAACTAATTATGTGACTTCTGAAAGTAATTGGTTGTACCAGATCTTATTTGGGGGCTCATAGCAAAGGGGGTGAATACATATGCATGCACCACTTTTCCGTTATTTATTTTTTAGAATTTTTTGAAACAAGTAATTTTTTTCATTCCACTTCACCAATTTGGACTATTTTGTGTACGTCCATTACATTAAATCCATGACATTGTCCTCCTTTCATGATCGTTTAAAGATTTGTGGAACCAAGGCGCAGCGTGATAAGCGTACATATTTATTGAAGTACTGAACACGACAAAACAACAAACAAACGATACGTGAAGTCTTGAGGTTACACAAAACAAACCTATACGGAACAAGATCCCACAAACTAACTGGTGCCAACAGGCTGCCTAAGTATTGTCCCCAATCAGAGACAACGAGCTACAGCTGCCTCTGATTGGGAACCACCCTGGCCAACATAGATCTAAACGATCTAGAACTAAACATAGAAAAACACCACATAACACGGAATATACACACCCTGACTCAACAAATCAACGTCCCCTGAGTCAGGGCGTGACAGTACCCCCCCAAAGGTGCGGACTCCGACCGCGCCACAAAAACATAACAGGGTAGGGGCCGGGTGGGCATTCCGCCTCGGAGGCGGATCCGGCTCCGGGCGTGACCACCACTTTCTCTCCACCTCCCTGTTGCGCCCCTGATCTGGTCTGGACCTCGGCGCGCTGCTTCCCCTCTCCTTCCTCCCACGAAGTACCAAGCCCTGTCTGGACCCTGGTGTGGGAGACCCCGAACCTGGAGAGGGGCTGACGTCTGGGTCTGGACTGGCACCGCTGACTGGAGCTGGACCCGACAACGGAGGATCGGATTGCTCTGGCTCCGGAGTGGATCCGCTGACAGGAGTTGGACCGGACCCCGGTGGAGCGGATTGCTCTGGCTCCGGAGTGGAGCAGCTGACCGGAGCTGGACTGGACCCCGGTGGAGCGGATTGCTCTGGCTCTGGAGTGGATCCGCTGACTGGAGTTGGACCGGACCCCGATGGAGCGCATTGCTCTGGCTCCGGAGTGGAGCAGCTGACCGGTGCCTGATGGAACAGGCACGGGCCGTGCCGGACTGGACATACGCACAACTGGCTTGGTGCGGGGAGCAGGAACGGGCCAGACCGGGCTGACGACGCGCACCACTGGCTTGGTGCGGGGAGCAGGAACGGGCCGGACCGGACTGGCGACGCGCATCACTGGCTTGGTGCGGGGAGCAGGAACGGGCCGGGCCGGACTGGGAACGCGCACCACTGACTCAACAAATCAACATCCCCTGAGTCAGGGCGTGACACCTCCAGAAAAAAGTAGTCTCTCACAACTTTCTGCCACTGAGCTTTGTCGATAGCACCAGCTAAATTCAGGGCAGTAATGTTGTTGAATGCTTTAGCAACACTTTTGCAGTTGTCCAAAGCTATATAATTCCAAAAATCTAGAAAAGATTATCAATATACTGACCAAGGGAGCCCCATTCTTTTTAACACAGAAGCCTGTGACATGACACACCAATAAGGACTCATCTCTCGGCATTGGTGTATCCACTATCTCAGCCAATCATGGCTAGCCTGGAAGAATCCTGTATTTCTCCCTATATACAATTTTTTTCAAACAGCTCTCATTGAAGTAGGAACTAGCGTCAAATGCCTAGGAACCTGTAACCAGTCACATATATGTGCAGGCAAAATCTGAGGAGAAACAATAATGATGGTTAGGCTAACTGAAATTAGACTCATTTAAATAACATGCTATGCACCATATGGGTTAATATTTTCCTTTGTGGGATTTCAAGACTAGGTACTGACATATGTGGTCCTCTGTAGCTCAATTGGTAGAGCATGGCGCTTATAATGCCAGGGTAGTGGGTTCGATCCCTGGGACCACCCATACGTAAAAAATGTATGCACACATGACTGTAAGTCACTTTGGATAAAAGCGTCTGCTAAATGGCATATTATTATATTATTATTATATTTGCCCAACAATATGAACCTCATATTGCCCCAGACCTGTCAGAATAATACAACAGAGTCTCTCATTAGGCTCAGTGTCGTGACAATGATCTGATACTATGCTCCAGGTTGAAGAAACCTCCTTCTCACCAGCACCAGAACTACAGCAAGAACAAAGTCATCATAAGAGAATTCCTCTTTGAAAAAGTGGAGATCCATTCGCTCCATGCACCAGCTAATTCCTTTAATTTCTTCCCAACTGTCAGCTCAGTGAGCTGGCTAGCAGTCATTTCTGTTTTCTCCACGTTAAGGCACTCTTACTTGGGTAGGTCTTCACTGTCAGATGTCTCCTGACGACTTCTTTCTCCCACAAATGAAACACATTGGGCTCTATTTTAACAAACCTAATATAATGGTACATCTAAGCGCAGGCGGTAGCGCTATAGGTTCAGGGGTGTGTCAGAAATATTTTTGCTATTATCACTATCACAATTATCGGCGCACTTGGTGGCGTTGGCTGTGTTTTGATGAATAAACAAGTTGTGGGTGTGTCGAGGCTTGGCCCCTCACTTGCCAATCAGAATGTGCTCCATGGCGAAATATGTGGTTGCTTCAAGTTGTGTATTTACAGTCTTTTATGTATTGCCTTGGAATCAACTTCAATTCCAATGTTAGTCCGTTATAGTTTGTTAAATGGCTTACAGAAACACAATAGAAAAATGCAGACATATCTTTGATAAACACATTAACTTGAACCCATTTGCAGTCCACGTTGTTCTATGTAATTGCATGGTTTCAATAGCATTCACAGTGATATAGGGGCTAGGCCTACTGTAAATTGCATTATGGCTGAGCATGGACATGCCAAACATTGTCAATAAGCAAGAGTAAATTCATTATTGATAAGGCCTAAAAATAGAACAAATAATTCTAATCAAATTCTAAACAAAACGAAATAACAACTTGTTTTAAATAGGCTATGTCACACTTACAGGCACCATCATTTCTCCCTGTGGCCATATAATATTAAAACAATGCAGACTATGGAGGGTTTTACGGCACATCCAAACTTTTCACAGTAACTTGACAAAGATCCACTATAAAGAGAAATGGAGAATGTCCATTCACCGTTATACTTCTCCCAAATCAGCCTATATTTTATTAACATAATCGGAACCATCTTACAGATCAGGTCCCATTCACACATCTCCAGAAGTTGCATTGCATGCGCGCCATGGACATTGTAACCATTAAACCAGGCAGGTGAATCATTCTAATAAGATTGGTTGTAATAAAATTTAATGAAAAACCAGCAATCAGTTTTTTTAAACCACAACAATAAATAAATGTAAAATTGTATGATATCATAAAATGGCCAGGATAAAAAAGACAGGCATTGCTGTTGAACCTGCCTTAGTTATAGTAGGCCTAAGGGAGGGCTTGGGTTTTGAACATATAAAACGGAAAAGAAACCATTGTTGCAGGTTACAGATAACTTCTAAATACAAGGTTCACCGGTATTCACCAAGGTTCTCATCTCTCGTTTCATGATGGGCATTGACACATAGCCTACATGGAGTTTTCTTTTTTTCACATGTATATTTCCACCCCTCCCATCGGAGCACAAGCGAGCTGATACAAGACAGGTAAATTGCAGAACCCGGCGTTAGGGCTGGAAAATGCCAGTGCGTCAGATTTTACATGACGAAATTGCTAACTAATGCACATTTGACACTAGCGCCGCCTTAACGCCAGCTGAAAACTGAGTCCATTTTCTCTATTGCGGATGAAGCGACTCACTGAGAGCTTACTGTGGCTCATCTTGAAAAATGTATGAGGCATTCAACCAAGTACAGTGCCGTAAAAATGTCTAATCCGAAATGAATATCCTGCTATAGTTATAATTGACCACTTATCTTAGTAAATCTAACAGGGTATTAAAGCAGAACAAACATTCCCTTAAAAGCCGGAAACAGGAAGTGATCAAACAGGACGTGCTGACTCACCGTGGAGACGTACTGGATGTCCCGGCAAAGCTTTGTCTCTGCAGGGAAGTCCACCAGATCCAGGAAGTTGTCCACCACCACCTGGCCGATGATGTCGTGGCGCGAGAAACGGTCAAAGTCGTAGACACTGAAGTGCAGCTTGCGCGTCGGCAGCTCAGCGTACTCCACGGGGAACAGGAATACCTCATCGAACACAGGGTTGAGGGTCTTGCGGTGAACCTTGGTCTGGTGCTTGGTCTGCCGGTCCGGTAGTAGGTAAATCTTGACGTAGGGGTCCGAGGTGCCCAATAAGTCCTTGGCGGGGAGATCCTGCGCCTTGTGGATCTTGACGATGAGTTGCTCCAGGTCACAGTCGAACTTGAGAATGAAGTGTAGGCGTCCGCAGCCTCCGCCCCGCCGGCCCCCCTCATCCCCTTCCAGGGAGCGCTGCTTGTAAAGCTCTGGTTTGAGACGACCCAGACCCAGGCCCATCCCAGTCAGGGAGTCCTGTCTCTGGAACTGGGCCACGTTGAAGTCCGGGTTGGACCTGTTTACAGATAATCTACGGATAGAGTTAGACCTGTGTAGAGGACAGACAGAAAGAGACACATTACCATTGTTAGCATAGGTGAGAGGAGACACACAGAGAGACAGCAAATGTGTACTTGATACAACAACAGAGTACCTGAATAAAATAGACAAAGGCTTTCTGTAAATATGACCGTTACAGCTCAAGCAACAATCGATAAAAATAGCAATTCACTCTACTCAGTTTTTCAAGAGGGCTGAGTTTTGGGTAAGTGTTACGTGCTGAACAGAAGATAGACTTTCCTTCAACCACAAACGAATGACTAACAACTAAAGTGAAACTCATTGATACAAAGAGGCTGTCTGGGAGCAGAATTACTCATAGAACATTGTTTGCTGTAGAGGACATGACTCCATAAGACTAAGTGGGATAGCTGCCTTACAGCTGCTGGGTTGCTAGGTCTGAGCTTCTGTTCAGTGCTCTAAACCTGATCAATGTTAGAACTTTCCAACTGCCTCTTTTGTGGCACACAGGGCTTTAACAACGGAGTGAGTCATGGTTTCTACCTAAGTGTGGATGAAGTTTACAATGTTCTGAAGGTGAAATTAAGAATCTGGAGAAAATGTTTTCAAATTAATTAATGAGCTGTCGGGGTGTATTTCACTCGTGCAAAACAATGTGCAAACCAAAGTCGCAAACCAATTATGGTGTCTGTACTTCAGAAGCACAGTAGACATACAGTGGGGGAAAAAAGTATTTAGTCAGCCACCAATTGTGCAAGTTCTCCCACTTAAAAAGATGAGAGAGGCCTGTAGTTTTCATCATAGGTACACGTCAACTATGACAGACAAAATGAGAATAATTTTTCCAGAAAATCATATTGTAGGATTTTTAATAAATGTATTTGCAAATTATGGTGGAAAATAAGTATTTGGTCAATAACAAAAGTTTCTCAATACTTTGTTATATACCCTTTGTTGGCAATGACACAGGTCAAACGTTTTCTGTAAGTCTTCACAAGGTTTTCACACACTGTTGCTGTTATTTTGGCCCATTCCTCCATGCAGATCTCCTCTAGAGCAGTGATGTTTTGGGGCTGTCGCTGGGCAACACAGACTTTCAACTCCCTCCAAAGATTTTCTATGGGGTTGAGATCTGGAGACTGGCTAGGCCACTCCAGGACCTTGAAATGCTTCTTACGAAGCCACTCCTTCGTTGCCCGGGCGGTGTGTTTGGGATCATTGTCATGCTGAAAGACCCAGCCACGTTTCATCTTCAATGCCCTTGCTGATGGAAGGAGGTTTTCACTCAAAATCTCACGATACATGGCCCCATTCATTCTTTCCTTTACACGGATCAGTCGTCCTGGTCCCTTTGCAGAAAAACAGCCCCAAAGCATGATGTTTCCACCCCCCCCCACACACACACACACACAGTAGGTATGGTGTTCTTTGGATGCAACTCAGCATTCTTTGTCCTCCAAACACGACGAGTTGAGTTTTTACCAAAAAGTTATATTTTGGTTTCATCTGACGATATGACATTCTCCCAATCCTCTTCTGGATCATCCAAATGCACTCTAGCAAACTTCAGATGGGCCTGGACATGTACTGTCTTAAGCAGGGGGACACGTCTGGCACTGCAGGATTTGATTCCCTGGCGGCGTAGTGTGTTACTGATGGTAGGCTTTGTTACTTTGGTCCCAGCTCTCTGCAGGTCATTCACTAGGTCCCCCCGTGTGGTTCTGGGATTTTTGCTCACCGTTCTTGTGATCATTTTGACCCCACGGGGTGAGATCTTGCGTGGAGCCCCAGATCGAGGGAGATTATCAGTGGTCTTGTATGTCTTCCATTTCCTAATAATTGCTCCCACAGTTGATTTCTTAAAACCAAGCTGCTTACATATTGCAGATTCAGTCTTCCCAGCCTGGTGCAGGTCTACAATTTTGTTTCTGGTGTCCTTTGACAGCTCTTTGGTCTTGGCCATAGTGGAGTTTGGAGTGTGACTGTTTGAGGTTGTGGACAGGTGTCTTTTATACTGATAACAAGTTCAAACAGGTGCCATTAATACAGGTAACGAGTGGAGGACAGAGGAGCCTCTTAAAGAAGAAGCTACAGGTCTGTGAGAGCCAGAAATCTTGCTTGTTTGTAGGTGACCAAATACTTATTTTCCACCATAATTTGCAAATAAATTCATAAAAAATCCTACAATGTGATTTTCTGGATTGTTTTTCTCAATTTGTCTGTCATAGTTGACGTGTACCTATGATGAAAATTACAGGCCTCTCTCATCTTTTTAAGTGGGAGAACTTGCACAATTGTTGGCTGACTAAATACTTTTTTCCCCACTGTATATGTACTGTAGGGTTGGGGTAAATTCCAATTTAATTTCAAATTCCAATTCAATTAGTAAATTGAATTAAATTGAAATGTAAATAAATCTTCAAGTTATGGAATTGGAATTAGACTGTTTGGACTTTTTGAATTGGAATGGAATTTGAACTGTAAAAACCTTTAATCTTCGGAATTGAATTGGAATTGAATATTTTTACATTACCCAGTTAAAGGAATGATCGCAAATAGTATACAACGTGTGCTGTAGGATTTATTTTTAATAATTTCAACCTGTATTCCTATATTTCCAGTCTAGGCTGTTTGAACAGTGACATGATCAGCCTGAAACCCTGAGGGAATTCTTGGAATTTAAACCTAACATTGGAATTCAGAGGAATTGAATTATCTCTGAATTCAAAGACTGATCTGGAATTTGAATTAAATTAAATTGAATTTACAGGGAGAGAGAATTGAATTAGAATTACATTTGTGGAATTGACCCCAATCCTGGTGGACTATGGTACTCATGGAGTGGCAATGTACTGAAAGCTTTATACAGTTGAAGTCGGAAGTTTACATACATCTTAGTCAAATACATTTAAACTCAGTTCTTCACTATTCCTGACATTTAATCCTAGTAAAAATTCCCTGTCTTAGGTCAGTTAGGATCACCACTTTATTTTAAGAATGTGAAATGTCAGAATAATAGTAGAGAGCTTTTATTTATTTCATCACATTCCCAGTGGGTCAGAAGTTTACATACACTCAATTAGTATTTGGTAGCACTGCCTTTAAATTGTTTAACTTGGGTCAAACGTTTCGGGTAGCCTTCCACAAGCTTCCCACAATAAGTTGGGTGAATTTTGGCCCATTCCTCCTGACAGAGCTGGTGTAACTGAGTCAGGTTTGTAGGCCTCCTTGCTCGCACACCCTTTTTCAGTTCTGCCCACAAATGTTCTATAGGATTGAGGTCAGGGCTTTGTTATGGCCCCTCCAATACCTTGACTTTGTTGTCCTTAAGCCATTTTGCCACAACTTTGGAAGTATGCTTGGGGTCATTGTCCATTTGGAAGACCCATTTGCGACCAAGCTTTAAATTCCTGACTGATGTCTTGAGATGTTGCTTCAATATATCCACATAATTTTCCTGGGATGGTGTTCTTTGGCTTGCAAGCGACCCACTTTTTCCTTCAAACATAACGATGGTCATTATGGCCAAACAGTTCTATTGTTGGTTCATCAGACCAGAGGACATTTCTCCAAAGAGTACGATCTTTGTCCCCATGTGCAGTTGCAAACCGTAGTCTGGCTTTTTTATGGCGGTTTTGGAGCAGTGGCTTCTTCCTTGCTGAGCGGCCTTTCAGGTTATGTCGATATAGGACTTGTTTTACTGTGGATATAGATACTGTTGTACCTGTTTCCTCCAGCATCTTCACAAGGTCCTTTGCTGTTGTTCTGGGATTGATTTGCACTTTTCGAACCAAAGTACTTTCATCTCTAGGAGACAGAACGCGTCTCCTTCCTGAGCGGTATGACGGCTGCGTGGTCCCATGTTTGTACAGATGAACGTGGTACCTTCAGGCATTTGGACATTTCTCCCAAGGATGAACCAGACTTGTGGAGGTCTACAGATTTTTTTCTGAGGTATTGTCTGATTTCTTTTGATTTTCCCATGATGTCAAGCAAAGAAGCACTGCGTTTGAAGGTAGACCTTGAAATACATCCACAGGTACACCTCTAATTGACTCAAATGATGTCAATTAGCCTATCAGAAGCTTCTAAAGTCATGACATCATTTTCTGGAATTTTCCAAGCTGTTTAAAGGCACCGTCAACTTAGTGTATGTAAACTTCTGACCCACTGGAATTGTGATACAGTGAATTATAAGTGAAATAATCTGTCTGTAAACAATTGTTCGAAAAATGACTTGTGTCATGCACAAAGTAGATGTCCTAACCGACTTGCCAAAACTATAGTATGTTAACAAGAAATTTGTGGAGTGGTTGAAAAACTAGTTTTAATGACTCCAACCTAAGTGTATGTAAACTTCCGACTTCAACTGTACCTACTGTGATAACCTTTGTGGTGAACTAATTAAATACTATGTACTATGAAACCAAAGTAGCCGTCTTAGTAGCAGTCTTATATTGTAAGGGACCCTGGTATAGTAGGTACTACAGTATACAAGCAGAGCACATAGCATAGTAGCGACTTCATCATAGTGGAGGATTGTGATATAGTACTCACCCAATCTCTGTGTGTATAGACATTGACCGGACGGAGGGTGAGGGCTCAGTGGTCTGCCTCTGCATGCGAGGGTTGGTTTGGACCCCGTTCTCCCGGCCTTTACTCTGGGACTCCAGGGGGATGTCTGGAGACGTGTGGCTGATCTTCATGGCTGCCTCTGGGATGGGGATGATCGCCGCTGTGGGGGGCGGCGATACGGGGGTCACCGGCCCCGTCAAGGTCCCAGTTGCCACAGGGACGATGGAACAGCGGTGGGACTCACGGCGGTCGAGGGCGGAGACGGGTGGGTCGACGGCCGTGTAGACTGGCTCCCTGGCTGGGACGTACGGTTGCAAAGGTGCCATGGGGGAATCGTGGTGCCCCTGGGTGGGCTCCTTGATGCTGGGGGAGAGGCCACGCTCCCTCCATGGGATCCAGCAGAGCTTCCAGGAGACGAAGATGGAGACCCCGAACAGGGCCAGGCCACAGGCAGTCACCACCAGAGACAGCAGGCTCACCGACACATCTACAGAATGCAGGGAGGGAGGGAAAGAGGGAGAGAGGGAGGAAAGAAAGGGAGAGAGTCAATACATAATACGGTCATTTTTCTGATATAAGGATGTGAGAGGCACAGTGAGATGAATAAAGATCAATGAAACATCTACAAGGCAAAGGCTTTGAAGATAATTAATCATCATCATCACATCATCATTTCACAACATTTCTAATATCTATTATTGATATAAAGCCTCTCCCAAAACCAAATCCTTTGCACATTTAAAAAAAGAGCCTGTCCTTTAGAAGTCTCCATTGAAATGTCTCTAACTGCTGGTTGATGTAAGATACTATTTCAGCCACACCCGTTGCTGACAGGTGTATAAAATTGGGCACACAGCCATGCAATCTCCATAGACAAACATTGGCAGTAGAATGGCCTTACTGAAGAGCTCAGTGACTTTCTACGTGGCACGTCATAGGATGCCACCTTTCCAACAAGTCAGTTTGTCAAATTTCTGCCCTGCTAGCACTGCCCCGGTTAACTGTAAGTGCTGTTATTGTGAAGTGGAAACGTCTAGGAGCAACAATGGCTCAGCCGCGAAATGGTAGACCATACAAGCTCACAGAAAGGGACCGCCGAGTGCTGAAGTGCATAGCGTGTATAAAATCATCTGTCCTCGGTTGCAACACTCACTACCGAGTTCCAAACTGCATCTGGAAGCAACGACAGCACAAGAACTGTTCGTCGGGAGCTTCATGAAATGGGGTTCCATGGCCGAGCAGCCACATACAAACCTAAGATCACCATGCGCAATGCCAAATGTCGGCTGGAGAGGTGTAAAGCTCGCCGCCATTGGACTCTGGAGCAGCGGAAACGTGTTCTCTGGAGTGATTAGTCATGCTTCACCAACTGGCAGTTCGGCGGACGAATCAGAGTTTGGCGGATGCCAGGAGAACGATACCTGCCCCAATTCATAGTTTGATGGAGGAGGAATAATGGTCTGGGGCTGTTTTTCATGGTTCGGGCTAGGCAACTTAGTTCCAGTGAAGGGAAATCTTAATGCTACAGCATATAATGATATAATGACATTCTAGACGATTCTGTGCTTCCAACTTTGTGGCAACAGTTTGGGGAAGGCCCTTTCCTGTTTCAGCATGACAATGCCCCTGTGCACAAAGTGAGGTCCATACAGAAATGGTTTGTCGAGATCGGTGTGGAAGAACATGACTGGCCTGCACAGAGACCTGACCTCAACCCCATCGAACACCTTTGGAATGAATTGGAATGCTGACTGCGAGCCAGGCCTAATTGCCCAACATCAGTGCTCGACTTCACTCAGGCTTTTGTGGCTAAATGGAAGCAAGTCCCTGCAGCAATGTTCCAACATCTAGTGGAAATGCCTTTTTCCAGAAGAGTGGAGGCTGTTATAGCAGTGAAGTGGGGACCAACTCCATATTAATGCCCATGATTTTGAGATGTTCGACGAGCAGGTGTCCACATACCTTTGGTCATGTAGTGTATAAGTCATAGTTTGCCTGTGGGCTTCTCTAGCTGCATGCCATTAAAGACACACCACAAGGAACGGCCTAAGACTGATCAAATCACTAATTGAAAAAACATGGCTTGGTTAATTACAAGTGTGCTTTGCGGGAACTTTTCTCTTCCTCCCTTAATTTGTTCTTAAAGAGAGAGCGTGACAAACTTAATTAGGAATTATCTAAAGTTGTTTAATTATCTCCTCTGGAGTCCCATATGCGCCCAGGGTCCTGATTGTAGCGCTGCTGTAATCTGTTGTCCTTGACTGATAGGAATAGAGCAAGACAATGTGTTGGGGAGAACCATTCTATGGGAATCAATTGACCCATCTTGAACAAGTTCTAAGCCCCTCTTCACGCTGAAATCGTCAATATTTAGAAATACCTGGCGTGCAGGTGATATTTAACAGCCATTTTGAAGGATTAAAGTATGTGATGGATCCTCTGTAAGAGTTTAACATGTTGTGACGACGTCGGACATCTCTGTCCATTTCTCCTCACAGAACTCATAGTTTGCTAAATTGTTTGCCACAAACATACTTGCTATATCTAATTTAAGATAAAACATTGTGCTGTGGAGGGTAATATAAATTAACAAACGGCAAGTGTGTTTTCTTATAATATAATTTATTTCTAAATGTTTAGCCTTAGTATTGGAAACGTTAATGTTTATGCCATAGACATAGACCATATATACAGTATAAAGGTTTATACTAAACATGGCTATGTTCATAGAGAACAGGCTACCTGTTTAGAGGTTTGAATGGTTTATACCAGGTCCTTTTACGATGCCCAACATCTCCTCCTCATCCAAGGAGAGCTGTTGGTGCAGGTAAAGTACACGTTCCTCTGCCCAGGCGTTGCTGACGCATGCCAGATCTTATGCTTGGATAGGAATTTTACGTACCAGCTAATCACATCACACAGGTAACTGCCAAAATAATGGAAACACGTGAGTAAATGAGGGATACAAAGTGTATTGAAAGCATGAGCTTCCACACAGGTGTGGTTCCTGAGTTAATGAAGGTTTGATGAGCATAAAAATGATGTAAGCCATATGCCATGGCCGTCTCAGTCACCAGATCTCAACCTAACTGGTTGAGTGGCTGGTTTAATGGCTATTTTTACCCCGTTGGCACTTGCAAATTACCACATGTGAGATAAATTACACTTGCTGAGAATCACTTGCCTCCAACCAAATTAATTAATTATTTATTTTTGGACTTTGAAGTGAAAAATCTAAATTTCAGTTTATATTTAAATAAAAATGTTTGGTCCTGTGCAGATGTAAATCAAACAAATACACGTGTGAACACCAAATTTGTTCAATTTAAACGTATTTTTGAAGAAATAGTGAATCGTGCACGGATGGCAATATATTTAACCACATTTGTGGGATATTGTCAATTGGATTTGCTCGACTCCTCGCATCCTCTCCTCTGTCCTCTCCTGCCTCCTTTTGAAAAAGGTCAATGTAATCAAGGAGAAGAAACATGGAAACAAATGCACTTGAATTAAATGAGACTCTCCTCCACAAGCGCGTCATCAGACAAGCTATGTTTACAGAGGAGGAACCCATAAATAAGTATAAAGTGGTGCAAACAAATTTAGCTAGTTGTACCAGACATTTTATAAATTAATTACAAAACGGATTACAAAACTGTTCCTGGTAGGACTCCGGTAGGATACACATAAGAATCCTCGGCTGGAAGAGGCTATCGAGGAGAGGAGCAAACTCCTCCTTCACCTATTAACAAATTGACATATGGCAACAACTTATCGGTTTCCGGATCAGGAGGTGAGGAGGACGGAGGAGTCGAGGAGAGGATGGACTTATGCCCAATAGAGAATCTCCCTATATCTAGGCTGGTCCTCATCCTCTACATGGTTTAAACTAAGATGCTACAGGTATGTACACAGTGTGAGAAGCCTTGTAGAAATGATGCAAGTAATCCTCTAAATATATTTTCATGTGACAGCTTTTACAGCATGACTTGCAACATGTTGTGTAGTTGAATGTAGATGATGCTATTGATGTATTGCACTTTGTTGTCCCCATAATGGTCTTGTAGGAAGCAGTGACAGTCCTATGAATGTGACATTTGTCTTTACAATGCTGTCAATGTCATCATAATATTGTTGAATAGCTGTAAAACAGGCTATTTAATTGGCCTAGCACATTGAGCTCACAAATCAAATGACAGAGCATCTCGGTACTGCTCACCTTCAGAATGAGAGATAGAGAGACTGTTTAGGGTTTACTGTGTTCCCATGTTTCCATGCAACATGGGTTGCAGGCACTTTTTGGCCTCATCACGGCAGCCTCAAATATCACAAATAAAAGATAGAGATTTAAAAGATGAAGTGTTGTGATGAATAATAGAGGGTGCTCATTCACACTGGCACAGGGTCTCCGTCACCATGGAAGGGGGGGACAGAAACACAATCACAAGGAGCCTTCTGATTCATCTTGGAGTTCGCCTCCAAAGCAATCCCAGGAAGTGAAGTGATGATGATATATCCCTCTCTGGGAATTCTTCTGAAGAGGTTCAAGTTCCGCCAAAGAGAGATCTTCAAAGAGATTCATCAGTGTCATTGGGAATTCATCCTTTTGGTACAGCTGTCACCCCTTGAACTTGGAGGGCTTGGCAAACTCTCAGACGTTAGGGTCACACAATGTAACACAATGCATGAGACCTAACTACCGTACACTTTCCGAACTATAGAGCAAATCAGCACTCCCCCACTCATCACTACTACACATAATGGCACACCTGCAGAGGCTGGGCATTTTGCCTAGCTATCATTATGGGAGTTAAATGGCCGGATTGTCTAGAGGCATTTACAAAACAGACCCACTCAACTGTAAATTGTTTTGCACCATACAGTATTGTACCATGATGTTCACCATATTTGTCCATATGCTGTCCCATTCTCCAGCCCTGTTCTCCATTGTTTATGAAACCCTGTGGGTTTACATGAACTGAGGCGTAGGAAATTATGAAATTATGATTTGTCTAATTAATCCACTGGGAGATAGCTTTTTTATTTATTAATTTTTATATGCAAAATGACTAAGCACAGATAGGGCTATGCAAGAGAACACTCAGGATGTTATCTTGTCTAAAACAAGCTCTGGGTTTGTGAGATAACATGTTTCTCTGGATCGTAGACCTTTTACATACCTCCACAGGGGTGAAAGTGAAAATAGTGAAGACAGCTGTTTCGCAATCAGCAGTAACAGCCGTGGAAAGGCAAAATTACAAACATGGCAAATCTCTGGACATTTAATAACAATTCAGAACCAGAGCTGCGGCTCCTGATGCTAGGTCTGTTCCACAGATTTTTGTGCTGAGCGATTAATCAAAATGTTGGTTATTATTCATTTTTTAAACAACATCGGTTCAATTATTTGAATTCCATTTAGTTTGTTTTAAAGTCTGTGAGCTCAATGTGCAAATTGCACAGTTTCTCTAGAGATAAACCAGATCCAGCCTGAACTGTGCGATGTAGTAGGGAGTTGTAGTTTCCAACAGGTCTGGAAGGGCATAGGCCCACCCTCTTGGGAGCCAGACCCAACCACTGGGGAGCCAGGCCCAGCCAATCAGATTTTTTTTATTGTGAGGCCGGTTGGACGTACTGCCATATTCTCTTAAACGACGTTTGAGGCGGCATATGGTAGAGAAATTAACTTTCAATTATCTGTTGGACATTCCTGCAGTCAGCATGCCAATTGCACGCTCCCTCAAAACAAGAGAAATCTGTGGCATTGTGTTGTGTGACAAAACCTCATACTTTAGATTGGCCTTTTATTGTCCCCAGCACAAGGTGCACCTGTGTAATGATCATGCTGTTTAATCAGCTTCTTGATATGCCACACCTGTCAGGTGGATGGATTATCTTGGCAAAGGAGAAATGCTCATTAACAGTGATGTAAACAAATTTGTGCACACAATTTGAGAGAAATAAGCTTTTTGTGCAGCTCATGAAACATGGGACCAACACTTTACTTGTTGCATTTATGTTTTTGTTCAGTATACTAAAATAGTGATTTTGTCAGACAGCATGGGCAGCAGCTCTATAGAGATGAGATGATGATTTGGAATGAAATAAAGTCATCAAATAAAACAAATATAATATACATAACTGAAATATAAGTGCATAAATGATGGTTAATAAGTAATAAGCAGTAATGGGCAGTCACTACCATCAGGAGACTTTTATTAATTGTTTTATTCTGTGTTGTTACAGCTTTAACACAAATAATCTAACCGAAACCGAACCGACCTCAAAAAGCACTAATCGCTCAGCACTAATGGATGTGGAATCTGCTGGGCGGACCAAGGGAAATCACATGTAGGGTAAAAGGCCAGGCTGACCACCTTTCAATCAATCAATCAATTTTATTTTATATAGCCCTTCTTACATCAGCTAATATCTCGAAGTGCTGTACAGAAACCCAGCCTAAAACCCCAAACAGCTAGTAATGCAGGTGTAGAAGCACGGTGGCTAGGAAAAACTCCCTAGAAAGGCGAAAACCTAGGAAGAAACCTAGAGAGGAACCAGGCTATGAGGGGTGGCCAGTCCTCTTCTGGCTGTGCCGGGTGAAGATTATAACAGAACCATGCCAAGATGTTCAAAAATGTTCATAAGTGACAAGCATGGTCAAATAATAATCAGGAATAAATCTCAGTTGGCTTTTCATAGCCGATCATTAAGAGTTGAAAACAGCAGGTCTGGGACAGGTAGGGGTTCCATAACCGCAGGCAGAACAGTTGAAACTGGAATAGCAGCAAGGCCAGGCGGACTGGGGACAGCAAGGAGTCACCACGGCCGGTAGTCCCGACGTATGGTCCTAGGTGCTCAGGTCTCTCAGTTGGCTTTTCATAGCCGATCATTAAGAGTTGAAAACAGCAGGTCTGGGACAGGTAGGGGTTTCGTAACCGCAGGCAGAACAGTTGAAACTGGAATAGCAGCAAGGCCAGGCGGACTGGGGACAGCAAGGTGTCATCATGCCCGGTAGTCCTGACGTATGGTCCTAGGGCTCAGGTTCTCAGAGAGAAAGAGAGAACGAGAGAATTAGAGAGAGCATACTTAAATTCACACAGGACACTGGATAAGACAGGAGAAGTACTCCAGGTATAACCAACTAACCCCAGCCCCCCGACACATAAACTACTACTTTGATTGCAGTAACAAGCAAATGGGTTGTTTTTGACATGGCCTACTCCATTACATTTTCTCTCAGAATGTTGAGGCAAAGCATGCTGGGAGTCTGGGGCTTCCTTAATGAGCCTAGTATTTCACACCACCTCCCCCTCTTCTTCCTCCTCTTATTGCTGCCTCCTCCTTCACCTGCTCCTTTGCTAACCTCTGACCCCACTCTCCCCTCTTCACTCTTTTTTCTCTTTCTATTACCCTCCCCCTCTTCCTCCTCATCCTCACCCCTGTTTCTCCCTCTGATATGTCAGGGATAGAACACCTTTTACACATCAAAGTCAATAATTATACCGTTCCGATAGCTCTCACGTCAATCAATAATCAAACAGTTCATTAAAATAATAGATTATGATCCACAGCAGTCTAAAATAAATGCACCCTTATTGAGTCACTTCAAATATTGCAGTGAGTTGGCCTACGTTGTGATAGTGTGAAGAAGGTGAATGATGAAGTCTGTCCCAAGATATTTTCTGCAGAGCCTTGACCACTCGTGCATTTCTCAGAGCACTTGCAAACACATCATCAATACGTGTGGGAGTGTACAGTCCACACTGTACGTGGTGGTAAATGGGACAAGGCCATTCTGGCTTGTTGTCTCGCTTTGATGATGTCATACCAACATACCACACACATAATATCTCCATTTCTGTTTCTAGGCTATTATTAAGATCAAAGAACTTCACAAACAATCGTGAATCTTCTTGGGCTGATCCCTCCTTTCAAGCTCCTCCAAGCTGTTATAAACATGCAAAATACTGCAATATGGAGAACCAACTGTGTGAAAATGTACCTCCACGTTCATATACTGTATGTTACCTGCATTATTTTTATCAGGTGGTTGAGTGCTTCATTACAGTAATGCCATTGAAATACCACTAAGCAGGGTGGCCATTTTGCTAATGCAACATTCATGTCCTGCCACTCCTGTCACCTGTGCTGAAGCTCCTCTTTAGCTGTATTGGACACATGTTTCAAGTTTCAAGTTTTAATGTCACGTGCACAAGTACAGTGAAATGCCTTTCTTGCAAGCTCTAAACCCAACAATGCAGTAATCAATATCAATGTAGTATTGAAAATAACATAAGGTAGAACACACGAGAAGTAAGTAAGCTATATACAGGGTCAGTTCCAATCCCATATTTATAATGTGCAGAGATACTGGAGTGATAGAGAGCATTGCCATATGTCCACTTGCTGTCTTCTGTGCACACAGCACATGTGACCATCACAGACCTGCAATGGGCCATTGAACATGAATGGAGGAGGCTTTGAACACACAAATCCCATTCTCTGGATCACAAATATACTGATAGCATCAGTCACTATTCCTGATTAAATAAATCAAATCAGTGAAACCACAGGCCATGGCACAACCAGCCAACGACATGGTACACCAGGGGTGAGCTGTGTTTAGACCACACTGTGGCATCTGATCGAATTGTGGCTATTGAGCTCAGGCCCTGTAGCCTGAGAGAGCATTGTTCCAGAGGCCAAGTGGTGGTTTGCTTGGCAGGTTGCCCTGATACTGCCTAGGAATTAGAGATTCATAGTATATCTGAAAAGACTCAAATAACCATGATAGCTAACACAAAAATCTGAAAGAGGGGGGGAAATACTGCTGATTAAGCATTACCTTGGACCTACAGTAGTATTCCCTTGTGTTGCTCTAAGCTGCCTCACAGTTTGTTTGGTGTTGAATTAGTGAGAGATTAGTTAGGAAGCATTAATTAGTGTGCCCTATAGCAAACTGATATGTAATCATCTACATTACCTACACCTCTCCTCAATAAGTTATCAGCAGCAATAGCAGTCAATATACCTCCTCTTTCCAAGACATAGACTGACTGGCCAGGTGATTCCAGGTGAAAGCTATGATCCCTTATTGATGTCACTCAATCAGCGTAGATGAAGGGGAGGAGACAGGTTAAAAAATGATTTTTAAGCCTTGAGACAATTGAGACATGAATTGTGTATGTGTGCCATTCAGAGGGTGAATGGGCAATACAAAATATTTTGTTACTCAATATTAGGAAGGTGTTCTTAATGTTTTGTACACTCAGTGTAGATTAGCTACTGTATGTGAATGTGAGTGAGCTGCTAGCAACCAAAAACCTTGCAGGCATTATCTATCACAGGCATTATCTATAAGTAGAGTTTGATAATACTGTGGCAACGACACCTAAACAGTGTTGAGTAGCTGGGAGTCCTGCTCTCAGTCTATCTATCAGTCTATCTACCAGTCTATAAGATGAGCACAGCAGGGGGACATGTTGCTGGAAAACTATATTTTCCCAGCCACTCGCTGCATGGCCATGATCTAGCTTAAGATAGAGTAGCTTCATTTCTCCCAGGGCTGCTATTACTGAGGACTCAACATGACATATGTTACACATATAGCCCAGAATTGCACGCATGTACATAATGGGTCTGACTGCAACATGCTCATCGCTACATTAATGTATAGACAGCAGGCAGATGTCTGTGAAGTTATTTTGGTAAAGGTGAGAGATCTAATGTAAGAGATTCTCCAGATGATTTAAAATAGTAAGCTTCACAGTTGCATAAATATTGAGTATGGTGCTGAAATACATTTTGACCTGTTCTGGTGTGAGGGAGTTACTTGGCCTGTATAAACACTTCAAATGTGTTAGCCATGGTGCCATGGTTGGTTTTTAACCCTCCACACAGAAACAGACACACGGATACACACACACTCCTCTCCGTTTGGGTCACATATCTTTGAATGCCAGAGACCAACACAAAAAGACTTGTCAATCTTCCTATATCTTTCATCCTTATTTCTCTCTGGTTTATTGAGGTGCCAATCATCCAGGACAGGATGAAAGGGCTCAGCTGGATATGTTAATAAAACCAGGGACTATGGACTCAAGGGAACCTGCCCCTTATCGCAGTTCAATAACCCCACCATAGACACTCCACCTGGCTGTCAATGCAGAGGGGAGAGGGGAGAATGGAGGTAGAGACAAATGGAGAGAGGAGAAGAGAGAGTGCATGGAGGATAGTGCTGAAGGGAGAGGAAATGGTGCATGGGGAGAGGAGCAGGGACGGATAGCGCACAGAGAGTAGAAGGGAGAGGAGAAGGGGATGAGGAGAGGGGCTATAGGGGGGAGGGGAGAGAAGAGGAGAGAGAAGAAGGGAGAGGAGAAGGGGGTGAGGAGAGGGACTATAGGGGGGAGGGGGAGAAGAGGAGAGAGAACAAGGGAGAGGAGAAGGGGGTGAGGAGAGGGGCTATAGGGGGAGGGGAGAGAAGAGGAGAGAGTAGAAGGGAGAGGAGAAGGGGGTGAGGAGAGGGGCTATAGGGGGGAGGGGAGAGAAGAGGAGAGAAAAGAAGGGAGAGGAGAAGGGGGGTGAGGAGAGGGCTATAGGGGGGAGGGGGAGAAGAGGAGAGAGAAGAAGGGGGAGGAGAAGGGAGTGAGGATAGGGGCTATGGGGGGAGGGGGAGAAGAGGAGAGAGTAGAAGGGAGAGGAGAAGGGGGTGAGGACAGGGGCTATAGGGGGGAGGTGAGAGAAGAGGAGAGAGAAGAAGGGAGAGGAGAAGGGGGTGAGGAGAGGGGCTATAGGGGGGAGGGGAGAGAAGAGGAGAAAGAAGAAGGGAGAGGAGAAGGGGGGTGAGGAGAGGGGCTATAGGGGGAGGGGAGAGAAGAGGAGAGAGAAGAAGGGATAGGAGAAGGGGGTGATGAGAGGGGCTATAGGGGGAGGGGAGAGAAGAGGAGAAAGAAGAAGGGAGAGGAGAAGGGGGTGAGGAGAGGGGCTATAGGGGGAGGGGAGAGAATAGGAGAGAGAAGAAGGGAGAGGAGAAGGGGGTGAGGAGAGGGGCTATAGGGGGAGGGGAGAGAAGAGGAGAGAGGAGAAGGGACAGGGAGAAAGGAGATGCGAGAGTGAAGACAGGTTTTGACTGAGAGGATAAGGGTGGGGTTAGGGGCACATCTTGAACCATTCATCAATCAGGGGTATGTGAGAAAGGCAGAAGGTTGGGTTATTAGTCCAAGCTCAGGCCATTGGGATCACAATATGTCACATTTTACGCTTCCAGAAACCTCCAGAGAACCTTCTAGTAATCACCATGGACTGCAACAGGCGGTCATGGATCAGTGGGTTGAGTGAAAAACACATCCACCTCATGACAGAATTCTGGCTTATGGCAGCTGCACGCACGCATTCACACACAGCTGGTGTGGGTTAGTGTTATAATGTATTACTAAGAATGCACTCCTCCCTCCTCTCCAGACGCGGTTCCCCAAAATTCCCGCTCCAATATAAGCACTGCCTCCCTCTCTTGCTGAGGCTAGCATGCATACAGTTGAAGTCGGAAGTTTACATCCACTTAGGTTGGAGTCATTAAAGCTCGTTTTTCAACCACTCCACAAATTTCTTGTTAACAAACTATAGTTTTGGCAAGTCGGTTAGGACATCTACGTTGTGCATGACACAAGTAATTTTTCCAACAATTGTATACAGACAGATTATTTAACTTATAATTCACTGTATCACAATTCCAGTGGGTCAGAAGTTGACTGTACCTTTAACCAGCTTGGAAAATTCCAGAAAATGATGTCATGGCTTTAGAAGCTTCTGATAGGCTAATTGACATCATTTGAGTCAATTGGAGGTGTACCTGTGCCTACCTTCAAAATCATTGCCTCTTTGCTTGAAGTCATGGGAAAATCAAAAGAAATCAGCCAAGACCTCATAAAAAAATGGAAGACCTCCACAAGTCTGGTTCATCCT
This sequence comes from Coregonus clupeaformis, assembly GCF_020615455.1. Taxonomy (NCBI): domain Eukaryota; kingdom Metazoa; phylum Chordata; class Actinopteri; order Salmoniformes; family Salmonidae; genus Coregonus; species Coregonus clupeaformis. Next base: position 236,410 of record NW_025533587.1, read on the forward strand.
TGGGAGTAATTTCCAAATGCCTGAAGGTACCACGTTCATCTGTACAAACAATAGTATGCAAGTATAAACACCATTGGATCACGCAGCTGTCATACCGCTTAGGAATGAGATGCGTTCTGTCTCCTAGAGATGAACGTACTTTGGTGTGAAAAGTGCAAATCAATCTCAGAACAACAGCAAAGGACCTTGTGAAGATGCTGGAGGAAACAGGTACAAAAGTATCTATATCCACAGTAAAACGAGTCCTATATCGCCATAACCTGAAAGGCTGCTCAGGAAGGAAGAAGCCACTGCTCCAAAACCGCCATAAAAAAGCAAGACTACGGTTTGCAACTGCACATGGGGACAAAGATCGTACTTTTTAGAGAAATATCATCTGGTCTGATTAAACAAAAATAGAACTGTTTGGCCATAATGACCATCGTTATGTTTGGAGGAAAAAGGGGGATGCTTGCAAGCTGAAGAACACCATCCCAACCGTGAAGCACAGGTGTCACGAATTCAGCCGAGGCTGCCCCTCCTCCTTGCTCTGGCAGGCTTCGGCGTTCATCGTAACCGGAGTACTAGCTGCTACCGATCCATGTTTCTATGTTCTACTTGTTTTGTCTGTATTGGTCTCACCTGTTTCCCATCTTGTAATTATGTCTTCCCTATTTAACCCTCTGGCTCACACCGTGTGTTGTGCGTGTTTGTCCATGTTTTGGTTGTCGTATGTGAGCGGGTTTGTTCCTCCCGCGTGGAGGTATGTTCTTTAAGATACCTATGAGTCAAGTACGTTTTTTGAGTAGCTCTGTGTCCTGCACCTGACTTCGTCCTACCGCATTACACTGACGCCTTGACAGAAACACGCACCAAAATATGGATTCAGCAGGTACATTCATTTCATCCGGATCAATGGAGGAACGTGTCCAACAGCAGGCGACCATGATCCAGACTCTCGGCACCGCAATGGAGCGCGTGTTGAACACTATGGAGCGATGGGAGAGAGGTGGTGGTCCTACACCTCCTCCAACTACACAACCACCCACACCGCTGTCCACCCCTTCGTCATCTGGGTCCAGTGGGATTCAGCTCTCGCTCCCGAGGGCATACGATGGTACAGCTGACGGGTGCCAGGGTTTTCTACTCCAGGTAGAGCTCTACCTGGCTACCATCCACCCGGCTCCCTCGGGATACGAGAGCGTGTCCGCTCTCATCTCCTGTCTGTCTGGAAGAGTGCTCGAGTGGGCCAACGCTGAGTGGGGAGGAATAGACGCAGCGTCAGTACGCTATGAGGATTTCACCCGCCGCTTTCGGGCGGTATTTGATCATCCACCAGAGGGGAGAGTGGCGGGGGAACGTCTATTCCACCTCAGACAGGGGAGGAGGAGCGCACAGGACTTTGCACTGGACTTCAGGACTCTGGCTGCCAGCGCAGGATGGAATGAGAGGGCCCTGATTGACCACTACCGATGCAGCCTCCGGGAGGATGTTCGTCGGGAACTGGCCTGCAGGGACACCACCCTTAACCTGGACCAACTGGTGGACATGTCGATAAGGCTGGATAACCTGTTGGCAACCCGCGGACGTCCGGATCAGGGGCCGTCCATTCCATCCCCCAGCACCTCCGACCCTACTCCTATGGAGCTCGGAGGTGCTGCACTTAGGGAGACCGGAAGGAGGGCCATCTCCTGCACCGCCTGTGGCCGCGGAGGACACACTGCTGGTCGGTGCTGGGGAGGGTCTTTCAGGAATCGAAGCGGTAGGCAGAGCACTGGTGGACCGTCTCAGGTGAGTAGGCACCCGACTCACCCAGAGCTCCCTGTTGCGCATATGTGTATATGTGGTCCTCTGTAGCTCAATTGGTAGAGCAGGGTGCTTGTAACGCCAGGGTAGTGGGTTCGATCCCCGGGACCACCCATACGTAAAAATGTATGCTCACATGACTGTAAGTTGCTTTGGATAAAAGTGTCTGCTAAATGGCATATTATTATAGATGTTGTATTTCCAGAGTTTTTCCCTCATTCCCAGCATAAGGCGCTAGTAGATTCAGGCGCAGCTGGGAACTTTATTGATCATCAGTTTTCCCGTAGATTAGGGATTCCTATTGTGCCTGTTACTGTGCCCTTCCCTGTACATGCCCTAGATAGTCGCCCTTTAGGGTCAGGTCTGATTAGGGATGTCACAGCTCCACTCTGGATGAAGACGCAGGAGGGTCATGAGGAAAAAATTAGTCTCTATCTGATTGATTCTCCTGCGTTTCCAGTGGTGTTGGGGCTTCCCTGGTTAGCCTCTCATGACCCCACTATTTCATGGCAACAGAGGGCTCTCAAGGGATGGTCTAGTCAGTGCTCGGGGAGGTGTGTAGGTGTTTTCGTAGGGGCATCTATGGTGGAAAGTCCAAACCAGGTTTCCACCATGCACATTCCGCCTGAATATGCCGATTTACCACCCCATCAACAGGGGGATTGTGCGATAAACCACCAGGTAGGCGCTGCACTTCCTCGGAGTCATGTGTATCCTCTGTCACAGGAGGAGACGGTGGCTATGGAAACCTATGTCACCGAATCTCTGAGGCAGGGATACATTCGGCGTTCCACTTCCCCTATCTCCTCGAGTTTATTTTTTGTGAAGAAGAAGGATGGTGGCTTACGCCCGTGCATTGACTACCGTGGTCTTAATCAGATCACTGTGAAGAACAGCTATCCACTACCTTTGATTGCTAGTATAATGGAGTCCTTGCACGTGGCGCGCTTCTTCACTAAATTGGATTTCAGGAGCGCGTACAACCTGGTATGTATCCGGGAGGGAGATGAGTGGAAGACAGCATTCAGTACCACCTCTGGGCACTATGAGTACCTCATCATGACATACGGGTTGATGAATGCTCCATCAGTGTTCCAATCCTTTGTTGATGAGATTTTCAGGGACCTGCACGGACAGGGTGTAGTGGTATATATTGATGACATTCTCATATACTCCGCTACACGGGCCGAGCATGTGTCCCTGGTGCGTCAAGTGCTTGGTCGACTGTTGGAGCATGACCTGTATGTGAAGGTGGAGAAATGTCTGTTCTTCCAAGAGTCCATCTCCTTCCTAGGGCACCGCCTGTCCGCGTCAGGGGTGGAGATGGAGATTGACCGCATTTCAGCCGTGCGTAATTGGCCGACTCCAACCACGGTGAAGGAGGTGCAGCGATTCTTGGGTTTTGCCAACTACTACCGGAGGTTTATCCAGGGCTTTGGTCAGGTAGAGGCTCCCATTACCTCCTTGCTGAAGGGAGGACCGGTGCGACTGCAGTGGTCAGCTGCGGCGGACAGGGCTTTTGGTCATCTGAAGGAACTGTTTACCTCGGCTCCAGTGCTGGCTCATCCGGATCCCTCCTTAGCATTCCAGGTTGAGGTGGACACATCCGAGGCTGGGATAGGAGCTGTACTGTCTCAGCGCTCGGGTATGCCACTAAAGCTCTGCCCCTGTGCTTTCTTTTCTAAGAAGCTCAGTCTGGCGGAGCGCAACTATGATGTGGGGGACCGGGAGCTGTTGGCTGTGGTTAAGGCTCTGAAAGTGTGGAAGCATTGGCTTGAGGGGGCTAAACACCCTTTCCTCATTTTGACTGACCATCGCTATCTGGAGTACATCCGGGCGGCGAAGAGATTGAACCCTCGCCAGGCAAGGTGGGCCATGTTCTTCACTCGTTTTGTGTTTACTCTTACTTAGAGACCAGGTTCCCATAACGCTAAGGCAGACGCCCTGTCCCGACTGTATGACACAGAGGAGAGGTCCATTGAGCCCACTCCCATACTTCTGGCGTTGTGTCTGGTGGCGCCGGTGGTGTGGGAGGTTGACGCGGACATCGAGTGGGCGTTACGTACCGAGCCCACTCCCCCCCAGTGTCCAGAGGGTCGTATGTATGTGCCGCTCGAGGTTCGCTATCGATTGATCTATTGGGCTCACACGTCACCCTCCTCTGGTTATCCTGGCATCGGTCGGACAGTGCACAGTGTCTTAGTGAGAAGTACTGGTGGCCCACTTTAGCCAAGGACGTGTGGGTTTATGTTTCCTCCTGCTCGGTGTGCGCCCAGTGTAAGGCACCTAGACACCTTCCACAACGGCCATGGTGTCACCTATCAGTGGATTTTGTTACGGACCTTCCCCCCTCACAAGGGAACACCACGATCCTGGTCGTTGTGGATCAGTTTTCTAAGTCCTGCCATCTCATTCCTATGCCAGGTCTCCCTACGGCCCTACAAACTGCTGAGGCCCTATTTACACACGTCTTCCGGCACTACGGGGTGCCTGAGGATAATGTATCAGATCGGGTCCCCAGTTCACCTCAAGGGTCTGGAGGGCGTTCATGGAACGTCTGGGGTTCTCGATCAGCCTGACCTCAGGTTTTCACCCCGAGAGTAATGGGCTGGTGGAGAGAGTTAACCAGGATGTGGGTAGGTTTCTGCGGTCCTATTGCCAGGACGGGCCGGGGGAGTGGTTGGGTTTTATCCCCTGGGCAGAGATGACCCAAAACTCACTCCGCCACTCATCCACTAACATTTCTCACTTTCAGTGTGTGTTAGGTTACAGCCGGTCCTGGTACCTTGGCATCAGAGCCAGATCGAGGCTCCTGCGGTGGATGAGTGGTGAAACCTGCCCCTTCGCCTGCCCTGCCGGAAGCTGGGTCGGCGGTTTGTGGGGCCATTTAAAATCCTGAGGAGATTGAACAAGGTTTGTTATAGGTTACAGCTTCCTCTGAATTACCGTATTAACCCCTCGTTCCATGTGTCTCTCCTCAGGCCGGTAGTAGCTGGTCCACTCCAGGAGTCTGAGGTACGGGAGGTTCCTCCGCCCCCACTGGACATCGAGGGGGCACCGGCGTACTCGGTCCGGTCCATCTTGGATTCGAGGCTTCGGGTGGGGGGCCTGCAGTATCTCGTGGAGTGGGAGGGGTACGGTCCGGAGGAACGGTAGGAGGGACATCCTCGATACCTCCATGTTGAGGGATTTCCACCGTAGTCATCCGACTCGCCCTGCTCTGCGTCCACCTGGCTGCCTGTGCACGGCTGGGGCCGCGCATCAAGGGGGGGGTGGGATACTGTCACGAATTCAGCCGAGGCTACCACTCCTCCTTGCTCGGGCAGTCTTCGGCGTTCGTCGTCACCGGAGTACTAGCTGCTACCGATCCATGTTTCTATGTTCTACTTGTTTTGTCTGTATTGGTCTCACCTGTTTCCCATCTTGTAATTATGTCTTCCCTATTTAATCCTCTGGCTCACACTGTGTGTTGTGCGTGTTTGTCCATGTTTTGGTTGTCGTATGTGAGCGGGTTTGTTCCTCCCTGCGTGGAGGTATGTTCTTTAAGATACCTACGAGTATAGGGCGTTTTTCGAGTAGCTCTGTGTCCTGCACCTGACTTCGTCCTACCGCAGAATTACACTGACGCCTTGACAACAGGGGTGGCAGCATCATGCTGTGGGGGTGCTTTGCTGCAGGAGGGACTGGTGCACTTCACAAAATAGATGGCATCATGAGGAAGGAAAATTATGTGGATATATTGAAGCAACATCTCAAGACATCAGTCAGGAAGTTAAAGCTTGGTCGCAAATGGTTCTTCCAAATGGACAATGACCCCAAGCATACTTCCAAAGTTGTGGCAAAATGGCTTAAGGACAACAAAGTCAAGGTATTGGAGTGGCCATCACAAAGCCCTGACCTCAATCCTATAGAAAATTTGTGGGCAGACCTGAAAAAGCGTGTGGGAGCAAGGAGGCCTACAAACCTGACTCAGTTACACCAGCTCTGTCAGGAGGAATGGGCCAAAATTCACCCAACTTATTGTGGGAAGCTTGTGGAAGGCTACCCGAAACGTTTGACCCAAGTTAAACAATTTAAAGGCAATGGTACCAAATACTAATTGAGTGTATGTAAACTTCTGACCCACTGTGAATGTGATGAAAGAAATAAAATATATTATTCTGACATTTCACATTCTTAAAATTTATTGGGGACGAGTGTTTTATGGCATGTGCTAATGCAAAAAAATTTGATAGCATTGGGAGTCAGGCCAGCTCAAGCTTCAATGAATGCGACCAAGGATTACACAAACTCGCACCTGTCCCCATCCACCACTCCCAACCCCCCAACACCCCATCCAACTCAGGTGCACCAGAAATAAGGGCACATATAACAAGATCCATGGTGCGCACACTACATTTATAGGCAAGGTTGAATATAGCCTACTGACTTTTGTTTTTATCAAACGTGTTTGTGCAAAACCCTATATAAAATAATTTCCCCACTCCTAAACTCCATGCAACAAGTTCTGTGCATAAATGGAACCCTATCTCGCCAAGCTTAATGTGTGAAAAATTATATTCAGATCAAAGTGTTATGTAGATTTCAGAGCACAGGAAAAAAAGTTACATCTTTGTATAATTCAAAATAAAAAGCACACACGCATTGCATACACATAATTGGATAGGATTGACCAGTGCATTAATACCTGAGTCGGTGTAGCGTGGTCTGGCGAGGTCCCGGAAATGGTAAATGAAATCCAGACAGTTCTCGTTCTGTACTTCCCCTTTAGAGCAGAGATCAGACAGGAGTTCTAGTGCTTTTTGACAAATCTCGTCCTCTCTGTCGCCAGGCATTTCCCACCAGCATCCTTCTGAATGGAGGGGCTCCTATGGCACCACCACACCACCCCACCCACCAGAGTCGCCTAGCCCCTGCAGAATCACACTAATCCTCCCGGCAGAGAGTAAACTAAAGCCCGAGTAGCAGCGCTCCACCCGAAGCGGAGTCACCAACACCCCGCAGCTCAGCACCACTCTGGCTGTCTGAAAAACCAACCAGGGTAGCGGAGGAGGAATAGGGAAGTATACTAGGTCAAAAAAACATAATATTCCTTTGTTTCTTTCCAAACGTCGGGCATTCCTTTTTCGAGTGTTTAGTATTCAATTGTGGGGTTTTCCCCGTCAAAAGCCTACCGTACAACCGTCTAGAGTTGTTTAAACTTAGCCACAGGTTGAATGTCCGACAACTCACAGCAGGCTATGAGGCGCCGTGCACTGTCCACACTCAATTGGTGCTGAAAAAGTGCATGCGCTCTCTCGATGCGTGAACGACCGGCGCCGCGCAGCCAGTCGCTGTCACTCGCTCAATGTTTAGTAGTAACTGCATCTTTTCTGCTATTGCATTCATTTTTATTTTTTTTCTCAGTTGTATTCTATGCTGTTCTGTTTATCGCTTTGGACATGTTAGAGAGAGTGCAACATGATAGTGGCCAGGTAGGATTGTTGCTCTAGCCTATTTATCTTGGGATATACAGTATGTCAATGCCATTAAGGGCTGCATGGTGAGGGTGGTTGATAACTAATTATATTATAGATTTGCACAATTGATCAGTAAGCACCTCTTTTATTGTGCAGTCAATTTAATAATTTATCAGTCCATTTCAGTGATTGACAGGCACTGTATTAACCATGTGGAAATGTGTGTGTGTGTATTTGTGTATGAGTGCGTGTGTGTGCATGCATGTATATGTGTTCAATCAATAGATCTAAAGATTGAACAATAGGGTAATTGAGGTGTACAGTGGGGAAAAAAAGTATTTAGTCAGCCACCAATTGTGCAAGTTCTCCCACTTAAAAAGATGAGAGAGGCCTGTAATTTTCATCATAGGTACACGTCAACTATGACAGACAAATTGAGAGAAAAAAATCCAGAAAATCACATTGTAGGATTTTTAATGAATTTATTAGCTAATTATGGTGGAAAATACGTATTTGGTCACCTACAAACAAGCAAGATTTCTGGCTCTCACAGACTTGTAACTTCTTCTTTAAGAGGCTCCTCTGTCCTCCACTCGTTACCTGTATTAATGACACCTGTTTGAACTTGTTATCAGTATAAAAGACACCTGTCCACAACCTCAAACAGTCACACTCCAAACTCCACTATGGCCAAGACCAAAGAGCTGTCAAAGGACACCAGAAACAAATTGTAGACCTGCACCAGGCTGGGAAGACTGAATCTGCAATAGGTAAGCAGCTTGGTTTGAAGAAATCAACTGTGGGAGCAATTATTAGGAAATGGAAGACATACAAGACCACTGATAATCTCCCTCGATCTGGGGCTCCACGCAAGATCTCACCCCGTGGGGTCAAAATGATCATAAGAACGGTGAGCAAAAATCCCAGAACCACACGGGGGGACCTAGTGAATGACCTGCAGAGAGCTGGGACCAAAGTAACAAAGCCTACCATCAGTAACACACTACGCCGCCAGGGACTCAAATCCTGCAGTGCCAGACGTGTCCCCCTGCTTAAGACAGTACATGTCCAGGCCCGTCTGAAGTTTGCTAGAGTGCATTTGGATGATCCAGAAGAGGATTGGGAGAATGTCATATGGTCAGATGAATCCAAAATAGAATTTTTTGGTAAAAACTCAACTCGTCGTGTTTGGAGGACAAAGAATGCTGAGTTGCATCCAAAGAACACCATACCTACTGTGAGGCATGGGGGTGGAAACATCATGCTTTGGGGCTGTTTTTCTGCAAAGGGACCAGGACGACTGATCCGTGTAAAGGAAAGAATGAATGGGGCCATGTATCGTGGGATTTTGAGTGAAAACCTCCTTCCATCAGCAAGGGCATTGAAGATGAAACGTGGCTGGGTCTTTCAGCATGACAATGATCCCAAACACACCGCCCGGGCAACGAAGGAGTGGCTTCGTAAGAAGCATTTCAAGGTCCTGGAGTGGCCTAGCCAGTCTCCAGATCTCAACCCCATAGAAAATCTTTGGAGGGAGTTGAAAGTCTGTGTTGCCCAGCGACAGCCCCAAAACATCACTGCTCTAGAGGAGATCTGCATGGAGGAATGGGCCAAAATACCAGCAACAGTGTGTGAAAACCTTGTGAAGACTTACAGAAAACGTTTGACCTGTGTCATTGCCAACAAAGGGTATATTGTATATATATTGAGAAACTTTTGTTATTGACCAAATACTTTTTTTCCACCATAATTTGCATATAAATTATTAATTCTAAATAAAAAATCCTACAATGTGATTTTCTGGATTTTTTTTTCTCATTTAGTCTGTCATAGTTGTCGTGTACCTATGATGAAAATTACAGGCCTCTCTCATCTTTTTAAGTGGGAGAAGTTGCACAATTGGTGGCTGACTAAATACTTTTTCCCCCACTGTATGTAATAAATTCATGTCTAGCCCTTGTCCAGACAGTTTTGTGAAGATGAATGTAAACAGCCTGTGCACCAAAGAGGCATTTAAGAAACACATTGGAGCTAAAGCTACCAGCCCCATAGACCCTTATACAGGAGTAGAGTCAGACTACATAATAAATGAGAGCAAACCCTCTCCATGCCGGAGGGCATGGTAACCTCATAAACAGCAACACGTTCAGCTCAATGGGACCTATACAGCTTAGCAACATTGGATGCATGTTAACATTTATTTTTATTTATTTTTATCGCTTTGGTACTATTTTCACTACACAACCATTGGCCCAAAATATATGTTTACTGGGAAATATAATGAGTACATTGGTTTAATCACCAAACACAACATAATGATATCTTCTCAATTTAGTTATTTTTAACAACCAGTTAATCCAAAAGCAAAACATTTAAGATACATGTTTCAAAATTGTCCTTTGGATGTAATATGCTACAGGACTATAAATTACAGTTCATTACACTGTTTTCACATTAGGCAATACACTTCCACTACTCATTAAAATTCACTGAACATAAAATGTCCATCATTTATATCCCATGTGATCAATGAAAGAAATGAAAGAAACATCATGTTTGTCAAGCACTAGTTTGCATCAAGCCTGTATTGAGCATTTGGCCATAGGTTCTCATCGAAATCACAGTAAATATCCTCATTGTTCATGCACCTGGGGAAAAACCTTTTGGCATGGTGAATCCAAGCCTGACATAATGTAAGTCTGGATTGAAATCATTGCATGTCTCATCCATGGCCTGAAGGAGGGTGGTACTTTCATTGGGATGGAAATCATACATCATCCACCTTTATTGTAATCGTGTATTGTATTTTACAGTATTGTATTGTACTTATGTATTGCAGTGGTTCTGTACGTGGCTCAGTTGCAGCACTGCTTTAACTCAGCAACATTTTGGGGTTTTGAAGCATGAACTGCTCGTTTCAAGTCCTTTGGTCAGGACATTGACTAGGCCATTCCAAAACGTATAATTTGTTGCTTTTTAACCATTTTCATCTAGACTTGATTGTGCTTCAGCTTCATCTCACAGACGGATGGCCTGACATTATCATGTAGAATTCTCTCATATAGAGCAGAATTCATGGTTCCTTCTATTAAGGGAAGTCGTCCAGGTCCTGAGGCAGCAAAGCATCCCCAAAGCATCCCACTACTAGTGTCTTTGTAGCTTGGCTTTGTTATACATGATGTGCTGCGACGAAACAACTCTCTTATGTTGACCATTTTTCTGAACACCAATATGAAAACATGGTTGATAGGATAAAAATAACTATCAGATATGTTAGTTACATTGAACTGAATGATCAGGGGGACCAATCAAAGCCTACATCCGAACAGACTGAATGATCAGGGGGTCCATTCATAGCCACATCAGAACTGAATGATCAGAGGGTCCAATCAAAGCCTACATCAGAACAGACTGAATGACCAGGGGGTCCAATCAAAATCTACATAACTTATAAACTTATAACTTACATATTTAGCAGACGCTCTTATCCAGAGCGACTTACAGTTAGGGAGTGCATACATCTTTTTTAAAACATTAAATATATATATATTTTTTTTTTTATACTGGCCCCCCGTGGGAATCGAACCCACAACCCTGCCGTTGCAAGTGCCATGCTCTACCAACTGAGCTACACGGGGCCCAACTTGGAAATTATGCGTGTGTATTAGATGTAATGCATGATGTTATGAAATGTGTTGTGCTAATATCCCTTACATTTCACACTATTTTGAAAATTAAACACAGTGGTAAGTGACTGTGTGTAAACCCTTGCTTTATCGTACCTTGACAGTATTTAAATGGAAAAGTTTCATGTTCCGTTCCTTTTACAGACAAACTGGAGTGTTGTTGTGTTTTGTTAGAATATCACTGAGTTGCTTAAACTTAATATTTTCTGAAACAGAGAAATGAATAATCAATTGAATTTGAAATACTCACTAAAATTCAAATACAGTAAACTGAACATAAAATCTTTCTCAGTTTTTCTGTTTCAATTTCCAGTTGTTTTGTAGCTGATGATGCCTCTTCAAATTCCTTATGAAGTTCCCATCTGGCGTTTTCTGTGTTGGTTTTCTCCTGGTGTAATTCTGCTTCAATAGTTGTTCTTTTACCCTTCAGAATGACCAGGGCTTTCATCTCGCTCGTCTTTCTTCAGATTCTCAGTAACTTTCTGAGGAGATATTGATGTGTTGCATCCGAACAGACTGAATGATCAGGGGGTCCATTCATAGCCACATCAGAACTGAATGATCAGGGGGTCCAATCAAAGCCTACATCAGAACAGACTGAATGACCAGGGGGTCCAATCAAAATCTACATCAGAACAGACAATGATCAGGGGGTCCAATCATAGTCTACATCAGAACAGACTGAATGATCAGGGGGTCCAATCAAAGCCTACATCCGAACAGACTGAATGACCAGGGGGTCCAATCAAAATCTACATCAGAACAGACAATGATCAGGGGGTCCAATCATAGTCTACATCCGAACAGACTGAATGATCAGGGGGTCCATTCATAGCCACATCAGAACTGAATGATCAGGGGGTCCATTCATACCTACATCAAAAGAGACCGTTCTCTACAACAGATGCTTTATTTACAGTGCCTTCTATCTCAATGCATCCACACTAACAGCAGTATCACTATTGAGATTACAATGTATTTGATCATCTTTCAATTAAGATTTTTTTTGGCCCCCATTTGTCGAGTACGATATATAGTGAAGGTTTAAGCTTTGCAAATATGGTGACATTTGAATTTATTTTTACACACATACACAAACACATACACACACGCACACTCACAACACTCACACACACACACACACACATCCCACACAAATACACACCCAGCACACACAAACACCACACACACCCCGCACACACACACCCTGCACACACACACACCACACACACACACACACACATACATACACACCACACCCCACTCCCCCACTCCCCCACACACACAGAATATATAAGAATTTGAGGGAGTATAGGAGTGCTTCATGTGGTTTCTGCCTGCTCTCGAATAAGAACAAAGATTCCAGCAGTGTTCATGCCATCAAAGATACGCTTGACTCACAGTGAACTGTAACCAGTGTGTGTTCGCACTCCCGCTCTCGCCCTCCTCTGCTTCTCCAATGGCGTGCTGTGCTTTCACACCTGCATTCAATAAAGAACAGTATTATCCTACAAGGCATCACACTACTTATCACCCAACAATAGCAGAGAACTGTGCTCCGGTTACCGCAGTCATTCTGTTAAAAGCACACTATTTGTATACCATTTTCTCTTTCTCATACAGGCATTTGTCTGTAACAAAAGTCCACCATCCCACGTTGAAGGAGGAGAGAAAGCTGAAGAGAGAAGTGGGTGGTGGCAATGGTGGTGTGTGGATGTGAGTGTGTTGGGGTGTGTGAATTGTGAGATATTCTTTCTGCACAGCCTCAAGTCAGCTTTCTTGGTGTCCATGGCAACTAAGAGACAACTCTCTCATTGAATCTCTGTCTCTCTTCCATAGTCTCTCTCTCTCTCTCTCTCTCTCTCTCTCTCTCTCTCTCTCTCTCTCTCTCTCTCTCTCTCTGAAAATATGTGTATGTGCATGTCTATTACAGTAAGCTATTTATCCTCCCTTATTGTTCAGCCAATATGATGGTTGGGTTTAGGGAAATGAGGTAGCTCAAGTGGGGAATTACCCTCCCACTCCCACTCCTCTTCCCACTCTCCTTTCTGTTTTCCCTCCTCTCATCCACCTCTTCTCCCTCCCCTCTTCCATTACCCTCTCTTCCTCCCCCTCCTCTTCTCCTCTTCTCCTCCCGTACAACATATTCTGCACCTGATCCCGTACTCCCATATCTCCCTTCTCTCTATATCTACCCTGCCTCCTCTCTCTTCCTCTTTACTCTATCTCTCTCCACCTTCTCCCATCATCATCCCAGCTTTTCTATGGCTCAATCATCCACATTGTCTCCTGTGTCTTTTCTTCTCATCAACTATTTTCTACCCATAATCCCAACTGTATCCATATCTCTATTTCTCTCTCTCGTTCTCCATCCCTCTCTCTCTCTCCTGCTCCACTGCTTGCTAACGGCCTCCTGTAGCTCAGTTGGTAGAGCATGGCGCTTGCAACGCCAGGGTTGTGGGTTTGATTCCCACGGGGGGGCAGTATGAAAAATGTATGCACTCACTAACTGTAAATCGCTCTGGATAAGAACGTCTGCTAAATGACTAAAATGTAATGGCAGTGTTACAGTCTGTAGCTAAGAAGCAGCTCAATGGGGCAGAGCATCAGTGATAAAAGGCTAATGGAATGCACATGCAGAGCCTTACCACACACACACACATCACAGAGCTCCTGGACACACACAGCCTGCATCCCCATCCTTAATGCCGCTTCGCCCCAAACCTTAACCCCAGCCACGGGGAAGGTATGAGAAGTGGAGTAATACAGGAGAAAGTCTCTGGAATGTATTTTTCTGAATAGCCCTCAAACCCACATTCATACTGTAGTCTCTCAGAGGCTATGGGATAGCCCTGCTCGGCTGATAGAGGGAGTGTCACGCCCTGACTCAGGGGACTCTTATATGTTGAGTCAGGGTGTGTATATTCTTTGTTGTGTATTTTCTATGTTGTATTATCTAGTATGTGTATTTCTATGTTGGCCGGTGTGGTTCCCAATCAGAGGCAGCTGTCGCTCGTTGTCTCTGATTGGGGACCATACTTAGGCAGCCTATTGGCACTGTCTAGTTGTGGGATCTTGTTCCTTGTAAGGTGTGTTGTGTGTTCTACCTTGGACTTCACGTTTCGGTTATTGTTTTGTCGTGTATTTATCAGTTCAATAAACATGTACGCATTTCACGCTGCGCCTTGGTCTGCCCCGTCATTCAACGAACGTGACAGGGAGTTTCTATTTTAAGAGAACATTTAACTCTGGGCACTGGAGGCATATGGCTGCAGCTATATACAGTAGGAAGTGATGATCTAAGCTGTAATCATATGAGGGGAAACCAAGAAGACATTATAAAAAGCTCAGCCTACTGTATCAATTATATACATCTACATATTGGTGTTGGTTTATAAAAACAAAGCATATGGCATGATCAATTCAAAAATAATCAGTGCCACAATACAACCAGGATATATGGCCCGTTCTGTAGTGTTTTGATCCTGTGTTTTGATTATTGTAACATTAATACAATAGACTGGCTCCCCTGGCTCATCTCTAAACACATTATGATTGATTCTGCTGGGATGGTGACGTTCTGTAATGAGTGGATGATATTGTTTTATGGATCTGTCTCTTTTTCTCTTGTTTTATGGATCTCTCTCCTTTTCTATTTCCCTCTCTCGTATCCTGTGAGCCAGTGGTGGATAGGCTTTAAGCACTATTGAGCACTATAACCGTTTCAAGGTGTGTTACGCTAGGAAGCTAGGCTGAATTGTGCCTCTGGCTCTTTTCTATTGCAGTTGGTCTCTATGGTTTTAAGTATTCAAACCTAAAAACTCTGCTGCATCATTGCATCAAATAAACACGAGAGCCCAAAAATAAAGTTGTCGACAAATATCCCTTTGATGTCACCCATATACAAATTGCGGAAAGAGGATAATTATACATAAAAAAAAATCCCTCCAAATACAATGTTTATCCAAAATGGCTGTGCTGTTCTGTGCAGTACACAATTAAGCCATCACTGTCAGAAGGTAGGACGGAGTGAGGGGATTTTGAAATGTAAAATGGAGAAATTGAAATGTTTTGGATGGCAGTGATTAAGAGAAGCATCTCTGGATGCCATGAAAAGGTGTCACTGTCAGAGCCTGACTGAGCTTTACTCTTCTCTTTCATTCAAAAAAAGAGAGGGAGGATTAGAAACCTCTCATTGGCAGAGGGTCTATCTTCTACGTGCAGGGAGGAGAGAGGGAGAGGGGATGAGTGTGGAGAGAGAGAGAAGGGAAGAGGGAATGGTTCTGCATATCATCACTCAGATGATTAATTACTGTTTATTGGGAGCAGAAGCTCACAAGCGGTGTCCAAGCCTCTTAACTCCATGTCTTAAAACCAAGGCTGCTGTTACATAACCACCAGGTTCTCTATCACAATTATCATATGTGAAGAAGAATTCCACAGGTAACATGTTCTGCTTAGCCCTAGGACCACTGATCTGGCAGCAGGCAGTCATAACCACTGACCACAGCTGGTCATGACCATGCCAGTGCTCAGAGCACACTGGCTAGAGGCATTATGGTAATTTCACCACAACCCCTCCTGCCTGATTAGCTAGGGAGATGAGACCTTCACCTGGCAGTGCCAGTGACTGTAATTGCAGTTAATTTGAGCGCTTTGCTCCCAATCACCATTCAGAGTATCTGGCTGACATTGTACCTGGCTATCTCCCTAGCTCTGAATGCTAAATTATACAGATATGGGCTACCATTGATTCCTGCTGGTCTCAGAGCCTTCACTCTATGCTAGCCACATGCATCTTATCCAGAGCGACTTACAGTTAGTGAGTGCATACATTTTCATAATGCATAGGGCCAACGTGCAAACATCTGTTATCAGTTACAGTGATAAAGGACAAAGACACAGTATGCTTCAGGACATGTCAGCTTCAGATATGGCAATACATTTCAAAAGGCGTGTTTGTGTATGTACGTATGTGTACGTTACGTGTATGTACGTATGTGTGCTTGTGGATTTATGAAACATGCATTGTGGTTTAGGGCTAAGAGGTCGCCCTGAGGGTGTTTTGACAACCGTGTGTTGGCGCCACCCGCCTCGTCTGCTCTCTCCCTCCAGAAGGCAAGCATGCTAAAGTGGGAACCCCAGGGAATACACACACGCAACCAGAGAGCTTTAGCCGTAAACATACGTATTCCCTGGAGAGACCGAGAGAAGGAGTAGCGAAGCTGCGAAGAGGAACACTTTAATATCTGCTCCAGAGGAGAGAGCATTGCACAGCAGGCTCTACTTCCTCCTCTCTCTCTGTGGTTGCCTGAATCCCCTTGTGTAAATCACTACATCGAACACTTCTCTGAGGCAATCTGAAATAATGTGTCAGACAATCGTGCATTTCATTTACATCTGAAGCAAATGAGTAGGCAGATACCTCTCTCTGTGTCTCAGCCTTAAAGAAAGACAGTGTTGTCTCATTGAGACTTCATCAAGAACTGTTTCTGTTTGTTACTGATTTGGCTTGTGATAACTGTGCTGAATTGTCTGTAGTTAGTATGCATGACAGAGACCTGCATCCCTGAAAGCTTTCTCTAACCTTTTCACTTTAGAGTTCATATCTTGAATGAAACCTCTTACTTCCAGCAAGCCAAACACTACTCCATCACATTCCTCCATGTACTGTATGAGTCATTCCTCATTGGCGGAAACTGATGACTATTTCTCTATAAAACATTATCTAGCATCTCACCTCACGTCTCAACAAACCTGTTTGCATTTCACTCACATCTCCAGTGCTAGGCTTTTTAGCGAGCAAGAGACTGAGAGATGTAAAATGGCTCCCTTGTGTTCTACAGTAAAGTACTCTGAGCATCCTGTAATCTATCGGTAATCGTCTGGCTGGCCTGAGCTTTCCTGTAGCCCACTCATTATCCCATCTCCCTGAGGTGCTGCAGATTGGTACACTCTCTCATCTCACAACATGCACCATTCACAGTAGCTTATGTGTTTACTCCATTGAATATCAGCCTTACACTTCTACACCAGTTACACATGTTATACATCTGTAGCTCAGCAGGTAGAGCACGGCGGTTGTAACGCCAAGGTAGTGGGTTCGATCCCCGGGACCACCCATACACAAAAATGTATGCACGCATGACTGTAAGTCGCTTTGGATAAAAGCGTCTGCTAAATGGCATATTATATTTATTATTACATACCTGTCAATACAATATGGATGTATAACAAGTATATGAATAATGTATAGTAAAACGATGAACATGTCTATTGTGAAATGTGTATATTAATTGCATCGTAACATGCTGATACACACACAACCATCTTGAAATATCCAACAGGCATTTCACTACCCTATACAAGAGCTGAGAAATCAGAGAAGAGGCTCAAACTAACCCAAGCTTTAGATAGCTGTGAACAGAGAGCATCCATTGAGTGAAAGCTGCCTCATTTATATTCTGAGATGACCACCACTATAATGTAAGGCTTAATCTATGAGTCCCCCAGGCCAGCGCCTCTCCTGGCCATTTACCAGACACAATACCCTCATAACAGACCGGGGTTTGCTGGATCCACACTAAACACTAGGAAAGTGTGTGGATATACCCCAGTGTTACAGACACAGTTACACACACAGAATCCCTCCCCCACCATTCTCATACTGTAGTTTTGTGTTAGAGTGAGCAACACAACACTTCCCCATTTCCTCGGCTCTCTGATAAAAACTAGGCCACTTAGAAAATTCAAATAAAACCCTCGTTATCAGACTTTCAGGAGAATGGGGTCGGTAGAGGGAGGGGATGGGAGGAGGAGGGGTGGGGGTTGGGCAGCATGGGAATGTGGAAGCGCCAAATCTGCAAATTGGAGCCGTGAACAGCCATCAACCCTGAAAAGCCCAATGCTAATTGAATGGAAGCATTCTACCCACATAGTAGTAGTGTCTTCAGGGTGCAGCACAGAGGAAAGAGCCTGAATGGCGCTAAAAATAGACCAAGCATCTTTTCTCTATGTAACAAGCAGAGATAATTAGATTAGATATAATTTGATATTACACACTATCTCCCTTAGATCTCGACTTTCAATTCCATTACCTGATAGCGATACACACCATTTAGATGCCTCTCCATTTCCACTGTACTTGTGTGGAGTCCATTTGAAGATACCTCCACACAGTATCAATGGGCCTGTGATGAATGGAGCTAAATAGCGTTGCATAGTGGAATTGAAGAATTGAAAGACTAAAATCTATGGCATATTTAATCTCCCTGGTGATAAGAGAATTTAAAAATTCCATCAGTCAAACAAATGTTACCCCTGTATAATGGGTTCAGTGTGTGTGTGTGTGTGTGTGTGTGTGTGTGTGTGTGCATCCTGTCAGTCTGATTGCCTACCTGCATATGGGCGTGTGTGTGTCCACTCTGGCGTCTGTCTGACTAATGTGAAATAGGAGACTGGCACTGTTAACAGGCTGTAGTCAGGCTGCTGTGTGTTCTCTGACCCTTTAACAAAATACAGATAGAGAGCTCTCTTAAATAATTGAGTGAACAAGCCAGGGTACATAGCAGGAAGTCCAGTCCCCTATTATTACTGAACTGTACTGTACTCAAGTCTATATCATATCTGAACTGTATTGGACTACAACTCCATATCATAACTGTACTGTACTGGACTCAACTCTATATTATAACTGTACTGTATTGGACTCAACTCTATATCATAACTGTACTGTACTGAACTCAACTCTATATCATAACTGTACTGTCCTGGACTCAACTCTATATTATAACTGTACTGTCCTGGACTCAACTCTATATTATAACTGTACTGTACTGAACTCAACTATATATCATAACTGTACTGTCCTGGACTCAACTCTATATTATAACTGTACTGTACTGAACTCAACTCTATATCATAACTGTACTGTCCTGGACTCAACTCTATATTATAACTGTACTGTACTGAACTCAACCCTATATCATAACTGTACTGTCCTGGACTCAACTCTATATTATAACTGTACTGTACTGGACTCAACTCTATATCATAACTGTACTGTACTGGACTCAACTCTATATCATAACTGTACTGTCCTGGACTCAACTCTATATTATAACTGTACTGTACTGGACTCAACTCTATATCATAACTGTACTGTACTGGACTCAACTCTATATCATAACTGTACTGTCCTGGACTCAACTCTATATTATAACTGTACTGTCCTGGACTCAACTCTATATTATAACTGTACTGTCCTGGACTCAACTCTATATCATAACTGTACTGTACTGAACTCAACTCTATATCATAACTGTACTGTCCTGGACTCAACTCTATATCATAACTGTACTGTACTGAACTCAACTCTATATCATAACTGTACTGTCCTGGACTCAACTCTATATCATAACTGTACTGTACTGAACTCAACTCTATATCATAACTGTACTGTCCTGGACTCAACTCTATATCATAACTGTACTGTCCTGGACTCAACTCTATATTATAACTGTACTGTACTGGACTCAACTCTATATCATAACAGCAGACAGGACAATGGAAATATATATCGCTCGGGATGATTTTACTTTACTTTCCTCGGCTCTGGCCCAAACCTTTTGAAAGTGTCCATCCATATTAGAGCATTGAATGCAGACGTGTAATGTTCACATGAAAAGGAAACACATGGGGCTGAATGGAGGGCATTCATGTTCATGTTAGCTAAAGTCACTTTGGTTGTGTTCACATTCACATTGTTAATGTGTCCGTATTCATGAGTTTGCTCACGTCCGTAGTGTCTAACATACAACAACTGATACATCTGTATAGAGATGAAAAGAACCAACCTTGATGCTGTCCTGTCTCTATGGACAACAAGTATACATATTCCAGCAGATTGAGGGTCATGTGAGTTAAACAAACATGAGTTGTTCAGCACTCAGATGGAGTTGTCCCAAAACATTTAGTGTCTTCGTACCCATAATGACTACGTACTCTCTTTATACTTGCTAGCCCACATGGTGTGTGTGTGTGTGCTTGTTGGTATTGGCTTGGGAGTATGCTTATGAGAACGCCTGAATAGGAACTGAAACAGATGCTGTTCCACTGGCTTACCTCCCATCCACTCTGGGAATCCCACAGCTGTCATACTGAGAGAGGAAGACCCCCCTCTCCCATCCCTCTGCCTGTCTCCTGGCTCCACCTGGGTGATTGACAGAATGAGAGCCGCTGAGAGGATGAGGCATGGTACTCCGCTAGGCTAGGTGTTGCCCCAGGGGGAAGCAGCCTTGATGGGGGTTAGGGAACCCTGCTGATACTGGTGCACACCTGTTAGACCTGCAGCAACCTGGCCCTTATGGGAGGATACAGGATAAAGCTGTGTTGGGGGAGTGTGTGTGTGTGTGTGTGTGTGTGTGTGTGTGTGTGTGTGTGTGTGTGTGTGTGTGTGTGTGTGTGTGTGTGTGTGTGTGTGTGTGTGTGTGTGTGTGTGTGTGTGTGTGTGTGTGTGTGTGTGTGTGTGTGTGTGTGTGTGTGTGTGTGTGTGTGTGTGTGTGTGTGTGTGTGTGTGTGTGTGTGTGTGTGTGTGTGCGTGCGCGCGTGTGTGAGTAGGTGTTTGCTATACCCTACCTTAAGACCCTGTCTCAAAGTAACAAGCAACAATCCTCTGCCTCAGGGAACTCACCTCACCTGGTTGACGGCATCTCTACAAACAGCAGATTACATACAGCACGAAACCTCTTCTGTCCTACGGCGTGAGGAAACATTGCTAGAGATTAGAGTTAAAATTATTCTGCTCACACCTCACATTCCCCTTCACTCGTTTTGCCCATTGTTTAGTGTATCTCTCGCCATTGTCTCAGGTCGTAGTGTCGCTGTGGGGGTAGCTAAGGCTGTAGTGGAGTGGTTTAGCCTGTAATACGGAGGAAAGCCTGGAGTTGCTGTCTGGAGGCTTCAGTGTCTTAACTGTGGATCACTGAACCTTGACATGTCAATACAAAAGTATGACACTGGATACAGACTGGGATACCAAATGACAACAAAAATCAGTGTCTCACCCTAGCCAGAAGACGTTTCTAGTCTATGCTTTCGGTTTAATATGGATATCTCTGATGCAATATGGCCCATGTAGGAATTTTAGATGCAGTGAATCATTTGGAACATTATTATCTGTTTCTACTTGGTATGCTGCAATGCCTTGTGGGATAATTGCCGGTTGCTGAAAATGAATTTGCTTATTTGTGGACAATAAATGAAATGTGAATGTGAATGGGAGTGGGAGGGAGGTTTCTGCAGTGGCTGATGTTCTCGGTTTTCCCTCCCTATGCCCTAGGGAACAAGCCAGCATTACTGATCATTATTGCACTGCACTTTACTATGAAAACCACATAATTCAATATATTACATTGTATCTCTATGTTGAAACATGCAAATTACAGGCAGTTTCATGTCTACAGCAGACACCCAGATTTGTCTCATTCTCTCATTGTGTATATCTGCAATTAGCAAGCAGACATGTTCAAATGAGGGTGTTTGTGTGCGTGTGCATGTGTGTGTGGTTAATTACAGTGAGTAAGGTCCTAATCCTAAGGATGGTTAGTAGTCTGAGTGGTGCAGTTACTCTCCTCTCAGTTAGTCTGACATATTCCCAGCTCCACATCATTGGGCTCACTGCTTCTGACTGAGAGAGCATTCTAAGTGGCCTTGTGGGGATGGGCTATGGAGCTAGATGTACGTTTGTGTGTACGTTTGTGTGTGTGTGTGTGTGTGCCTGTGTGTGTGAGTTTGCAAGTTTGTGCGAGTGTGTGCATGTTTGTGTGTACATGTGTACAACGTCTGTGTGTATGTGTTTATTTGTTTATGGATGTACATCTGTGTGTGTGTGTGTGTTGATGTATCAGTAATAATTCATTGGGTGGAAGCTATGTGTCCCTATGGGCCAGTATACTATAGAGGAGTATACACAGACACAGCTTCTGGGACAAGACATAATGGTGCAATTAGGGAGTACACAGCTATATAGTGGTTGTCCCTTAAACTGGACCTGCTGATCTACTATGAACTATATGTCTCTCATGATATTGACGAAATATGATTTCATATAGATCATTTTCATTATGTGGTTTTGATTTGTTTGGGATGGATGAGCCCATTATCTCCCATTAATCAAGCTGGTGTCAGTTGGTCTAATGGCTAAATAAAATATGTGCCGTATCCAATGTACTGTTTTGGAGTGCGTGTCCTTGGATGACACAGGCTACTATGAACCTCAGAAACAATGATATCTTCTCACCAGTGTCAACGCAGGATTTAAGGTATGCTGGAACTGTCTGTAAAAAGTATAAATTATTATTCAGTATCCCCATGGACAGCATCAATTATTATTCAGTATCCCCATGGCCAGCATCAATTATTATTCAGTATCCCCATGGCCAGCATCAATTATTATTCAGTATCCCCATGGCCAGCATCAATTATTATTCAGTATCCCCATGGCCAGCATCAATAATTATTCAGTATGGGAGATTAGTTCTACAGTGTGACAGTGTCCCTCTCCAACTTCAAACTACACTGCTCAAAAAAATAAAGGGAACACTTAAACAACACAATGTAACTCCAAGTCAATCACACTTCTGTGAAATCAAACTGTCCACTTAGGAAGCAACACTGATTGACAATAAATGTCACATGCTGTTGTGCAAATGGAATAGACAACAGGTGGAAAATATAGGCAATTAGCAAGACACCCCCAATAAAGGACTGGTTTTGCAGGTGGTGACCACAGACCACTTCTCAGTTCCTATGCTTCCTGGCTGATGTTTTGGTCACTTTTGAATGCTGGCGGTGCTTTCACTCTAGTGGTAGCATGAGACGGAGTCTACAACCCACACAAGTGGCTCAGGTAGTTCAGCTCATCCAGGATGGTACATCAATGCGAGCTGTGGCAAGAAGGTTTACTGTGTCTGTCAGCGTAGTGTCCAGAGCATGGAGGCGCTACCAGGAGACAGGCCAGTACATCAGGATACGTGGAGGAGGCCGTAGGAGGGCAACAACCCAGCAGCAGGACTGCTACCTCCGCTTTTGTGCAAGGAGGAGCAGGAAGAGCACTGCCAGAGCCCTGCAAAATGACCTCCAGCAGGCCACAAATGTGCATGTGTCTGCTCAAAC
Organism: Coregonus clupeaformis; assembly: GCF_020615455.1. Classification (NCBI taxonomy): domain Eukaryota; kingdom Metazoa; phylum Chordata; class Actinopteri; order Salmoniformes; family Salmonidae; genus Coregonus; species Coregonus clupeaformis. The sequence goes on from NW_025533587.1 coordinate 259,514, forward strand.
GGTCAGAAACAGACTCCATGAGGGTGGTATGAGGGCCCAACGTCCACAGGTGGGGGTTGTGCTTACAGCCCAACACCGTGCAGGACGTTTGGCATTTGCCAGAGAACACCAAGATTGGCAAATTCGCCACTGGCGCCCTGTGCTCTTCACAGATGAAAGCAGGTTCACACTGAGCACATGTGACAGACGTGACAGAGTCTGGAGACGCCGTGGAGAACGTTCTGCTGCCTGCAACATCCTCCAGCATGACCGGTTTGGCGGTGGGTCAGTCATGGTGTGGGGTGGCATTTCTTTGGGGGCTGCACAGCCCTCCATGTGCTCGCCAGAGGTAGCCTGACTGCCATTAGGTACCGAGATGAGATCCTCAGACCCCTTGTGAGACCATATGCTGGGTGCGGTTGGCCCTGGGTTCCTCCTAATGCAAGACAATGCTAGACCTCATGTGGCTGGAGTGTGTCAGCAGTTCCTGCAAGAGGAAGGCATTGATGCTATGGACTGGCCCGCCCGTTCCCCAGACCTGAATCCAATTGAGCACATCTGGGACATCATGTCTCGCTCCATCCACCAACGCCACGTTGCACCACAGACTGTCCAGGAGTTGGCGGATGCTTTAGTCCAGGTCTGGGAGGAGATCCCTCAGGAGACCATCCGCCACCTCATCAGGAGCATGCCCAGGCATTGTAGGGAGGTCATACAGGCATGTGGAGGCCACACACACTACTGAGCCTCATTTTGACTTGTTTTAAGGACATTACATCAAAGTTGGATCACCCTGTAGTGTGGTTTTCCACTTTAATTTTGAGGGTGACTCCAAATCCAGACCTCCATGGGTTGATAAATTTGATTTCCATTGATAATTTTTGTTTGATTTTGTTGTCAGCACATTCAACTATGTAAAGAAAAAAGTATTTAATAAGATTATTTCATTCATTCAGATCTAGGATGTGTTATTTTAGTGTTCCCTTTATTTTTTTGAGCAGTGTATATAGAGGTGAAAGCATTGGAAATGCTTTTGGCGGTTAATCTGCTTCTGTTTTGTGGGTGGCACTGTGTGCTGTTTTCGATGGATGGTTCCTGGCCTCTCGGGGCCTTAGGGATCCGGAGGGACGTGGGTGGGATGCTGATCACTGGGATGACGGCTCAACTTGGGATGGGGAGGGGCTTTAGCGGGGGAATTAGTGGAGAACAATTGAAGGGTTACTCCGTAGCAATGCAAATATCACGGTACAGCTATATGGACACTCAATCATTACGGTATTTTTTATTGGTAAATTTACAAACATATATAATGATAAATAGACTTGAAACTTGTATCTCATTATGGTGTATGGTGAAATAAGTATAGCCAGTTATAATTGTAATGGCTTAGCTGATAATAACAAAATAATAACAATATTTACATGGCTCAAAGATAAGGAATATAATATCTATTGTATACAGGAAACTCATTCAACAATTCGAGATGAAGTAGCGTGGAAAAAATAATGGGGGGGAGAAATATACTTCTCCCATGGGCAAAGAAATGGGGTGATGATATTAATTAATAGCAATTTCGATCCGAATGTGCAAATTGTCAAAATAGATACGCAAGGTAGATGGATTATTTTAAATATGTTATTGGACCATAAACAGATATGGCTCATTAACCTTTACGGACCAAATAATGATGATCCACAATTCTTTGACAATATATATAATAAGTTATCAAGCCTGCAAGCAATTCAAGACAATATTATTATGGTGGGGGATTATAATACTGTTTTAAATAGCTCAATGGACCGTAAAGGAAATCACACCACAAACAATCACCCACATGCTCTTAAGGAAATTGTGAATGTCATGGATACATTAGAATTAGTAGATATATGGAGGCTTAAATATACTGATCTAGTGAGATATACAGTGGGGAGAACAAGTATTTGATACACTGCTGATTTTGCAGGTTTTCCTACTTACAAAGCATGTAGAGGTCTGTAATTTTTATCATAGGTACACTTCAACTGTGAGACACGGAATCTAAAACAAAAATCCAGAAAATCACATTGCATGATTTTTAAGTAATTAATTTGCATTTTATTGCATGACATAAGTATTTGATCACCTACCAACCAGTAAGAATTCCGGCTCTCACAGACCTGTTAGTTTTTCTTTAAGAAGCCCTCCTGTTCTCCACTCATTACCTGTATTAACTGCACCTGTTTGAACTCGTTACCTGTATAAAAGACACCTGTCCACACACTCAATCAAACAGACTCCAACCTCTCCACAATGGCCAAGACCAGAGAGCCGTGTAAGGACATCAGGGATACAATTGTAGACCTGCACAAGGCTGGGATGGGCTACAGGACAATAGGCAAGCAGCTTGGTGAGAAGGCAACAACTGTTGGCGCAATTATTAGAAAATTGAAGAAGTTCAAGATGACGGTCAATCACCCTCGGTCTGGGGCTCCATGCAAGAGCTTACCTCGTGGGGCATCAATGATCATGAGGAAGGTGTGGGATCAGCCCAGAACTACACGGCAGGACCTGGTCAATGACCTGAAGAGAGCTGGGACCACAGTCTCAAAGAAAACCATTAGTAACACACTACGCCGTCATGGATTAAAATCCTGCAGTGCATGCAAGGTCCCCCTGCTCAAGCCAGCGCATGTCCAGGCCCGTCTGAAGTTTGCCAATGACCATCTGGATGTTCCAGAGGAGGAATGGGAGAAGGTCATGTGGTCTGATGAGACAAAAATAGAGCTTTTTGGTCTAAACTCCACTCGCCGTGTTTGGAGGAAGAAGAAGGATGAGTACAACCCCAAGAACACCATCCCAACCGTGAAGCATGGAGGTGGAAACATCATTCTTTGGGGATGCTTTTCTGCAAAGGGGACAGGACGACTGCACCGTATTGAGGGGAGGATAGATGGGGCCATGTATCGCGAGATCTTGGCCAACAACCTCCTTCCCTCAGTAAGAGCATTGAAGATGGGTCGTGACTGGGTCTTCCAGCATGACAACGACCCGAAACACACAGCCAGGGCAACTAAGGAGTGGCTCCGTAAGAAGCATCTCAAGGTCCTGGAGTGGCCTAGCCAGTCTCCAGACCTGAACCCAATAGAAAATCTTTGGAGGGAGCTGAAAGTCCGTATTGCCCAGCGACAGCCCCGAAACCTGAAGGATCTGGAGAAGGTCTGTATGAAGGAGTGTGCCAAAATCTGTGCTGCAGTGTGTGCAAACCTGGTCAAGACCTACAGGAAACGTATGATCTCTGTAATTGCAAACAAAGGTTTCTGTACCAAATATAAAGTTCTGCATTTCTGATGTATCAAATACTTATGTCATGCAATAAAATACAAATTAATTACTTAAAAATCATACAATGTGATTTTCTGGATTTTAGATTCCGTCTCTCACAGTTGAAGTGTACCTATGATAAAAACTACAGACCTCTACATGCTTTGTAAGTAGGAAAACCTGCAATATCGGCAGTGTATCAAATACTTGTTCTCCCCACTGTACATGGCGGAGACTGAATCAAGCTAGTCGTCTTGACGTCTTTCTTATCTCATTCTCGTTGGCACCAAAAGTAAAAAAAGTGTTGATAGGGGACAGAATGCGGTCGGACCATCATATAATAGGCATATACATTACTCTTACTGAATTTCCACGTGGGCGAGGATATTGGAAATTTAATCAAAGCCTATTGGATGATAATTTATTTATAATTAGAACAAAGGAATTTATAACTTACTTTTTCCAACATAACATAGGTACAGCGAATCCCCTTATTGTATGGGACACCTTTAAATGTGCCTTTAGAGGCCATGCAATTCAGTACTCATCTCGAAAACAAAAGCAATTTAGGTCAAAAGAGTTTATACTAAGAAAGGAAATAGAAAGTCTAACAGAACAGATAGATGGCAATAAAAACTGTAACATAGAGGCTCATGTCACGATCGTTCACGGACGAGAAGGACCAAGGCACAGCGTGATATGCATTCATATTTATTTACATACTGAACACACGACAAAACAACAAACGAAACGTGAAGTCCAAGGTAGACAAAAAACATACCTCACACAGAACAAGATCCCACACCCCACTAGTGCCAACAGGCTACCTAAGTATGGTCCCCAATCAGAGACAACGAGCTACAGCTGCCTCTGATTGGGAACCACCCTGGCCAACATAGATCTAAACGATCTAGAAACTAACATAGACAAACCCAACACAGAAAATACACACCCTGACTCAAACAATACAAGTCCCTAGAGTCAGGGCGTGACAGTACCCCCCCCCAAAGGTGCGGACTCCGACCGCGCCACATAAACCTAACAGGGTAGGGGCCGGGTGGGCATTCCGCCTCGGAGGCGGATCTGGCTCCGGAGTGGAGCCGCTGGCCGGAGCTGGACTGGACCCCGGTGGAGCGGATTGCTCTGGCTCCGGAGTGGAGCTGCTGACCGGAGCTGGACCAGGCACCGGTGGAACAGGCACGGGCCGTGCCGGACTGGACACAGGCACCACTGGCTTGGTGCGGGGAGCAGGAACGGGCCGGACTGGGCTGACGACGTGCACTCCTGGCTTGGTGCGGGGAGCAGGAACAGGCCGGACTGGGCTGACGACGCGCACCACTGGCTAGGTGCGGGGAGCAGGAACGGGCCGGACTGGGCTGACGACGCGCACCACTGGCTTGGTGCGGGGAGCAGGAACGGGCCGTACCGGACTGGCGACGCGCACCACTGGCCTGGTGCGGGGAGCAGGAACAGGCCGGGCCGGGCTGGCGACGCGCACCACTGGCCTGGTGCGAGGGACAGGAACAGGTCGGACCGGGCTGGCGACGCGCACCACTGGCTTGGTGCACGGCGCAGGAACAGGCCGGGCCGGGCTGGCGACGCGCACCACTGACTTGGTGCGAGGGACAGGAACAGGTCGGACCGGGCTGGTGACGCGCACCACTGTCTTGGTGCACGGGGCAGGAACAGGCCGGGCCGGGCTGGCGACGCGCACCACTGACTTGGTGCGAGGGACAGGAACAGGTCGGACCGGGCTGGCGACGCGCACCACTGGCTTGGTGCACGGGGCAGGAACAGGCCGGGCCGGGCTGGCGACGCGCACCACTGACTTGGTGCGAGGGACAGGAACAGGCCGGACCGGGCTGGCGATGCACACCACTGGCTTGATGCGAGGAGCAGGAACGGGCCGAACCATACTGGGAACACCCACCACTGGCTTAGTGCGGGAATCAGGAACGGGCCGGACCGGACTGGCGACACGCACCACTTGATTGGTGCGAGGAGCGGGACTGGGTTCCTTCATTAACCCCCGCTCCTTCTGCTGCCTAACCAGCTCCTCTCGCCGTGCCTCTACACTTTCCTTCTGTTCCCTCTGAACCAATGACCCCCTTAATCTGGCGGCCTCCTCTGCTAAACGGCTGAACCGCTCTATCGCGGCCTCCTGCTGCCTCGTCGTCCACGGCGTGAGCCCCCCCCCCCTAAACATTTTTTGGGCTTGTCTCTCCCCCATGATCATGGCCTCCATCCCTCTTGCCAGACTCTCGCTCATCTCCTCTCAAGTCCATCCTCTCTCCTCGTCATGCTGCTTGATCCAGGATTGGTGGGATCTTCTGTCACGATCGTTCACGGACGAGAAGGACCAAGGCGCAGCGTGATATGCATTCATATTTATTCACGTACTGAACACACGACAAAACAACAAACGAAACGTGAAGTCCAAGGTAGACAAAAAACATACCTCACACGGAACAAGATCCCACACCCCACTAGTGCCAACAGGCTACCTAAGTATGGTCCCCAATCAGAGACAACGAGCTACAGCTGCCTCTGATTGGGAACCACGCTGGCCAACATAGATCTAAATGATCTAGAAACGAACATAAACAAACCCAACACAGAAAATACACACTCTGACTCAACCAATACAAGTCCCTAGAGTCAGGGCGTGACAGCTCAGAATAAATTAGAGGAAAAACAAAAAGAAATGGAGAAACGTATTCAAGAAAGATCAAGTGTAATATATTATAAAAATAAAGCAAACTGGATGGAATATGGGGAAAAATGCACAAAATTATTTTTTAATCTTCAACATAGGAATGCTACCAAAAATAACTTAATGAAACTGGTTACAATTGATGGAGTTACCCATAATTCACCAAATTATATTTTGAAGGAAGAAACAAAGTACTTTAAGCATATGTTTTCTTTTCAGTCGCCTCCATCTCCTCTAACTGAAGCTAATTGTAGAGATTTTTTTTCTATTGATAATGTCAAATTAACAGCCACACAGAAAGACTCATGTGAAGGTGAAATTACAGAGGAGGAACTTCTGGATGCAATTAAAGACTTTAAGTCTGGGAAAACTCCAGGGTTGGATGGCATACCAGTCGAGGTATACCAAACCTTTTTTGATATACTAAGAGGACCGTTATTAGCATGTTTTAACCACTCCTATGTAAATGGTAGATTATCTGACACTCAAGAAGAAGGTCTGATCTCATTATTACTGAAACAGGATACAAGTGGAAAATATAAAGATACAGTCCATTTACAAAATTGGAGGCCCCTTACATTTCAGTGTTGTGATGCAAAAATCCTACCAAAATGTGTAGCGCATAGAATTAAAAAGGTATTGTCGGATATTATTCATTCTAATCAGACAGGTTATTTACATGGAAGATACATTGGAGATAATATAAGGCAAGTATTGGAAACAATAGAACACTATGGAAAATATGGGAAACCAGGCCTGCTATTCATAGCAAACTTCGAAAAGGCATTTGACAAAGTTCGACTGGGGTTTATATATAAATGCCTGGAGCATTTCAATTTTGGAGAATCTCTTATAAAATGGGTCAAAATCATGTATAGTAACCCTAGGTGTAAAATAGTAAATAATGGCTATTTCTCAGAAAGTTTTAAACTGTCAAGAGGAGTGAAACAAGGTTGTCCACTATCGGCATATCTATTTATTGTGGCCATCGAGATGTAAGCTATTAAAATCAGATCCAATAATAATATCAGAGGATTAGAAATACAGGGCTTAAAAACAAAGCTGTCATTGTATGCTGATGATTCATGTTTTCTTTTAAATCCACAACTAGAATCCCTCCACAGCCTCATAGAGGATCTAGATACATTTTCTAACCTCTCTGGATTACAACCAAATTATGAAAAATGTACTATATTACGTATTGGATCACTAAAAAATACAATTTTTACATTAGCATGTAGTTTACCAATAAAATGGTCTGATGGTGATGTGGATATACTCGGAATACATATCCCAAAGGAAATAAATGATCTCACTTCAATAAATTTTAATAGAAAGTTAGCAAAAATAGATAAGATCTTACTACCATGGAAAGGAAAATACCTGTCAAATTGTGGAAAAATCACCCTGATTAACTCTTTAGTACTATCCCAGTTTACCTATTTGTTTATGGTCTTGCCTACGCCTAGCGAACAGTTTTTTAAATTATATGAGAAAAAATATTCAATTTTATTTGGAACGGCAAACCAGACAAAATTAAAAGGGCATATTTATATAATGAATATGAATTCGGAGGACATCAATTATTAAATATTAAAGCATTAGACCTATCACTAAAAGCTTCAGTCATACAAAAGTTATACGTAAATCCGAACTGGTTCTCAAGCAAATTAGTAAGATTGTCTCACCCAATGTTCAAGAAAGGCCTTTTTCCCTTTATTCAGATTACAACAACTCATTTTCAGTTATTTGAAAAGGAAATCATCTCCCAAATATCACTATTTCTAAAACAAGCCATAGAAAGTTGGTTGCAATTTCAATTTAATCCTCCAGAAACGACAGAACAAATAATGCAACACATATTGTGGTTAAATTCAAATATACTAATTGACAAAAAAACTTTATTTTTGACAGAATGTTTAAAAAAGGTATAATCTTCGTAAATGATATCATCGGTAGGACTGGTGGAGTTATGTCGCACATGCAGCTAACAAAAACATATGGAAATGTCTGCTCTACCCAAAATTACAACCAAATAATTGCAGCCTTACCGCAAAAGTGGAAGAGGAAAGTGGAAGGGGGAGAAAGTAAGGAACTTGTCTGTCGGCCTTGCATTACATAATTGGTTAAGGAAAACTGTGATAAATAAAAAAGTATATCAGTTTCACTTAAGGACCAAAGGATTGACAGCTGTCCCATATAGCGATTATTTACCTGGAGCTAACCTTGCAGATAGCATTACTGGGTGATCTGAAAAGTCATAGTCAATCAATCAATAATATAATAATACTTTTAGCAAAAAAAATATTTTAAATTCACAATCTGTAGAAGCAATGAGAATAGAAAGGTTCAGAACTTTTGTAAAACATCACAGTACGGTTGAAATATATATGGCAAATAGAAATCCTATATGGAGGGTGTTAAGAGATAGATGGGAGGTATTGAATAGAGTTGAAGGATGGGACTAATAACAAATAACAACAAATAATAACAAAGATAGCTAATAATGTAAGCATACTGTGTCCATAATAAGTATATAGGTTGTATGTTGGGAGCTTTTGGGAAAGAGCACAGTTAGAAAGATATGGCATATAGAAGCAAACCGGATGGACATCATGAAAATGATCGGAGAGGTTGAGGGTAGAAGAAGTTCAGGAGCAAAAAAATTAATAAAATATATATATATATATATATATATATATATATATATATATATATATATATATATATATATATATATATATATATAATTATTGTAAAATTAACTCTGTCCATAAGGTGTAGATAGTAAGTATAGACCGGAGGTGGAGGCCTGGGCGTTGTTGTTCACTAGTTTGCTCCAGGTAGGGAAAGGATGGCGGGGTTGAAAAGTAAGAAAGGGGAGTATATATATAAAAAACATGGGGGATTGGAAGTGATGCAGACAATTACATTGATAGAAGATACAATCTATCTGCAATATTAAGCTGATCCATCCCCCCCAAGAAAAAATAAATAAATAAATAAATAATATAAAAAATATATATATATACAAAAAAAAAAGTATTTAATAAGATTATTTCATTCATTCAGATCTAGGATGTGTTATTTTAGTGTTCCCTTAATTTTTTTGAGCAGTGTATATTGGCCAAATTCTACATATTTGGGGGTGAATAATGGAAAAAATAAACCAGGTTTGTTAGCACGAATAAGGTATACTCTCAGAAAAAAAGAGGTATCCACAGAGGGTTCTACATTTAACCCAAAAATGTTCAACTAGGGACCAAATAGGGTTCTACCTGGAACGAAAAAGGGTTCTCCTATGGGGACAGCCGAATAACCCTTTTGGAACCTTTTGGAGTGTAGGGGAGTCACACATCTCCTCAAACACCCCATGTAAAACTCCATATACAGCTGTATGTCGTTTCCCACACACTTGTTGCCGTAGCAACCCATTAACCACCACCACCATCCGCCTCTCACTCACTCTCCCAGATCCCCCACCCCTCAGTAAAGACTGTCTCATTCCATTCTGAGTTGAAGTGATTGATTGTTGGCCCACTCTCTAAGTGGTAGACACAGGTTACCACTGATGCAGAACGCTCAGGAATGGGCAACAGATGAGATTGAATACCTGGTTTGAAGTAGAGAGGTGTTGCCTGATAAAATCACGCTTTCTGGGATTGCCTCTATAATATGTTTTCAACCATGGTGTTATGGAATAGTGTGGGCTCGGTACAAGCCATGCCTGGCTGTGTAAGAAGTGTAAGAGGTGAGCTGTGTAATTGTTTATTTAAAATATGGCTACTTGGGCTCTCTTGCTATTGAGACTGCTTGGCGAAATGTAAAATGTCAGGTGATTGGGGAGTTGCATGTTTGTGTATGTTTTCCATTGGATTAGTTATAGTCATATACAGTAGGACATAGTCTACATGCTGTGACGGAAAAAACATGAAACACACAAATCGATTAGGGACATTGAATATTGACTTTCAGAGCATTGTTGTGACATTTGGCGGAAACCAATTATTTTGATAAAGGAACTAAAGGAACCATACCTCTAAACAACACGCCTTCTGTTTCTAACATCACTTAGCATGTAAAAATACACACGTTCCACTCAAAACATTGCAAAAGATGAGAGAACCATATGGATGAAGGGAAGACAATGTGTCCTTGTTCTTACCCACCTTCACTGATCTGTTCTAGCTAACAAAAGGCCTTTGACGAACAAAAACAAAAACAAACTGTATGTTCAGGTGGCGTTCACAGGATGTGCTATATCTGAATAATTCAATTCAACAATAGTGTAACACTGAGGCAACAATGAAACAACGGTCAGGCAACATTTGAGTTTGACACTAAATTAGTGTCAAGCTTTCCCTGTGTCCTTACATTTATGTCATTTAGCAGATGCTCTTATTCAGAGCGACTTACAGGAACAATTAGGGTTAAGTGCCTTGCTCAAGGGTACATCAACAGATTTTTCAGCTAGTTGGTTCGGGGATTCAAGCCATCGACCTTTCAGATACTGGCCCAACGCTCTTAACCGCTAGGCTACATGCCGCACTTCTGCCAGGGTTCACGCACTTCCCTTATCATGTGATGATACTGAATATCTCATGTCACTGTATATCTCTGTAGACACACATAGGTTCATGAATAATTTGGAGACGTTCCTGAACACAGCACACATTAGGCACCATGCCTCACACACAGGAACAGGGCATTAATACTGCATCACAACTGATCTGAGGACAGTCATTGGATGGAGAGAGGACTGAATGACATATTTAGTCTGTTTGCTGATGCCCAACACCCTGGCTTACCTCCTCTCCAGTTCACATTGGCCTGTGTGTGACAGACTCCCCAGGGGGTATAATTATCTCAACTGGAATGCATGTGCATTCACACACGCGCACACGCACGCACGCGCGCATGCACGCACGCACGCACACACACACACACACACACACACACACACACACACACACACACACACACACACACACACACACACACACACACACACACACACTCCCCCAAGAAGATAAATTATGTGGATATAATCCCACATAAAATCGCTCCCCCAACACCTATTTTACAGCATTTCATTACACAACCAAATAATGACATAAGAGGGAAATATCAGTAATAATTGTAAAAGGTTTATATACTGTATACAGTATGTGCATTAGTTAAACAGAAACATAGAGGCCTAGGGAAGTGTGGAAGGGAAGAGGAGACAGAGAAAGAAAGAGAGAGAGAGAGAGAGAGAGAGAGAGAGAGAGAGAGAGAGAGAGAGAGAGAGAGAGAGAGAGAGAGAGAGAGAGAGAGAGAGAAATAAGTAACGTGTCGCCCCTCACAAATTATGCAGCACACCCCCAATTAAGATATCGCATGTGACTGTCATATGTGACCACAGATGATCCATTATATTGACCAGATATTCAAGTGGCCGCTCTAACAATGAAAATAAATGTCTAAAAATGGAAGGCAGTTAGCCTGGGTATCAGTCCAGGGCTTGACATTCAGGTAAATTTGCCAGTGGCACACCGGGCCAGTACCAGAAAATTACTGGCCCGGGCCAAGATCACAGCATGTTATGCACGCAGAATTTCAATCGTGGTTGATTTCATGTTTCATTTGCAGTCTGGGCAACTACCTTATATTATAGCCAACCATCAAATCTGATATTTACACTGATCTTTTGGAAAACAAAAATAAAACCATCCCCCTCTCAATGTTGACATATAGCTTATATTAAACCGTTTAAAATGTAATATCCCCCTCCAGAAATTAGCCCAATAACATGTTGATGAAAAGCAGCAATGTGGTCTTGAATAAAGAGACAAAATCAGAAGCTCAATGGCATGGAGGAGGATTGCAGAGATTGTTGGTGTTGATGGTGGTGAAGAGAGATTTGCTTGTACTGCTAGCTAGATATGAACCTCAATCAACTTAAACCTCAAAACTGTGATCAAAGCCACCATTGTGAATGTGTTGACTCAATTGAATTGTGAAATTTGCCCACCAAAGGATAGAAATCACCAGTTGCACACATTATAACATTTCAAATTATACACTAAGCTTATATTTCCCATGTAATATGCTACCAATTGGATTATGGTATTTTAACATTATGATTCTCATATATTATAGCTTATTGCTCTTTCATTATACCTCTGTCATGACATTGATTATTATAGCTGACTTCCTGTAAAATACATAGGCCTGCATGTAAAATGCACATGAATGGGTACTTTGGGTAAAGGAAATAGTGGTTTGACTTGCAAACATTCTTGTGCAAATCTCTCTTCACCCACCATTAACACCAACAATCTACAATCCTCCTCCATGCCATTGACCTTCTGATTTTGTCTCTGTGTTCTAAAATCATTCTCAGCAAATAAACGAGGTAGAATTACAACGCTCCCCACGCCCCATTATTTCCCTTTTTGACATTTTAGCCTACAAATTGGCAGCTCCTTATTTTCATGTACAGTACTGTACCTAGAATACAAGGGTTGGATTTGCACTAAACAATTTAATATGACAGAACATTCATGTAGAAAATCTGGCTTATGGTTAGCTTCATATACATGATCTACTGGTATCATTTTTAAATTGAGAACAGGCACATGACATGGAGTTTGCCAAAAGGCACCTAAAGGACTCTCAGACCATGAGAAACAAGATTATCTGGTCTAATGAAACCAAGATTGAACCCTTTGGCCTGAATGCCAAGCGTCACGGCTGGAGGAAACCTGGCACCATTCCATTCCTTTTTCAGCGGCAGGGACTGGGAGATTAGTCAGGATCGAGGGAAAGATGAACGGGAAAAAGTACAGAGAGATCCTTGATGAAAACATGCTCCAGAGCACTCAGGACCCCATACTGGGGCAAGGTTAACCTTCCAACAGGACAACGCCCCTTAGTACACAGCCAAGACACTGCAGGAGTGGCTTCGGAACAAGTCTCTGAATGTCTGAGTGGCCCAGCCAGAGCCTGGACTTGAACCCGTTCTAACATCTCTGGGGAGACCTGAAAATAGTTCTGCAGCGACACTCCCCATCCAACCTGACAGAGCTTGAGAGGATCTGCAGAGAAGAATGGGAGAAACTCTCCAAATACAGGTGTGCCAAGATTGTAGCGTCATACCTAAGAAGACTCGAGGCTGTAATCTCTGCCAAAGGTGCTTCAACAAAGTACTGCATAAAGGTTCTGAATACTTATGTAAATGTGATATTTCAGTTGTTAATATTTTTTTTGTAGGAATTTGCAAGATTTTCTACAAATCTGTTTTTGCTTTGTCATTGTGGGGTATTGTGTGTAGATTGATGAGGGGGGACGATTTAATCAAATTTAGAATAAGGCTGTAACGTAACAAAATGTAGAAAAAGTCAAGAGGTCTGAATAATTTCCGAATGTACACATACAACCCATGGCATACAAGGATGTGCCAGCAGTCTCTTGGGCCATTCACTGTGACCCATTCATCTGCAGACAGGCAGCTCTCCATATCTGAGGACAGACAACATCACAAAGAAACAGGCTTCATTATATTACAATTAGATAGGCCTCCCGAGTGGCGCAGCGGTCTAGAGGCGTCACTACTGACCCGGGTTCGATCCAAGGCTATCTCGCAGCCCGCCGCAACCGGGAGACCTATGATGCGGCACACAATTGGCCCAGCGTCGTCCGGGTTAGGGGAGGGTTTTGCCGGGTGGGATGTCCTTGTCCCATTGTGCTCTAGTGACTCCTTGTTGCGGGCCGGGCGCATGCACGCGGACTTCGGTCACCAGCTGTCTAGTGTTTCCTCCAACACATTGGTGCGGCTGGCTTCCGGGTTAAGTGAGCAGTGCGGCTTGGCGGGGTCGTGTTTCGGAGTACGCATGGCTCTTGACCTTTGTCTGTACAGGAGTTGCAGCAATGGGACAAGACTGTAACTACCAATTGGATGTCACGAAAAAGGGGTATAAAGTACAAAAAAAGACATACAGTACCAGTCAAAAATGTGGACACACCTACTCATTCAAGGTTTTTTCTTTATTTTTACTATTTTCTACATTGTAGAATAATAGTGAACACATCAAAACTATGAAATAACACTTATGGAATCATGTAGTAACCCAAAAAGTATTAAACAAATCAAAATATATTTTATACATATTTCAAATAGCCACCCTTTGCCTTGATGACAGTTTTGCAGCTAACTAGTACACCTAGTCCAACTACTTCCTTTTCTGACAGCTGGAGCAGCAAATCCTTTCACCCTCTTACATTGTTGTTATCTACAAATGCATTTGGAGCATGTGTTTTTAATTTACAATGATAAATAGGCCTACATCAAGGTAACAAGCTAATATGAAGTTAGCTGATTATATTTTACTTAGCTATAGTATGTAAAGTTGGCTAGCTAGTTATCTAGCTAGCAGCTCATTAGCCTACACACAGTGGCCTATTGTAGCTAGCTAGCCAGCTAGCTAATAATACATTTACTTACTTGAATAGGTTCAAGCCTATGCACACACCCACGAAGTGGCCAATCTTTTGGAGTGAAGCGTTGTCAAGCGGAGGCGCCGGATCTGGTCAAAACATACTGTGAGGCGGGGATCACTTGAGACAGAGAGGGAATGCTGGTTGATAACAAGTGTGAAGTGTCAGACGTCGGGAAGATTGTGAAGGATTAAATACAAATATATTTGTTTTGGAGTGGGCCATATGAAAGCTTGATTAACTGGCCCGGTGAGCTCAGCTGATGTTGCCGGGCCAGCGAGCAGCCCTGAATGTCGAGCCCTGCAGTTTCTTTAGTTAATCCACTGCCTGTACTCCATGTCATGTGCCAAAAAAACACTGCCACCTTCTGGAGAAGACAGACTTTGGGCCCAGTTATTGCTCTCGCTTCACCTCATCCTCTCTGGTGTGACTCACAAATTTCAGTTAATTACTATACCTCTCGCCTTGGGCCAATCAGCATAATTTTGCAAATGCAATGGCAAGACGTATCATTCACCCAAGTTTCGTAAAACTCGATCCACGGTCCCCTCCCCGATTTCATTGTGGGGGACAATATAAATACAGTAGAGAGTAAAGCATTGGTGAGATCTTTATGTCCCCAGGCTCTGCTAAGGGAGCCATTACCTTGTGAAAATAGTCCATTCCTCCACAGAGCTCTGCACCTTGATTTACAGATCATCTCTCTCCACTCCCTCCCTCCAGGCGCACATGTAGTCGAACATCCAGATCTTTCCAAATCAGACTGTGAACTTAAGGACTGTACTATAATTGTATAGCAACCAACCTATTATAAGTAATTTTGTATTAAGTCTCATGTACGTAAACGTTAAACTGAAATCCTTTACACAATATAAAGGGATGGTTCTTTAACCCCATTGATGTTCACATAATAAGGGTTATAATTGCTATTCCATAGCACATTTACTGAAAACACACCTCGCAAATCTGTAAATTCATGACCAAGCACCATCACCTAAACAGGCTGCCAGGTATAGTATAACTACTGGTTCAGAAATGTATTCCAAAATTCCCAAACTCCAAAATGCCTCAATTGAACTCTATTCACATATCCGTTCTCACTATGAAAGCCTTCAGGTGATCTTGTGATCGATGAGACACAGCCATTGCCATTGCCATTCCCCACACAGCTCCATAGATCAGCTACTATGCTGTCTGGTAGTGTAGTAAGGAGTAGACTCAGTAGACTACCTGCTGGGTGTGTGGTACCGTTCCCGTCCCTGTGCTGCCTGCCAGCCACATTGACAGAGCCTTGATGTAATCTGGCACTAGCTGTCATGGCCCATGTTTCATCCGTCTGTCTCTACCCAGCCTGGGAGAGGGGAGGCTGGGAGAGACTGTTGTAGGCTGGTGAAGGCTGGGGTGCTGGGGAGGACAGAGGAGACAGGAGGATGTTAATTGGACACTGGGGAAGAATGGAGGACAGTAAGGGAGACTGAGGAGACTGGGGCAGGATGAGGGAGGCTGGGGTGGCAAGGTGAGGCTGAGGGAGGCTGGGTTACAGTAGGGGAGACTAGGGGACATTAGGGAAGTCGGGAGCATGGGGAAAACACTATGGAGACAGGGGACACGGGAAGAGGCAACCTAAAGGAGAGAACACCACAGCAGGGGAACACAGCCAGGGAGAGCTTACAGAGGGAGAAACAGGCCTTGCGTAAGGAGTGTGTTCTATTGCATAGGGAGTGTGTTGACTCAGAGCATAGTACAGTAACAGCATGGTGGAGTGATACTCTGTCCAAGGGCTGTCTCTGTAGTGTCCTGCTGCCAGTTCCCTGTTGGAGTGTTCTGTGACTTACAAAGACAGTACAGAGAGTGTGAGCTTGAGCCTGTCAGTTTGTGACACAGATAAATGGAAAGAACAGATGGATGGCTGGAAAGGGTAAGCAAAATCCCAATACTGAAGTTTACAAATTACCTAGGGTAACTTAACTGGAGACAGTTCCACCTCCTTCAACGTATCAATATATTAGCCAAATTGTTCATCTTCCTCAGCAACAGCAATCTATCGAAGGAGGGATGATACCATGAAAATGTTTTTTGATGGCTTCATTACAGGCCGTGGGGGCCAGTTAAGAGGTTACCCCTCTCTTTCCGCTCCATTTAAGTGGATCACAGTTTGATGGATGAGTGCGTATGTGCGCGAGTGTGTTCTGGTTCCCTCTCTCTCTCCTGCCTACACTGAGCTGGGCTGATTCACTGTGACCTCGTCTCAGAACTATGGCAGCCCGGCCCGTAGGAAGCAGCCGATCGATGCCTCCACATGGGTGTGTGGAATTCCAACACTCCCTCTGTGTGGAAAAGTGCACACAGAGATGTGTGCTTCAATGACACACACACACACACACACACACCATACACACACATCTATGCATGCTTGGACACACACAGATACTCGGACTCCCACCCACATATGCACTCCCACCCACGGAAACATGCCACACACACATATTGATACGCCCACCCACACCCACACAGACACACCCACACACCGCAATTTCTGGCAGGAGGGAAGCTGTTGCCATGGAAACACAAACCAAGGGGTGCAAGCCGCAGGGGAGAGCTGGGCTTGTTTGATTGTGCGGTACGCTCAAGACAACACGATTCTCAGGAATATGAATCAGTTGGAAAAGAAGACATTCAACACATCATAACAGGATGACTGATGGGAGATGCATCGTGTAATGTCTTCATAACTGATGCAATGTCTTAAAACAATGGATGTTCAGCCTCCCTCAGAGATAGTCCATGATTGGGTTGGACTCAAATTGCAAATGCAATCACAATATCGCATTAGATTAGATTTTTGTTATACAGTAGCTAGATCCAATTATTAAAATGTCATTATTCTGGACAGGACTCATTTTACACTTGTAATGAATAATGAGTGAATGTGAAGTTGTATTAATATAAGGTGTCTTCTCAGAAAAGTACTGCAGATGAGTGCTGGATGGTTATTACATTTACATAACATTTCAGTCATTTAGCAGATGTTCTTATCCGGAGCCATTTACAGTAGTGAGTACATACATTTCATAAATGTTCATCGTGGGAATCGAACCCTCAACCCTGTCATTGCAAGCGCCATGCTCTACCAACTGAGCCACACGGGACCAGTACAGCACTTTATAAAATAGATATAACACAGTATAACACGGGTTATGTTGTCATGGAAAAAATGTGGCGCTAAAACGGAGTGTCAGAATCCCAAAGCTCTCCCATTGTATGTAGAATTCCATCAGTCTCCTCACTTAAAAACCTGACCGCTCTAACCAGCTGTGAAAGAGTCAAGACCTCAAAGTCCTGGTTAAATCAAAGTTAGATGGAAATAAAGATGCAAAAACACATTGGCACATGATGGGAACTGTTTTGTTTTGGCTGAGAAAGTACAGTATGCCTCATATGCCTGTCCTTTCCTATATCAGTCAAGATGATGTGATTGTAGATTCGTTGCCAAGTTGTACTGAGCCAGTAATTTGTCTTAACATATAGCACAGTGGTCATAATATGATTTGGAGACGTGTGGAGTCCATTCAATTAAATATACCACATTCAGAATAAGTATGAAAGGGTTATACGCCACATAAAATACATAAAAGAAAGGTAAAGTGTTCAATCATTACTTTTTAAAATACAGTGAGGGAAAAAAGTATTTGATCCCCTGCTGATTTTGTACGTTTGCCCACTGACAAAGACATGATCAGTCTATAATTTTAAGGGTTGGTTTATTTGAACAGTGAGAGACAGAATAACAACGGGCCTGTATATGTGCTTTCTTGAGCAGGGGGACCTTGCGGGCGCTGCAGGATTTCAGTCCTTCACGGCGTAGTGTGTTACCAATTGTATTCTTGGTGACTATGGTCCCAGCTGCCTTGAGATCATTGACAAGATCCTCCCGTGTAGGTCTGGGCTGATTCCTCACCGTTCTCATGATCATTGCAACTCCACGAGGTGAGATCTTGCATGGAGCCCCAGGCCGAGGGAGATTGACAGTTCTTTTGTGTTTCTTCCATTTGCGAATAATCACACCAACTGTTGTCACCTTCTCACCAAGCTGCTTGGCGATGGTCTTGTAGCCCATTCCAGCCTTGTGTTGGTCTACAATCTTGTCCCTGACATCCTTGGAGAGCTCTTTGGTCTTGGCCATGGTGGAGAGTTTGGAATCTGATTGATTGATTGCTTCTGTGGACAGGTGTCTTTTATACAGGTAACAAGCTGAGTTTAGGAGCATTCCCTTTAAGAGTGTGCTCCTAATCTCAGCTCGTTACCTGTATAAAAGACACCTGGGAGTCAGAAATCTTTCTGATTGAGAGGGGGTCAAATGCTTATTTCCCTCATTAAAATGCAAATCAATTTATAACATTTTTGACATGTGTTTTTCTGGTTTTGTTTGTTGTTATTCTGTCTCTCACTGTTCAAATAAATCTACCGTTACAATTATAGACTGATCATTTCTTTGTCAGTGGGCAAACGTACAAAATCAGCAGGGGATCAAATACTTTTTTCCCTCACTGTATGCATTACATTTATATTAATCAGAGAGAGTGAGTGAGTGAGTGAGTGAGTGAGTGAATGAGAGAGAGAGAGAGAGAGAGAGAGAGAGAGAGAGAGAGAGAGAGAGAGAGAGAGAGAGAGAGAGAGAGAGAGAGAGAGAGAGAGAGAGAGAGAGAGAGAGAGAGAGAGAGAGAGAAACCATTACACTCTTATCTTAGGCTTCCAGTCTGAATAGTTCTGATTTTCTGTGGGTGTGAGTCGAGATCCCCTCAGACTAGCGTGTGTGATTCCTGACTGAGCAGACACCCTCCTAGGTTTTTGAGTTCTAAGGAGATAAGAGAGGTGAGCCAGCAGAGTGTGAGGGTATGTATAAGTAGAACCGTGGGGAGAGGCAGTAAGGCAGAGATCCTAGAGCCACATAACAACCACTCTTTATCTAAATGCAGCAAAGCAGATGGATGAATGTTAGAGTGTAGGAGATAGGAGGGATGAGTGTGTGTCTGTACTCTTGCCATGACTGTACATGTGGGTTTTTAGTTGGTGTGTGAACGTGCATGTGTGTGGGTGTGTGTGTGCATGTGTGTGTGAACATGAATGTGTGTGTGTGAACGTGCATGTGTGTGTGTGTGTGTATGTGTGTGTGCGCAGGAGGTGTCACACCACAGGGGGAAGAATCCAACACACCAACATATGGATACACCCTCAGGCTCACCGATACACTCTTCCTCAGGCTTGACCACCAACCTGTTGGGTTTTCTCTTGTCCAACAACATATGGAATATTCTATATTTGTGGACTTCATGGACCTCCACTTTGTTGATATCGTGGCTAATAGAAAGCGTGAGAGACAAACAAATAGTGAGTGGAGAGGAAACAACTCAATTATTAGACTTCATTGAGGCTTGAGAGAAATGTATCGTTTGGATTTAGGTTACGCCAGACATTTACTATGTCTAACGATCATCTTTATTATTGAATACAATATTAAACACTCTTTTATTATTTCTGCACTCATTCATTCCTCCAGCTTTAATTACACAATGACCAGCGACTACCAAGGCAACCGCCACATCGTTTGGAGTCCCTTGGCTTTGCTGTGGAACGGCAAATTATAGCATTGCAGCTCAGTATCTCAGTGCCAGTCTATAGACATGGTGCGTTTAACGAGATGATCGGCCTTGGTCTGCCATGCCACATATCACTCTCTATATGCACCAATACTAATATGAACAGCTGTAGTCAGTACTCCCCACCGTCACCTCCCCTCCCTACACGACTATATCACTGCCATGGAGCCTAGTTGAGGTCTATACATTTGTGGAAAAGAGCTTCTGGAGGTCTGGTCCGTATTGATTTTTACTCCCCTGCCTTATTAGTTTATGAATTCTTGTATTTCCTCTGACTCCTTGTCCAGACGGATGGAGAGCCTGGCCAGGGAAGGAAGGAAGGAGGGAGCTGCTGTATTTCCCAATGCAGTTTGAAAAATGAAAATCAAGTTTGTTTTGTTTTTGGGGGGTTTTCTTGCAGTCTGTCAGCAGTCTGTTAGCAGTCTGTCAGCAGTCTGTCAGCAGTCTCTCAGCAGTCTGTCAGTGACTGGGCTGATTTGAGTGTCAGGCAGATCACAGGACAATTATCTCAGAGACACATCTCTCCTTTTAGCCACACTAGACTGATATGTGTATGTGGTTAACCATTTCCATGCCCTGCCTCTGCAGCTCAAGCCATTCTGATGACTGCAGCTAGAAAGAGAATTCAGACACCCATTACATGAGAATGAAAGAAAATACACATTTGACAAATGAGAGTGTATATATGTGTGCTTATACTGTAAAAATAACTAATATTAGGTTTCCAGTAATTTTATATATTTGACCAGAGCTCATACAAGTACCCAATAAGAATAGGCATGTTTGGTCAGAAATTAGTATTCACATTAATATTCACTTAAAGCATGTAACATTTGCATAATGCAATTGGCCAAATTGGAATTCCATTGTTTATCTACTAGGTTCCGCTTTGTGTGGTAGGTAAATAAAACCGTATCACAATGTGTTATCACAGCTCCTATAGCAACAGTTATTGCTTTCAGCTCTAGGGCTTTGACATTTTCTGACTGACTCCATATCAGGAATTGTACGAGCATATGTACGAGCTCCATATGTACGAGCAGCCACCTGCTGTGTTTTAAAACAAGTGTTGGGTTTATGTAGATTTATTTTCGGAAAGATGCTGAAAACAGATGCAGGACCGAAACAATTTATTGCCTGAATCTCAATGAGCACAATAATTATTCAAATTACACCAAAGGACCCCGGGGAAGATATGTATTTCATATTAAACACATCATAATGAATGTTTTAGATTACTCTGTGATGATATATCATCATAAGTAATCAATTACAGTACATCATCATGATGTTAGGGTATATTTGCTATTTTGTGTATTCCAGTTCCATTTCCACATGAATGTTTCAGTCTCTTTACTGTTAATATAAATGTAAAACTATTCATGCCAATTTCACACTATACACAGTCATTTTACACCATAAGTCAATCAAAGTGATTTGCAATGCAAAGGAATAAAGAGGAATGTAAAGAGTCTCACCATACATTATGCAGTGCCATTGCAGCACAAAGGATGCTTTTCCACAGATAGACCTACTAGTGGCTTTATCAATGTTTATACCACAGAGCACTTAACATACTGAAGGAATACTTCTCATTGGACTCAAAGGTTTTCATCAGTCGACTTGTGATCTCACCAGCAGTAGCCTAAAGGCAGTCTGAGATAGAGAGGTAGACATCACATCTATTTTGATCCGACCTATCCTGCCTTGTTTTCAACAGGGAGAGAAGGTGGAGAGAAGCCAGCAAGCCAGCCCTCTGTTAGAGAAGAGACAGTTCATGTTGATGGATGCCTTGTAGGCACTCTGGAACACTCCCACAGAGTCGACCGCTGCAGTGCCCCCAGTCTGTGTGTAAAGCTGTAGCGCCACCCTTATTTACTGTCGGCAACGTTTCAAATAGGACCGCAGTGGCGAGTCCTGGAGAGCTGCTTATGATCTGCTGTGAGTGGTTGCTGTGGCAACAGGATACGCAGAAAACGAGGCCTTATGAGGTCCGGGGGAGTGCTTTGAGACAAGTCGCTGTGTGCTGCATTCTCACTCACTCACTCACATGCATGCATTCACACACAAACGCACACACACATGCAAACATGCACTCACGCACACACTCGCACGCACGCGCACTCGCACATCAACAGCATCACTCATCTGAGTAAAGACGGCAACTCTCTTCTCCCATCTAGCCACTATTGCCATGGATATTTAATGTATATGTCAGCAGATATCACCTTGACAATTCATGTTGGAAGTCTCCTATAGCTGCAGAGTGTGAACCTAATGTGTGGTTGTGTGAACCTAATGTATGGTTGTTATAGCAATGGCATTCTATATAGCATTGTACATTTTGTTTGTGTTGCATTATTCACCTTTTCCCTCTGAATTCCATGACCCATAGGAAACCATTCTATCCCCCAGGCTGTCATTGGTCAATTCAGACTGATTCAAAACCATTTCTTCAAAATGGCCACCAATGCATGACATCTCTGTTCACTTATTTCCTCTCTCTTTACTTCTGCTTGGTTTAAGTGAAATGTCGCTTCAATGGGCAAAGCTGGCAACTAACTGTCCCTGATTGTGTCACTGTGTATATCATTAGGAGCCACGCTCAGACTATGAGCAACCTGGGGTGCATTCAGCAAGGCACGACGTTGTGCAACCTTCAGATAGCATGTAGAAATATAGCATGTAGAACAAACATGCCTCTCTGACATGTAGAATAAAGAATAATCTCAGCTCTACTCATGACATTTCTATCTAAAACGTTTCCTAATGTTTGGATACTGAACGTGGCCCTCGTGTCAGTGTTTAGGGCCGAACCATGATGGACAAGGCACGTCTCACTGTATGAGACTGATGTAGGATTTCCATACATTTCTGACAGAGTGAAATGGCCTAATGTGTGGACCATTACACACACTCAGCATTAATCACAGTGTTGTCTTAAGGCAAAAAAAAATAAAACCCTCAACACCTCAAGCCTCAACACTAAATAGGTATCTTCTGCCACCGTCTGGTCAATGTGTGTATGTACTGCACCGGGAAGCACCCTTTTGCAGACCAGTGATACTTTGCTGCTTCTGCAGCTCCCATGTCTAGACACTCAGATATCTCTGGTTAGGGGTTGAGAAAAAGGGGTCATGATAATCAGGTATTCTGTTACAGTACTATGTATGACCAAAGTGTATTGAAATAGCACATGATGGGCACCTACTGGTTTACTAACTCTACATGTCATGATCCTGGCGCCGACGAAGATGGCGGCCTTGCGACTAGCTCTTAGGAAACTTTGCAGTATTTTGTTTTTTATGTATTATTATTTACATAATTAGTTCAGAAAGTGTTTTGGATCATTACATACAGCCGGGAAAAACTATTGAATATCAGAGCGGCGGTAACTCACCAGCATTACGACCAGGAATACGACTTTCCCGAAGCAGATCCTTTGTTTGCTCTCCCCAGGGCAACTGAACTGATTCCAGCAGCTGACCCAAAACATCGCCGGCGGAGGAGATGCACTCGGAGCGGCCTGCTGGTTCGACTTAGGAGGCGCGCACACCACCCACCGCTTCCAAGTATTCTACTCGCTAATGTTCAGTCTTTGGTTGACAAGGTCAACGAACTACGGGCAAGGATTTCTTTCCAGAGAGACATGAAGGCCTGTAACATACTCTGTTTCAAGGAAACATGGCTCTCTGGGGATATTCTGTCAGAATCGGTCCAGCCAGATGGGTTCTCAGTTCATTGCGCAGACAGGAATAAATATCTCTCCGGGAAGCAGAAGGGCGGAGGTGTGTGTTTCATGATTAACGACTCATGGTGTAATTGTAGTAACATACAGGAACTTGAGTCCTTCTGTTCACCCGACCTAGAATATCTCACAATCAAATGCCGACCGTATTATCTCCCTAAAGAATTTTCTTCGGTTATAGTCACGGCCGTGTATATCCCCCCTCAAGCCGATACCACGACGGCCCTCAAAGAACTTCACTGGACCTTATGCAAACTGGAAACCACATATCCTGAGGCTGCATTTATCGTAGCCGGGGATTTTAGCAAAGCAAATTTGAGGACTAGGCTGCCGAAGTTCTATCAACATGTCGACTGTTGTACTCGCGCTGCTAAAATCCTCGACCATTGCTATTTGAACTTCCGGGATGGTTATAAGGCCCTCCCCCGCCCTCCTTTCGGCAAATCTGACCACGACTCAATTTTGCTTCTCCATTCCTATAGGCAGAAACTCAAACAGGTAGTACCCGTGCTAAGGACTATTCAACGCTGGTCTGACCAATTGGAATCCACGCTTCAAGATTGTTTTGATCACGCGGACTGGGATATGTTCCGGGTAGCTTCCGAAAATAATTTAGACATATACACTGAAACGGTGACTGAGTTTATCAGGAAGTGTATAGGTGATGTTGTGCCCACTGTGACTATTAAAACCTACCCTAACCAGAAACCGTGGATAGATGGCAGCATTCGCGCAAATCTGAAAGTGCAAACCACCGCATTCAACCATGTCAAGGTGACTGGGAATATGGCAGAATACAAACAGTGTAGCTACTCACTCCGCAAGGCAATTAAACTGGCAAAACATCAGTATAGAGACAAAGTGGAGTCGCAATTCAACGGCTCAGACACGAGACGTATGTGGCAGGGTCTACAGACAATCACTGACTACAAAAGGAAAACCAGCCACGTCGCCGACACCGACTTCTCGCTTCCAGACAAACTAAACACCTTCTTCGCCCGCTTTGAGGATAACACAGTGCCACTGACGAGGCCCACTACCAAGGACTGTAGCTTCTCCTTCTCCATGGCTGACGTGGTTAAGACATTTAAGCATGTTAACCCCCGCAAGGCTGCCGGCCCAGATGGCATCCCGAGCCGCATCCTCAGAGCATGCGCAGACCAGCTGTCTGGTGTGTTTATGGACATATTACATCTCTCCCTTTCCCAGTCTGCTTCAAGATGGCCACCATTGTTCCTGTACGCAAGAAAGCAAAGGTAACTGAACTAAATGACTATCGCCCTGTAGCACTCACCTCTGTCATCATGAAGTTCTTTGAGAGACTAGTCAAGGATCATATCACCTCTACCTTACCTCTCACCCTAGACCCACTTCAATTCACCCCCCTATCCACATCGATGGGACCGTAGTGAAGGTAGAAAGCTTCCTTGGCGTTCACATCACCGACAAACTGAAATGGTTCACCCACGCAGACAGTGTGGTGAAGAAGGCGCAACAGAGCCTCTTCAACCTCAGGAGGCTGAAGAAATGTGGCTTATCACCTAGAACCCACACAAACTTTTACAGATGCACAATCACCGCCTGGAACGGCAACTGCACCGCCCACAACCGCAGGGCTCTCCAGAGGGTGGTGCGGTCTGCCGAACTCATTACCGGGGGAAAACTACCCGCCCTCCAAGACACATACAACACCCAATGTCACAGGAAGGCCAAAACAATCCTCAAGGACATCAACCACCCAAGCCAATGCCTGTTCACCCCGCTATCATCCAGAAGGCGAGGTCAGTACAGGTGCATCAAAGCTGGGACCGAGAGAATGAAAAACAGCTTCTATCTCAAGGCCATCAGACTGTTAAATAGCCATCACTAGCACATTAGAGGCTGCTGCTGCCTATTGAAATCACTGGCCACTTTAAGAAATGGAACACTAGTCACTTTAATAATGTTTACATATCTTGCACTACTCATCTCATATGTATATACTGCATTCTATTCTATAATATTCTACTGTATCTTAGTCCATGGCGCTCGGCCATTGCTTGTCCATATATGTATATATTCTTAAATCCCATTCCTTACTAGTTTTGTGTGTATTGGGTATATGTTGTGAAATTGTTAGATATTACTTGTTAGATATTACTGCACTGTCAGAGCTAGAAGCACAAGCATTTTCCTACACCCGCTTTAACATCTGCTAAACACGTGTATGTGACAAATAAAATTTGATTTAATTTAATTTGAAATGTAAAGTAACTCACTTCTTATCAGCTTATAGTCTCCATCTAGTGGCCAAGAGTATGAAGTGCATTGGTTTATGTATTACATGTAAACCCTAGCTTGAATATTTACCACAATGTAATATAATACATTTACCTCAATATAAATGGTACATCTGGTATTCAAAGAAAAATAAAAACATCCGTATGACAATTTCTAACATTTACTTTTATTGTAAAGGTGATATATTCCAAAATATTAATATTTTAGAGGAACAGAGAACAAAGAGACGTAAAGAGACCTGTAAAAACATCTACACAAGGCTTTGGTAAGACTCTTGGGTAATATTCTTGTAAAAAAATCCACATAAAAAAAATAAGAAAATTATCTTATAATAACAATGCACAAAATCATAGAGATTTCCGTTGCGGTGTGTCTACATGAACAGTAGTACAGCTGAGTAAAAAGTCATACAGGAGATTTCTTGATCCTAGAAACATAAATTTTTTCTGAAGGCTTATAAAATGCTGGAATGGCTGGGTAACTGTGCTTTAAGTTCTGGAATAATATACACTACCAAAGAGGATACTACAAGATATAGTCTAACAGTACTATCTCTTATCAATTGGTGTTTTCATAATTATCATTATTCAAGAATATTATACCACAACAAGTTTACAGTAATCTTGCAAAATAATCCTAAATGTAACAGAGCTAGTTTATTTTACACACAGAGGAAAATCAGTCAGGTTCATCATAGGCTAGGCGTTATTTGGGGTAGCCTAGCCTAGATCCTCTCTCAAAATGGCTGTTTGTTTTAGGCTCGAGAAGAGACCAAGGGAATTCCTTCCTTCTTCTTGTAAGATAACCCATGACCTTTGACCTTGAAGGATGGGTCATTTCAGAATTTGCTAAACTCTTTCCAAACTCTGACTAGAGGTGTATACAGAACCAGTGTACCTTCCCCAATCTAGAATCTTCAGACACAGCCCTGGATTAAACCAAGAGAGATTAAGGTCCGTGCCAGCCCTAAACAGAGTGCATTGGATCATTGAGTGACACTATGCCACCTCACGCTCCGTCCCATAACCAAGTTGCCCATAGGCACAGATCTAGGATCAGTTTACAATCCCCAAACCTAACCTGATCTGTCAGAGGGAAAAACAACTGAGCTTAGACCAGTGTTTATGGGCAACCTCCACCCACTTCGTACCCATCCCATCCCCGTCCCACCCACCTTTGTCCATCTAGCAGGGGTGCACGTTACACGCTCGGATCTCCTTCCTGTCCTTGCAGCTGGGGAGCTGAGCGCTCTTAAACCTCCTCTTGGCTGTCATTAGCCGCTCCTGGATCCCCCCGCCACACAGCTTGGTACAGTCTGTCCAGCTGGACCACGGCCTCATCTTACAGCCTGACCAGAGAGTGAGAGTCAGAGTCAGAGTGAGAGTGAGAGTGAGAGTGTCAGTGAGAGTGAGAGTGAGAGTGAGAGTGGGAGTGAGAGAGAGAGAGAGAGAGAGAGAGAGAGAGAGAGAGAGAGAGAGAGAGAGAGAGAGAGAGAGAGAGAGAGAGAGAGAGAGAGAGAGAGAGAGAGAGAGAGAGAAAGAGAGAGAGAGAAAGAGAGAGAGAGAAATCATGGAGAAAGACATTTAATGGTTTTTCATGGAAAATTGTTAAAGAATAGCAATGATCATATTGAAGATACTGACTATCAAAACTGACTGTGATTTAGTTTTCTATGAGCACGTTTACATGCACACTAATAATTCAATATTAAACTGATTATGGCAGTAGGCAGATCATCTGGGAAAGGTCAAAAGAAGTAAGCATACGCCGATTAAAACACCTGGTTTTCAGAGCAACTTGTTTGTTAATTCTTAGGACATGTAAACACCTTAATCGGCGTACCAGCGGTGTATTTAATCTGTGCATGTGATAGCAGCAGCCGAGCGAGCCACCCTCTTCAGCGCAAGTTAAGTGTGTATGTCCGAACTCAGAATCAAATATGCATCCCAAAAATAACATGCTTGCTGTGGTAGAACTTTTATTTTGATTGCCGATTTTCTGCATTTATCAGAGTGCCATCAGGTTGCCTGATTTCAGATGTGTCCATGTAAACAGGATTAATAGGGAAATCGTTCTTCATGCAAAGCATGTAAACGTTTTAATCAAACTATTATATTATATCTAACTATCCACAATAATCACATTATTGTGTGCATGTAACCGCACTCTATGATTTAGCTTCATGATGATTACATCGTTGATGATTATGAAAATGGTAATGACTATAACACTGCTGCTGACAATGGTTATGGTGGTGATAATGAGTCCCACCAACCTGGGTGTTCAGCGGTCGACGTGGTCTCCTCCCCCTGTCGACCCCCCTGTTTGCTCCTCCTCTTCTCCCTCGCCTCTTTGCGTCGTTTCTTCTCGTCGCTGTTGACCTGGCCCTGGCCACCGCCGCGGTTACACTTCCTGATCTTACACTTCTTCCTCTGTACTGTCTCGGGACACGAGTCCCCTCCGAACTGGGGCTCCAGCTTCACCATGCGCGTCCTGATCATGTGACCTTTACCACAGGATTTGTTACACTCAGACCACTCCGTCCACTCTGACACCATACAGTCTGTCGCTGTACAGAGATAGAGAGAGAGAGAGAGAGACAGAGAGAGAGAGAGAAGAGAGAGAGAGAGAGAGAGAGAGAGAGAGAGAGAGAGAAGAGAGGGGGGATGCGAGATAATGAAAGAGGAGGACAGGGTGGAGTAAGAAAGGTGAAGAGTTAATATGTGAAGAAAGCTTGTAAATAGACCTTATGACTTCGCATTAGAGTTCCTTGTTCTACACATAACACAATATGAATCCCCTGGAAACAAATTATCTGACTTATGTCCATAACAAGAACATTCTTACGAACTGCAAGGATGATTAGGGCTGGCCAGAATAATACTGCCAGCTTTATCCCCTCGCTAAGACTGAGGGAAGACCAGTTACAGTGGGGAAAAAAAGTATTTAGTCAGCCACCAATTGTGCAAGTTCTCCCAATTAAAAAGATGAGAGAGGCCTGTAGGATTTTTAATGAATTTATTTGCAAATTATGGTGGAAAATAAGTATTTGGTCAATAACAAAAGTTTCTCAATACTTTGTTATATACCCTTTGTTGGCAATGACACAGGTCAAACGTTTTCTGTAAGTCTTCACAAGGTTTTCACACACTGTTGCTGGTATTTTGGCCCATTCCTCCATGCAGAACTCCTCTAGTCCCTGGCGGCGTAGTGTGTTACTGATGGTAGGCTTTGTTACTTTGGTCCCAGCTCTCTGCAGGTCATTCACTAGGTCCCCCCGTGTGGTTCTGGGATTTTTGCTCACCGTTCTTGTGATCATTTTGACCCCACGGTGAGATCTTGTGTGGAGCCCCAGATCGAGGGAGAATATCAGTGGTCTTGTATGTCTTCCATTTCCTAATAATTGCTCCCACAGTTGATTTCTTCAAACCAAGCTGCTTACCTATTGCAGATTCAATCTTCCCAGCCTGGTGCAGGTCTACAATTTTGTTTCTGGTGTCCTTTGACAGCTCTTTGGTCTTGGCCATAGTGGAGTTTGGAGTGTGACTGTTTGAGGTTGTGGACAGGTGTCTTTTATACTGATAACAAGTTCAAACAGGTGCCATTAATACAGGTAACGAGTGGAGGACAGAGGAGCCTCTTAAAGAAGAAGTTACAGGTCTGTGAGAGCCAGAAATCTTGCTTGTTTGTAGGTGACCAAAAACTTATTTTCCACCATAATTTGCAAATAAATTCATTAAAAATCCTACAATGTGATTTTCTGGATTTTTTTTTCTAAATATGTCTGTCATAGTTGACGTGTACCTATGATGAAAATGACAGGCCTCTCTCATCTTTTTAAGTGGGAGAACTTGCACAATTGGTGGCTGACTAAATACTTTTTTCCCCCACTGTAACAAGCTTTTTCACCCCAATACAGTGACAAGTCTGACAAAGTTAAAGCTGGTTATTTCTGCTTTTTAATCCCGTTCTTCACAATACATCCCTGAAATTAGCTCCCTCATTTTCTAGGGAACAGGAGAAAGGAGACACTAAAGAGAGTACTTTCCTGTGGTAATGTGTCTGCCAGTCTCGTACCTGACTAGAATTTATAAATATCCTATTAAGTCAGGCTTAAATGTGAGAGCACATGTGCACTTCTGGGTTCCAACGGAGGAGCAGCTTGTGGAAGCTGTTCCCTCTCATATAAACCAGCTAAAACCCACCAGGGTATTCCCATGATAACACTATCTGGGAGAGTTTGGGCTGGAGATGAGACTATGGGCACTCCTAACACAGCTGTCAAACAGATGTGTATACACTAACAAGCCAAGTGTGTTTTAAATGTGTTTGTGACGTATGATAGGGAGTGTATTATAAGCAGACGGATGCTAGGTTGCACAATAAAGATACTAATCAGTATTATCATGAATTATATATGTGCAGTACTGTTTCAGTTGGTGTGTCCACACATGAATAAAGTAGGTTCGCTCCAATGTGTGTGTGTGTGAATGTTACTTACGACACTCTGGCAGCATGCACTTCTCCACCTGCTCCAGGTCCTCTGTACACTCTCCCAGCTCCACAGGAGACTTGAGCACGCGCTGCCTCGTCCTCATGCCCTTCCCACACGTCACACTGCAGTCACTCCAGTCAGACCACGGAGACAGCATACAGGGGATGGTGTCTGTGCACACAGGACACACACAGAATCAGTGTCTATATTATTTCATCTGGTTGGCATTTGTTGTGGTGTGTGAGTGTGAGTGTGTGTGTGTATGTGTACGTGTGTATAAGTGTGCATGTGCTTATCTGTGTGTGTGTGTGTTACTCACGACACTCTGGCATCATGCACTTCTCCACCTCCAACACATCAGCCCCACAGATGGAGCCGTCCGGGGGAGGCATCTTCACCATGCGTTCCCTCCTCTTCATGCCCAGCCCACAGGTGGCACTGCAGGAGTCCCACTCACCCCACTCTGTCACCAGACAACTGTTGGGGGCTGAAGAGAGGGAGACGGGGGGTAAAACAGTTAAAAGGGGAAAAGGTGGAGATGGGGAAAGGAAGAGGAGGAGTGAATGAGAAGGGGGGGAGAGGAGAGAGGAGAGGGAGGAATGTGAGAGAGGAAGAGAGGGGGAGAGGGTGTGTTCAATGGGAGAGGCAAAACTTAATCCACATATGCATTACTTTGTCCTGTAATCATGTTTCAATCCTGCATAATTATACATCATTCTAATAGTTTGAGCAGTGCATTTGAATAATTTAGCAGATGGTCTTCCACTGAGAATTGATGCACACAATGGGCCTCATTTATCAACAGCATAGAAATACATAGATTTGTTAGTATGAAAAACACATACACAGATTAATCAAACATTTCCTATACCTCGGAAATTGTTTGTTTACCTGATTAAAAACAAAAACTTTGGTAAATGCAGCAATGTGTGTGATAAATGACTCATACAAACAAACAAAAAATAAGGCCCAGTTAGTTTTGTTCACATGTCACAATAATACTTTTTTGTGAACCATTGATTTCAGGGGTGAAAGCTACTCACTGCACTCCTCGTTCACAATACACTTCTCATTCTCCTCAGTAGGTAAGGTACACACAGAGCCATCATCAGGGAACTGCTTGACATAGCGTTCCCGGGAGCGCATGCCCATCCCACATGACATGCTGCACGGAGACCAGGTGATCCACTCTGACA
This sequence comes from Coregonus clupeaformis, assembly GCF_020615455.1. NCBI lineage: Eukaryota > Metazoa > Chordata > Actinopteri > Salmoniformes > Salmonidae > Coregonus > Coregonus clupeaformis. The sequence goes on from NW_025533587.1 coordinate 291,360, forward strand.
TCATGCAGGTGGACCCTTCTGAGAGGTCGGGGGCAAAGGGCAAAAGGTCACGGTCAGTTATGGCATTTGAGTTGCATTCAGGATTTTAATGTCCTTGCAGTGTTAGTAGCTACATCACACTTTATATAATCAACCAGTGTATGATGCATCTACACTATAGGGCCTCCTGTTAGTCTCATTTATCATAGTAAGACAATACAAGACTATGAGCATCTATGTCAGCTCATGGCCATTACAAGAGCTTGTACCAGTACACCTGTACCCAAAGTCTTACCCAAGAGCTTTAAACATGCATAAGATGTGAATGCATTTATGTAACAGACATGTTTCTGCTCATTTATAACCACCCCCTGCTGTTGTTGCATTATGTTCAGGAGGGAGGGAGGGAGGGAGGGAGGGAGGGAGGGACGGAGGGAGGGAGGGAGGGAGGGAGGGAGTGAGGGAGGGAGGGAGGGAGGGAGGGAGTGAGGTGAGGGAGTAAGGGAGGGGAGGGAGGGAGGGAGGGAGGGAGGGAGGGAGGGAGGGAGGGAGGGAGGGAGGGAGGGAGGGAGGGAGGGAGGGAGGGAGGGAGGGAGGGAGGGAGGGAGGGAGGGAGGGAAAGAGTCGTTCTGGGTGAGACTCACGTGGATTTATATCTAAACCCTCCCTCCCCAGACTGAAAGACTCATTTAGTTCTGCTCAATAAAGCAGCTCATTAATAAGATGAGCAAATCATTAATTAATCATTAATAATAAGCTAATCATGAATAAGAGCCCTGAATAAGAGCATGTGTGTGTGCATGCATCACACACACACACATACACACACACACACGCCAGCTAAACCTCTGTATTATGAATCAATTATGAATTATGACTCAATAGAGTTCTTTAACAGACCATTCAAAGTGAAGGGAGCCAGATCTCCATGGTAATAAGTGGGATGCTGTTTAAGGACAATGTGTGAAGGGGACAAGATATTATTATATCAATAATGTACTAATAGGTGGAAGTGAAGATAGACCACCTCCAGAGATTCAAGTTCAACTCTTGATATTGTTTGTCAATGAGAAGATGCCTTCTATTGAATTTATATTCATTGTGGGTCTGATATTTTTCATTACGCCAGATTGGGCATACTTCCACTTGCACGCACACACACACGCACACACACACGCACACACACACATACACATACACACACACACACACACACACACACACTCATACCCAAGCCTATTTGATTATTCATTAGTCTTTCACTGCAAGCAGCAAAGACATGTTGTCCCCTGTGTGTATTCTCATAATTTGTTATGTGTCTTTTAATAAAGCCTTAGTATCCACTGTGGGCTCCCGGCAGCTTTAGCTCATTACACATTTTATAGGCTTGTCTCAGAAACACAGCGTCCCCCTCACCTCTATGATGCTACAACTTTATTGGCCGAGCTACAAACGAGCTGAGGGCTTTATCGATGACCCCACACCAATAAAGACCAGCACTGAACCAGATTTTACCTTTCCATGTCTGACTCATTGCAATAACCTATGAAATGCTACCAAAGATGACGTCCACACTAGTAAAGCTCCTAGAGCTCATAAAGGGGCTTGGTGGTCAGTTTATTTTTAGATGGGTGTTTATACACCGAGACAGCAACAAGAAATACACATTTCCAGATTGTATCCAAGGTTGTATTGTACTATATGTGTTCATGTCACTATAAATGTGTAACGGATGTGGTTCGGTGAACCACGCTCACGTGTTGACGGAGACTTGCGTTAGTTCCCTGAGCTAATATATCGGCTTTAGCTCAGGAGGCTAACACAGTCTTGTAAATTTCAGGTTAACCTGTGTTCGAAACCCTGCCATGTCTCATGAGCTGCCTAGTACATCCAACATACTGACCCTCGTCGCTGCAGCCGGGCCCCATGCAGGGCTCAAAGTCCTGGGTGTGAGGACAGGGTACACTGAGGTCCAGCTGGGCCTTCAGCATCCTCTGTCTCATCCTCTTGCCCTTGTCACAGGTGGCTGAGCTGCAAGCTGACCAGGGAGACCAGTTGGAGTAGATACACGTCTCTGGAGTGTCGTCTGAAGGGAGGGAATGTGGGAACGAGAGAGAGAGAGAGAGAGGGAGAGAGAGAGAGAGAGAGAGAGAGAGAGAGAGAGAGAGAGGGAGGGAGGGAGGGAGGGGGAAGAAAGGGTGGCAGAGTAGGAGAGAGAGAAAGGGATTAGAGGAAGAGAGAGAGAGAGAGAGAGAGAGAGAGAGAGAGAGAGAGAGAGAGAGAGAGAGAGAGAGAGAGAGAGAGAGAGAGAGAGAGAGAGAGAGAGAGAGAGAGAGAGAGAGGGAGGGAGGGAGGGAGGGAGGGGGAAGAAAGGGTGGCAGAGTAGGAGAGAGAAAGGGATTAGAGGAAGAGAGAGAAAGAGAGAGCGAGAGAGAGAGAGAGAGAGAGAGAGAGAGAGAGAGAGAGAGAGAGAGAGAGAGAGAGAGACGTTAATAAAATAATGTTGATGAAGGGCATAAACACAAATGTTCAAAGTCATAAGTAGTTATGTGTTTCCTCAGGTGTATGTTGGGTGCCTAAGCCCCTCCTCACTAAGTGATGTGCTATTGAAACATTAATCTGACTCAAATCAAATCAAACATGTATGTCCCTGGGACATGTTAAGGAGCGACAATTCACTTGGAACAATCTCAACTGCAGCCTTATTGATTTAATGAAAATGCCACTACTGATCAAATCTGCTTATGATTCCATCTGTGCAGCTTTCCCATGAAAGAGAGAGAGAGAGAAAAGGCAACATGGAGGACGATTGTGCTGGCTGGGTTAACTAATTGAACTGTTTCTCAAGCTCTGGTTCTAATCTCCCATGCCTGGAGATGGGCAGACAGAGAGAGAGTGAGAGAGCGAGAGAGAGCGAGAGAGCGAGAGAGAGAGACATGCCTTTCTCCTCTCTCTTGCTTATCGCTCCTCTGTTCCAACCTTTGTTGGCAGATTTGAAGAGATACAGGGACACAGAGGGCGGAGAGAGATAAAGAGAGACACAGACCTTCCTCTTTCTCCTCCTGGGCGATATCAGCCACAATGTCGTCCACGTTATCAGGCACGATGTTGCACTGCTCGCCCTGCGGACAGACAAACACAGGCCTGGGTTGTGGAATACATACCACTCTGTTGTGATAAGATCCTCCGTTTGCCTCTGGCGGCTATCAGACAGAGAAGGGGGTAAACAGGGAGGTCAGCTGATGTATCTCTCACCTTGGCTGGAGCTCACAGATACACGTTGTCGCTATCTAGCTAGCGTATGTAGTTATCTATCTTTCTAGCGAACGGGGAGGTGATATGGGGACATGCTGATAATGGCATTCAGCTGTCATAACAACAGATGTCCGCTTAGGGCAAGTGACAAACGATCAGAGTGATAGGGTGTGTGTGTGTGGGTGTGGGTTGCTGTGTGTGTGTGTGCGATTGAGCGTGCACATGTGTGCTTGTACCTGCATGCTTCAGTGTGTGAGGATCAATATATTGGTAAAGGCTATGAGAGAGTAGATGGAGAGATTCCAGTTGAGTCTGCTTGGCTCGATGCTGTGTAAATGCTATAGTCCACTGACATTTACATCACTGTTCAATACCTGCTCTCTTCAAACTGCACCTGTACAACTAACATCTATATCTACAGCTGTATTGATCCACAACTTCTTCAGTTAGGCACTGGAACAATGCAGAGGGAGTAAAAATAAAGTTACGTTCTTCTCAGATGGAAAAATATGTATCTTCCTCTAAGTGTCTGAAGCTTTTAAGTTGACATTTCTAGTTCAATACACCAATATGCTCCATTGTGCTGTTTGTTTACCATTTCATTTTGAATCGTATACCGAAACAACCTTATGAACACAGGCACATAATCAAAAGTTTGTAACCGCTTCGAGATCTTAGAGCGAACCTCAAACATGCCTTGATGTGCATGAAATCAGGTTGTGTTGGTGACAGCTGGAGGGAAGGAACAAGAGGAGTGAGTAGAGAGTGAGACAGAAGGAGGATGGAAATAGGAAGTGAAGTAAGCAAAGAAAGAGGAAAGAGACAAGAAAAGTGGGAGAGATATAGCAGCCAAAGGAAGGGAAGGAATGGAGAGAGATGATTGGATGAACAGACCTTTCGGGCGATGCGCTCCACCACTACCCTGGCCACGGGGGTGATGGCGCCCCCCTCAGGGTCGTAGAAGGGGCTCTGGGGGTGGTCCAGGCTGGTCAGGGGGCGGATCTTCTCCTGAGGGACTGTGGGCTTGTTGGGAGACTGGAGGACAGAACACACACACACACAAATGAAGAGTCAACATACTATAGATACATGACTGTGCTTTTCATGTCAATATGTGTTCCATTGTAGTATTGAGGAAGAGTGTCATGATATCAGTGATAAAACATGTCTTTGCAGATAACCTTGTACTTACCTGGTTAAATAAAGGTGAAATAAATAAAAATTAAAACAATAAAAAATAAATGAAAGGTTGCAATAGGTCTCTTCATGTGCAATATGGAGGCATGCAACACATCTACATAGTCTCGTCCCAGGACAAATAACATATGGCCTCCTAGGACTGGCAAACCTAGATTATACAAGTCACAAAGCCACATCCACTAAAACAACATGAATTCATAGATCTGGGTCAGGGACACTATGATTTATGGGGTTATGTGGTGAAACTGTTGTCATTAGTCTGCAGCAAAGGTCTGCCAGCAGGGGGCTAACACAGCAAACACAGCCACAGGACTTCTGAAGGCACAGCACTGGAAAACAAGCCATCCACTAGTCTGAACATAAAGGGATGACATGTAACTTTGTAAAAGTGCTGGTGTTTTTATGGTGATCAAAATCTGTCACACCTTTGAACTTCCGATATGTTATATGGCAGGCAAAACCATCCATTACAATGTACAGTTTGTGGATGCTACATCATTACATAAATCATACTATTTCACACCAGTGGAGAGCAGAGTCACACAGTGAGAGAGAACAAACTCCAAACTTCAACTTCAGGCTTCCTAAAACCACTAAAATATATAGACACTGTTCAATAATAAAACACTCTACAACCTTATTTCATAACTCTTGACTGGTTCTTACACAACTTGTTCTTTCTTCTACCCAAGTACACTGTAAGTATGTATGAGGCTTCAGACATTTGATATGAGTGAAATCATTGGTGGGGCGAGCCAAATCAAGCAGGGGAGAAACAGTTCAACAGGTTCGTCTGTGAACTCCCAGGGATCAGCCAGAGGTATGTCTGTGAGCTCACATAGCACAGCAAAGGCTCCCCTACCAGTCTACCAATAAGGAACAATTATATATTGACATATACACTGAGTGTACAAAACATTAGGAACACCTGCTCTTTCCATGACAGACTGACCAGGTGAATCTAGGTGAAAGCTATAATACCTTATTGATGTCACTTGTTAAATCCACTTCAATCAGTGTCGATGAAGGGGAGGAGACAAGTTAAAGAAGGATTTTTGTCATGAGCACTCTCTCTCCCTGGTAGCAACATTAATTGCATTCAATTATCTTCCACTCTGCTCACCTCCCTCTCTCTACTCAGCCTAACTAGCTCCACCTGCCCTGCTCTGCTCTTGTTACCTGGCCAGCTGCACTGCATTTCCCACTCACCATCCTCACCTTGCCTCACTCTGTTCTAATTACTCTGCCAGCTGAACTGCATTTCCCCCACTACCTCTCCCAGTATATCAAGCCCTGGTTTTCAGCCAAGCCCTGTCAGATCGTCTTCAAACCCGGACCAGTAACCTGCCTGTCTGCGCTCTGACTCCTGTTTGTGATACCGATCCTTTCTTGACTGCCTCCTTGTTCTACTGCCCCGTCTATCCCAACCTGCCTTCTGGACCTCGACTACTCTCCGATCTTCAGCCCCTCCGGTAACTCGTTTCTGCCTTCTGTCTCTCACCACGATATTTGCCCAGCCCTGATCTGTACTTCTGCCTGCCATTCATATTGCTGTTGTGTGTGTGTGTTCCCCCAGGTCTCCGACCACCAGATGAGCGTGCCCAGACGTTTCACCACCCTCAGCCCGATACGCCGCTCCATCACTGGGGAACACACACACTAAGCACTTGGACTGGACACCCCCGGACATTTGGTGACCCCGGAGCACAGGTACCCACAGGAGGACCCTGAAAGACCCCTGACACCCCTGGGACTCCTCTTCCCGCCTGTAACCTTGAATAAAGAACTCTGAATTTGAACTTGCGCTCTTGGGTCCTCTTCTGTTCGTGACAGAACGATCTGACCATCATGGACCCAGCGCACTCCCTGACCACGATGGAGGAAGAGCCAGAGAGGACTGCCCTACAGCGACTGGAACGGCTCTGAGGGAGACATAAATCGGATGGCTGGCGACATCGCTTCCCTTCTCCAGCTATTCAACCAGCAGCAACAACAGTTCCAACTGCAGCAACAACAGCTAGCCCAAGCCCTGCAACTACTCTCAAGCCCGGCTACTCCACCTGCACCCCCCTGGTCCTTTTGTTCCTGTACCACCGATACTCCTTCATCCCTCCGCTGGAGGTCCCAATGCTGCAGGCCCGGCAGTGCTGCCACCAGATCCCCACGCTCCTGAACCAAGGATTGGGAACCCGGAACGTTTTGATGGCAACCAGAAGCAAGTAAGACCATTCTTGAGCAGCTGCGAATCCAGTTTGCACTACAGCCCAGGACTTTCTCAACAGAGGGAGCCAAGGTGGGGTATGTCATTACACATCTCACCGGTCGAGCTCGGTTGTGGGGAACGGCGGAATTCGACCGGCAAACCCCAGCCTGTGCCTCCTTCAGTGCCTTTGAGGAGGAGATGTTAAAGGTCTTTGACCTAGGCTCGCCAACAGCCGAGCGTCACAAGCTCTGCTCACCATCCGTCAGGGCAATCGGACAGTGGCAGACTTCTCCATTGACTTCGTACCCTGGCCAGTCAAAGCTCGTTTAACCCAGAGGCACTGGTGCAAGCCTTCCTCCATAGCCTGGCGGACTATATCAAGGGGACGAGCTTGTTTCCCATGACCCGCCCTCAACGCTTGATGCCGCCATTGACCTTGCCGTTCGCATTGACCGCCGTATACAGACCCGGAGGAGGGAGAAGGGCCGTCTCAGTCAACCTGCCATCCGTACTCGGTCGATACCGCTTCTGTCCAGCCCCTGCCTGTCAAGTCCCATAGCCAACTCAATCAGCCTGAGCCCATGGAGATTGGCCGTGCCTCTCTGACTCCCGAGGAGCGTCGGCGCCGTCTAAGCTCCAACCTTTGCCTCTACTGTGGTGGCGAGAATCACCGTGTCGCTACTTGTCCGGCAAAAGCCGCAGCTCACCAGGTGTAGGGGAGATCCGGGTGAGCTCAACAAGCCTTCAGTCTCCCTCCATCCGAAAGACCCTGCTTCATCTCCGCCTTCAGCTTTCTGACAAGACTCATACATTGGCCGCCCTTGTGGATTCCGGGCCGAAGCAAACATCATGGACCCTGAGCTTGCACAGCAACTGGGCGTGAACCATCATCAACTGACACAACCCATTCCTGCACGAGCCCTGGATGGGCATCATCTTGGCACTGTCACTCATATCTCCGCCCCTGTGACAATCCTGCTGTCAGGAAACCACCAGGAGTCCATCCAGTTTCACCTCCTACACTCACCTGGCCAACCACTCATTCTTGGATACCCGTGGCTCCGTCAGCACAACCCCCACATCGACTGGGAGACAGGAACAGTCCGTGAGTGGGGAAGGAGTTGTCACCAGACCTGTTTAAGGGGGGCCACCCTGCCCGTTCACCGGGAAGGATCTAGCGCTACCTCCGACATATCCAATGTTCCGGCCTGTTACCACAGCCTGAAAGAGGTGTTCAACAAATCCAAGGCGACATCTCTACCCCCACACAGACCCTATGACTGCGCGATTGATCTCCTGCCTGGCACAGCACCTCCCAAGGGTCGTCTGTATTCACTGTCAGCCCCGGAAAGAAAGGCCATGGAGGACTACATTAATGACTCTCTTGCCTCCGGGATAATTAGACCGTCGTCTTCCCCCGCAGGAGCGGGATTCTTCTTTGTCGGCAAGAAGGACGGTTCTCTTCGTCCATGCATAGATTACCGGGGTCTGAACGACATCACGGTTAAGAATCGCTACCCACTGCCCTTACTTTCGTCTGCCTTCGAACTGCTGCAGGGAGCCACTGTATTCACTAAGCTGGACCTTCGCAATGCCTACCATCTGGTGCGGATGAGGGAGAGACGAATGGAAGACAGCGTTCAACACACCAACCGGCCACTATGAATATCTCGTCATGCCCTTCGGCCTCACCAATGCCCCAGCAGTTTTTCAAGCCCTAGTGAATGATATCCTCAGGGACATGCTAAATACGTTCGTATTTGTGTACCTTGACGATATTTTAATATTCTCAAAGACTCTGTCAGAACACACGCACCACGTCCGGTTGGTCCTGCGCCGCCTGCTGGAGAACTCTCTTTTCGTGAAGGCAGAGAAGTGCGAGTTCCATGCCAAGACCGTTTCATTCCTGGGGTATGTGGTGACCGAGGGCAGCATTCAGATGGATCTCACGAAGGTGTCGGCTGTCACTTCCTGGCCAGTTCCTGAGTCTCGGAAGAAGTTGCAACAGTTCCTGGGCTTTGCCAACTTTTATAGGAGATTCATCAGAAACTATAGCACAGTGGCTGCACCCCTCACGGCGCTAACCAGCACTAAACAACCGTACCAATGGACATCAGCTGCTGATAAGGCCTTCAATATCCTCAAGACATGTTTCACTTCTGCTCCCATCCTCCAGATGCCAGATGCAGCAAGGCAGTTTGTGGTGGAGGTAGATGCTTCGGACGTGGGAGTGGGTGCAGTGCTTTCTCAAAGAGCAGCTGAGGATGGCAAGATGCACCCCTGTGCCTTCTACTCCCGTCGGCTAACCCCTGCCGAATGCAACTACGACATTGGGAACCGCGAGCTGTTGGCTGTCAAGCTCGCCCTTGAAGAATGGCGGCACTGGTTAGAGGGGTCAAAGGAACCATTCGTAGTGTGGACAGACCACAAGAACCTGGAGTATATCCAAACAGCCAGGAGGCTGAACTCCCGTCAACAGCGGTGGTCTCTGTTCTTCTGCGCTTCAATTTCACGCTCTCCTACCGCCCGGGATCTCGCAACATCAAACCTGATGCTCTTTCCCGGATGTTTCAGAAGGACGAGACCACCGCCATGACAGCTCCCATTCTTCCCAGCCACTTGGTCGTAGCGGCCCTCACCTGGGAGATCGAGAAGCAGGTCATGGAGGCTCTTCGGGACCAGCCAGGTCCAAGCACCAGCGCCCCCAACCGTCTGTTTGTTCCAGCAAATCTCAGGTCACCTGTGATTCAGTGGGGGGCACGAATCCCGTCTGGCCTGTCATCCCGGCATCACTCGCACCCTTCATCTGGTCCGCCAGCGGTTCTGGTGGCGGGGGATGAGACGGGATGTCCGAGAATTCATCCGAGCTTGTCCCACTTGTAACCGAAACAAGACTCCCAACCAGCCTCCTGCTGGGTTGCTGCAACCCCTACTCATACCCAAGAGGCCCTGGTCCCACGTTTCACTGGACTTTGTTACGGGCCTTCCGCCCTCTGACGGACACACAGTCATCCTTACCATTGTTGACCGCTTTAGTAAGATGACCCACTTCGTGCCCCCTTCCCAAACTACCCTCTGCTAAAGAGACCTCCCCAGGTGGTCCTGGAACATGTGTTTCGTATCCATGGCCTACCCCAGGATATAGTGTCAGACCCGGGGCCCGCAATTCTCAGCAACCTTTTGGAAGGAGTTCTGTCATCTCCTTGGGGCCACCGCCAGCCTATCGTCTGGATTCCACCCGCAGTCAAACGGCCAGACTGAACGCATGAACCAGGAGCTGGAGAAGGCACTGAGGTGTGTGGCTTCCCAAAATCCCCGGGCCTGGGCTCAACACCTGCTCTGGGTGGAATATGCCCATAATTCACTCACCAGTTCCTCCACCGGGCTCTCCCCCCTTTCAGTGTGTCTACGGGTATCAACCTCCACTGTTTGCCAGCCAGGAGGCGGATGCCACCTGTCCGTCTGCTCTTGCGTATGCCCGCCGCTGCCGCCGCCCCTGGGCCCAGGCTCGCACTGTGCTCCTGAAGTCTGGAACCAGCTACGCCGTCGGTGCCAACCGACGGAGGACCCCAGCACCTACTTACCGGGTTGGTCAGAAGGTCTGGCTGTCTGCCCGGATCTGCCGCTGCGGGTTGTATCACGAAAGCTGGCCCCTCGCTTCTTGGTCCTTTTCCTGTGCAGAAAGTCATCAGTCCAACGGCGGTCCGACTTCAGTTGCCCGCTTCCATGCGGGTCCACCCCACCTTCCACGTCTCCAAGGTCAAGCCGGTCCATGAAAGTCCCCTGGTCCCTGCAGCTCCGGCGCCACCTCCTCCGCGCCTCGTAGATGGCGGTCCTGTCTTCACCGTCCGGCGGCTGCTCCGCTCTAGGCGAAGGGGTAGGGGTCTCCAGTACCTCGTTGATTGGGAGGATATGGTCCAGAGGAGAGGACCTGGATCCCGGCCAGGAGGATAGTGGACCGGACCCTTATCACTGACTTCCACCGACTACATCCTGATCAGCCTGCAATCCGTAGGGGCCGTCCAAGAGGGGTTCCTAGCCGTCCGGCCCGCCCTGCTCCTGTCTCAGTGCCTGTCCTGTCTCCCGACCGTGACCCTCCAGCTCCTTCTGAGGATGAGGAGATTCACTCGGACCGCTCGGGAGGAGTTCTGACCCGCCGCCTGCTCCCCTCCACCCTCCCGGCATGATGTTGTTCTTGGGACTTCTGGGGCCGTCCCTTGGAGGGGGGGTCCTGTCATGAGCACTCTCTCTCCCTGGTAGCAACATTAATTGCATTCAATTATCTTCCACTCTGCTCACCTCCCTCTCTCTACTCAGCCTAACTAGCTCCACCTGCCCTGCTCTGCTCTTGTTACCTGGCCAGCTGCACTGCATTTCCCACTCACCATCCTCACCTTGCCTCACTCTGTTCTAATTACTCTGCCAGCTGAACTGCATTTCCCCACTACCTCTCCCAGTATATCAAGCCCTGGTTTTCAGCCAAGCCCTGTCAGATCGTCTTCAAACCCGGACCAGTAACCTGCCTGTCTGCGCTCTGACTCCTGTTTGTGATACCCGATCCTTTCTTGACTGCCTCCTTGTTCTACTGCCCCGTCTATCCCAACCTGCCTTCTGGACCTCGACTACTCTCCGATCTTCAGCCCCTCCGGTAACTCGTTTCTGCCTTCTGTCTCTCACCACGATATTTGCCCAGCCCTGATCTGTACTTCTGCCTGCCATTCATATTGCTGTTGTGTGTGTGTGTTCCCCCAGGTCTCCGACCACCAGATGAGCGTGCCCAGACGTTTCACCACCCTCAGCCCGATACGCCGCTCCATCACTGGGGAACACACACACTAAGCACTTGGACTGGACACCCCCGGACATTTGGTGACCCCCGGAGCACAGGTACCCACAGGAGGACCCTGAAAGACCCCTGACACCCCTGGGACTCCTCTTCCCGCCTGTAACCTTGAATAAAGAACTCTGAATTTGAACTTGCGCTCTTGGGTCCTCTTCTGTTCGTGACAGATTTTTAAGCCTTGATACAATTGAGACATGGATTGTGTATGTGTGCCATTCAGAAGGTGAATGGGCAAGACAAAATATTTAAGTGCCTTTGAACGGGGTATGGTAGTAGGTGCCAGGCGCACCGGTTTGAGTGTGTTAACAACTGCAACGCTGCTGGGTTTTTCACGCTCAACAGCTTTCCGTGTGTATCAAGAATGGTCCACCTCCCAAAGGACTTCCAGCCGACTTGATACAAATGTGGGACGCATTGGAGTCAACATGGGCCAGCATCCCTGTGGAACTCCTTCGACACCTTGTAGAGTCCATGCCCCGACGAATTGAGGCTGTTCAGAGGGCAAAAGGGGGTGCAACTCAATATTAGAAAGGTGTTCCTAATGTTTTGTACACTCAGTGTATTGTACTATTATTTTGTCAATATCGCAATATTATTTTCGCACTAGTCGGCTGTACATGCACCAAAATTCCAGTATTTTTCCTTCAAAGCTTTTTCTTCATCTTCTTTTTAAATACTGAGACAATTTGTTTTCAGCACTTTAATTTCCATGACTGATCAAAACTCATTTTCTCATGGCTCTCTCTTGTCCCTCTGCAGCAGACATATGTTTGGAACATCGAATCGCAGTAACATCGCAGTGTCGAATAGCAATACATATAGAATCGTGAGAATCGCAATACATATCGTATCGGCACCTAAGTATCGTGATAATATGGTATCGTGAGGTCCCTGGCAATTCCCAGCCCTATAAGAAAAGTGTGATATAATACAGTAGGTGGTGTGAGTGATGTGTGATGTCTGGGGCTTGCGCTCCAGTGTTATGGTTAGAATCCCTGTGGTAGAGATAGTGTGAATATTAGAACGTGTAGTTGTAACATTTTGAGGGGGTCACTGACCTCGTAGGTGACCCCGTTGTCGGTGCCTGCATCCCAGGGGATCATATCTTGGACAACCCTCTGGGCCCAACCACACTCCTTGGTGCAGAGATCCTCTGCAGACAGCCCCACGTTCCAGTCAGGGCTGGGCCCCAGCATGGTGAGGAAGGACATCAGGTGACGGGTACGGTCCACTGAGAACTCAGCCGACGGGGCAGCACGACTGGAGGACAGAGAGAAGGGACTATTTTGAAGAAGGTCACAATTGCAAAAGTTGTGATATATGATGTTCTACCTACCTTTAGTTGATCAATGCACTGATTGCAAGTCACTCTGGATAAGGGTGCCTGTTAAATGACTAAATGTGAAAAGTGGAAGAGAGAAGAGAGAGAGTTGAGAGCGAGATAAAGAGAGAGGAAGAGAGAGGGAGAGAGAGAGAGAACAGAAATACTGACTGAAGTTCCTAAAAAGCATGAAAAGAGAAAGAGGGATAGCAAGGAAAGGGAGATGAAGAACGATGAAAGGATGAGAGAAGGGGTACTGAAGTCCACAGAGATGTAGAGAAGTTTCTTTGCTGCCTCTGGCATGCTCTGCGCATCCAGCTCACCCCCTACAACAGTTCAACACAGAGCTGCCAGCCAGAGGTAATGAGTAATAAACACCCCTAAAGATTTTACTGGTGGCAGAGAGCCACAAGTATGTGTGTATGTGTATGTGTGTGTGTGTGTGTGTGTGTGTGTGTGTGTGTGTGTGTGTGTGTGTGTGTGTGTGTGTGTGCAACAGAGAATGTTGTGACGTGTGCGCTAGTTCACAGACAGTCACAAGCACAATAATGCACACGGCAACACACACAGAAGACACACAGTCACCACATCGTCACAAACACAAAATGTCTGTTCAGGAATACTTTTTCCTAGTACCAAACCACAGCATTTCTAATGAAAGTTTATCAGGGGTTGATATATACCTCCCACCCTCCTACACCCTATCTCTCCTGCCACCCTGTCAGTTACAAGTCGGCTTTGTGTTGGGACCAATGTGGCCGTCAGAGATAAACCCAAGGCCTCCGAGACTGGCTGAGCTGAGCAAAGGGACACGGTGACACGCGGTGAGGGGGATGAGGGGACGGCTGGCAGCCTGCTGTGTGTTCCCAGAAGATTAGAGCTCTTACACATCCTTAGAGGTGATTATTACCGTGTATTGGAGGACAGGACTGGACAAAGAGAGGAAGATGGAGAGAAAGAGAGGGGTGTAGGCTGTTTTCTGTGGGGACCGTCTGAGTACATTGAGGCTCTGGAGAGTGTGTGTGCATGCTTGCCTTCATGCTCGAATGTGTGTTTGAGAGAGGAATGGCTCTGTACTTTGACAGAGACAGAGAACACCGCCCAGGGACAACGATTCCCACAGGGGCTGCTCTGTCTGTGTCACTAGCACATTGTGTGACACATTGTTGTTGTGTGTGTGTCAAATCAAATGTTATTTGTTACATAAACAGTTTACAGCGGGTATAAAAGGTGCAGTGAAATGCTTGCGTGCTAGCCCCTCAACATGGCATTACAATATCAATCAATATTAATCAAAGGTCAATCAAAACTAACAAGTAATTAGAGGAATGTGGTATGCATAGTAATAAAGGTGATGTCTACACAATAGGATATACAGTATAAATGTCAAGTATGACTATGTTACAAATATAAAGTGGATAGTGTCTTGGTCGCACAGTTGAATAAATAGTATATTATAGAACAGCAGTGTTAACTGTGTGTGCGTGAGTGTGTGTGTGTGTGTGTGTGTGTGTGTGTGTGTTTGTGCGTGCGTGCGTTTGTGTGTATGGGTTGGATGTCTGGAGAGTCAGTGCAGATAAGGTGCAGATATTCTCTGAGGTTCAAATAGTCTCTAAGGTGCAGGTGTGTGTGTGTGCATGTGTGCCTGAGTATTTGTATTTTTTGTATTTATTATGAATCCCCATTAGTTCCTGTCAAGGCAGCAGCTACTCTTCCTGGGGTCCAGCAACATTAAGGCAGTTACATACAATTTAAAATAATACATTACATTACATTTCATAACACTTTTCACAACACATTAAGTGTGTTCCCTCAGGCCACTACTCTGCTATCACATATTTACAATACAACATCCATGTGTACGTGTGTGTAGAGCGTGTGTCTTATCATGTGTATGTGTATGTGTGTCTGTGCCTGTGTGTGTGTCTCTTCACAGTCCCCGCTGTTCCATAAGCTGTATTTGAATCTGTTTTTTAAAATCTGATTCTACTGCTTACATCAGTTACCTGATGTGGAATAGAGTTCCATGTAGTCATGGCTCTATGTAGTACTGTGTGCCTCCCATAGTCTGTTCTTGACTTGGGGATTGTGAAGAGACCTTTGGTGGCATGTCTTGTGAGGTAGGCATGGGTGTCCGAGCTGTGTGCTAGTAGTTTAAACAGACAGCTCGTGCATTCAGCTTGTCAACACTTTTTACAAAAACAAGTAGTGATGAAGTCAATCTCTCCTCCACTTTGAGCCATGAGAGATTGACATGCATGTTGTTAATGTTAGCTCTCCGTCTACATTTAAGGGCCAGCCGCGCTGCCCTGTTCTGAGCCAATTGTAATTTTCCTAAGTCCCTCTTTGTGGCACCTGACCATACGAGTGCGTGTGTGTGCATGTGTGTGTGTGCTCGGATGCCTACGTGTGTGCACAGGTGACAGGTGTACGTGTGAGATATACATATTCCCAGAGGAACATTGAAGCGGATTATGTCAGGTTATCTAGAAGTGCAGGTAGACCAGTGGGACTGAGAGTGAAACCAGATTAAACCAGACGTCCTCTCAAACGCGTTTCACCTACCAAGGGCAGACAGACAGACAGACAGACACAGACCTTAAACTCAAAGTGGAAAGGAGCTGCAGCGACCCTGAGTCTCCAGTTCACTGTGTAAAATGTACTCCTCATCAATCCAGCCGGGGAGGGCAAAAGCAAACATGTCATTTAAAAGGACATTGTGAAAACGACAGGCAGGGAGAATTATGTGTTTACACGTCAATAAAACATGGCCGGAGGGAAGGAGGAGGAACGGGAACACAACACACAGGAAATTGATTCCTGCCAAGACCAGCCCGGTCAATCCCCTGGCGTGTATGCAAATGAGGCGGGCAGTGGGTAATTTCATCAGTGTGCCACAGCGTTTTTAATTAGGCGAGCTTTCCTCAACGATAGTGCCAGCAATCAATCTCCGTGTTGACCCTGATGCTGACCTTGGTGTGGCGGCATGGAGCGGTTGGTTGGTTGGTTGGAGACAGCCCTGGTGGAATTCCCACCTCTCTTACGTTCTATTCCTCCCTCTCTCTCTCTGAACATATATCTTTCTCTGTTGCTCTCTCTCTGCGTCCATCTTTCCCTATTTTGGTGAATTTTTCTCTATCTCTCTCTCGCTCTCTTCCTCTCCCTTTAACATGTTATGAGTCTCAGGAGACAGCTCTGCTGTGTGTAATAATGGATGTCATATCTGCACCCCTCCACTCACCCACCTCCCTCACTCCCTCTCCACCCTCCTCTGACTTTCTCTCTCTCCCTTTCCTTTGCTCCAGCCACCACATCTCTCTTAAGATGACCACTTAAGTTCCAAATCAATAGAAGTGATCACTGTGGAACAAAGACACTAGAAGGGAAGATTGATAAAGAGACAGGTAAAGAAATGTGGTTACATAAACACAGTGTATTCATTAATGTTCTAGTTCTTCCAAACCCTTCCTAACCCAACACTGATCCCAGATATCCCTGAACCTGAAGCTCCATCTCTAACAATCTGCCTACGTAATAAAGAGCTGGTTTTCTCACCACTGATCATTAATCAACGTCTATTTCTCTCTCTCTTGCTCTCTCTCTCTCTCTCTCTCTCTCTCTCTCTCTCTCTCTCTCTCTCTCTCTCTCTCTCTCTCTCTCTCTCTGTTTATTTATTTTTTCTCCCTCTTTCTCTTCTTCAAAGGCAGGGTAAGTGGGTTTGTTAATTGGCAGGCAGCTGTGTAAAATAGGTCAGCCTGATGTCTTGATACACAGGAGCCTGCAGGAGGCCCTTAACCTTGATGGAGAAAAACCCCTCCAGGAGTTATTTCACTCATCATCAAAACACACACCCTCTTAACCCACACACATACATACATATGTACACACAAGTGCAGTAACACAAGCCCCCTTCACTAATTCACACACAAACTTTATGAATCACACGTAGAAACACGTACAAACAACATTTATAAACACGTTCAAAAACATGTACGAACATGTAAAAACAAAAATCGTATGCAATCCCAACAGAATCATTTTAAAGAATAAAAAGAAATATCCTTCAATTGCAGGAGCAAAATATGCACTTAACCATTTCTGTACTCTACTTTCAAGGAAGAAAACCTTCTCTCCTCTTCCCCTCCTTTCCTCCTCTCCTCCTCTCCTCTCCTCCTCTCCTCTTCCCCTCCTCTCCTCTTCTCCTCCTCTCCTCTTCACCTCCTCGCCTCTTCTCCTCCTCGCCTCTTCCCCTCCTCTTCTCCTCCCTTTCCTACCACCCATCCCCTACACCAGTTGATTTGATTTCCTCTGCATTTACACAGCCACTTTATGATACAATTAATTTGCTGGCATATAAACAAGATAGCGAGCTAATTATCCTCTGTGGATTTGATTGGCTCTGTCCCTCGCTGTGGCTTCCTTTGGAAGCTCTCTTTGGAGTCTCACACTCGGATCCTCTGTGAGTGTTGAGGATGCTTCTCTCTCTGCGCTACCTGGGCTAACTAGCTCCTTGTCTTTCTCATAAATAAGAGATTAAATGAGGGTTTATGCATGCAGGAGTCTAAAGGAAGCCTAGTCACACTGATCAGCTTGGTGCATGTGGAGATGAGCTATCAGATTCAGGGCATGTACTTTTAAGTGACTCAAAGGCACAGAGCAACAAGTCGAGTGCAGAACTTTGGATCAATGAGTTGTGATACCTCATTTGTGTGCTTGGGAGGCCAGGCATGATTCAACGTTGAGTGGATGAGCAATGAAGAAGACCTTGCAGTGTGGTATAACTCATGCATATGTGAAAAGAGAGAAAAACATGGAAGGAGCGTAAAGAAGAAGGGTGAGGGTGGCATATAGAAAGGAGGGAGGGAGAGGAAGGAAAAAGGACGTTGCTGCAGGACGGATCAAATCCCTCAGGAGAAAGTGTGAGTGAGTTAGTCAGAGAGATAGTGAGAGAAACAGAGAGAGATGATAGAGGAGGTAGCTGTTGGACTACTCACACATTCAAGGGTTGCCAGGCTGGCCACTGAGCCTTCATTTTGATGACTGTCAGGACGTCATCACCCTGAGAGAGAGAGAGCGAGAGAGAGAGAGAGAGAGAGAGAGAGAGAGAGAGAGAGAGAGAGAGAGAGAGAGAGAGAGAGAGAGAGAGAGCTTTAATCAACAAATTCACTTGTCATCTGACAGATAGAGGCTCAGCCATATTCACCACATTACACTTCCAGATGAGGAGAGAGAATGGATGAAGGTCAGTTTATCTCCCCCTCTTCCACCTATTGTCACTTTCTCTCTGAGACAAAGGAGTGATAAATACAGCGTGCATCACTTCAGATAGAGTGCCGGCATCACCACTTCATAAAACCTGGATAAATATTTCATCAGTAGCTCTGGACACCGCAGGGCTCTCCATGTCACTGCCTGAGAGAGAGAGAACGTCTCTGCGCTGGTCCCAGATCAGATAAAACACTCAAAGCACAGAGCAGGATTTAAGCCCAGACTGAACTCAGACCTGAGGGGGAGACAGCTCCCTCAGCACCCAGTCACAACAAAGGAGAAGCCTTGAGACTTAGAAAATAGAAGTAGATATGTTTCATCGACATCGGTTTTGTCTTTCTACTAGATTGTTTTGTGAAATAATACTTCCCTGTCCATATCATAGAAATGTGGTATAGAAAATATTATATAATATATGGCCTATATAATCGGTTTAAAGTTCAACATTAAACATATCTCTTGGATAACAGCATTACACATATTAAACGCTCCAGTCCATTCCAAGTGGAAACCATATTTCTTAAGCGCAATTCACTTGGAGAACAATAGGATCATTGCGACTGCAAAAGACACAATTAAAAATGTTTGAGCACCACACTGGCTCATTTGCGCCCAGCCTTTTTCATTACGGCTGCGATTTATGACATCACACTGTGGCGGAAATGGCTCTTTGGCTGTGAATAGGTGGCTAACAGCTGGTGTGCATATACATTCAGATGACTAGAACATTCTGTTCATATTGTTATTGCTGAGAGAGACTGTGTGATGTACAGTAGAGTGTAGAGTGCATTCTGCCATATGTGCGATGATCCAAAACCTGCTCTGGGCTTTTAAGATGCCTTTACACAACGGTATCGATAAAGAACATTAGAAAACATTGATATATTGGTTCATATGTAATACAGCAATTATAAATCTATCAATTGGGGCGAGACTGCAGTGGAAATTGTGACATAAAAGGAATCACTGTGTCCCTATGAACAATGAACATCGAACACAAGTCATCAGAAGAAAGGAAAACTGCAGCTCAGCACATCCTTGTCAGAAGTCTGCCACCCGGCATGTTGGCACCTGTGGCTCCTGTAAAGATCAAAGTGAATTATCCAATGCCAGATCATTGCTTTACAAGCCACCAATTAATGTTTCCAATAGAGGATTCCGTGCCAGTACCATCCAGTCCCATTACTGTATGTTGGGTAATCACTTTTTAATTCATTATTTCCTATAATTACCCATAGTAAAAGGCTGTGAGCCCCACCCAGGCACACAGAGCTGACGTCCTTTCTTTGTCCTCGAGAGCTGCAGCGCATGCAGGCTTTTGTTCCAGCCCATCTCTAACACATTTAACAAACTGGTCTTAAATTGAAGACCACAATTTGAAGATTATTTGAATCAGCTGTGTTAGTGCTGGGTGGAAAAAATAACCTGCACACACTGACAGCAGTTCAAAACCCCTGTTCTGACCTCTAGATCTGCACTGCCAGTACACATAAGCAGTCATAAGGCTTATTCATACTGCAAATGACCTCTGAACCTTTTTCCACACCTCTCTTATCACATTTACTTGTAATGCCAATAGGATCACAGCTAGCTTGTGGTAACACTGTCTAACTTCAGCAGTCAGCAAAAGCCACACACCCTTTGAGACCTGGCCTGATTGCCCCAGCAGCTCTTGAGGGTAACCTGTTCCGCTCCGGCTAAGTGATGAGTGCTCTATAATCAGCCAGGAAGCCTGACTGGAACCTAATCGGGGGGTTTTGTGGAGAGTTGGGTTTAGTGTAGCACCTCTGAACTCCACTGCTTCTGTCTACTGAATGTGGTGGGAAAGGCAGTGCAGGATCCAGCTAGCTCTGGTTGAGAGAGCAAAGACCTTATGGTCGTTTCCAAATGCCATGAGGGAATGGGCTACTGTCACTGAATACATATCAACTACATGCATTGGACACAGAATACACAGAATATGTAACATAATGTGGGAATACTTATCAACTATATGTACATCTTACAGTATGGCAGAATGTGTATCACATACTGTATGTATTGGATGATTCATCACAAAACAGGACCATGATTTTGGGGATTTTCACAAACTGTTGTCCATAGAAGGGTCCTTTGGAGGAAGGATTGTTGACATACATTTGTCGTTTGTATCTTAAAGCATAATTGAGAAATAATTAATTGAAGTTGGAACATTTGTGACATATTGGACTTACCCATAAGACACCATAATGTTCCATCTGTATGTGCTAAAAAGAAAAAATGGTGTCATATGAAGCTTTACCGCTTGCTCTGTAATATGAGTAGTAGTTTGATTTCAATAACAATTTTCTTGCAATAATATATTAATACTGAAACATATAAACATGAATTAAGAAGGCCTGGGTAAGGCCAAAATGTCACACATATTCCAACTTCAATTAATATTAATATTTTTTATTATGCTTTAAGATACAAATGTCAAATATACAGTATGTCAACAATCCTTCCTCCAAAGGATCCTTCTATTGATACAATTTCGTGAAAATGTAAAAAAAATCATGGTCCTGTTTTGTTCTAGTTTCGTGAGGAATCACCCTATTGTGGAACACCTCAGTGACAAAGAACAGGTTAGTCTGCATACTACTGTAACAGAAAGCAGAGCAAAACAACTGATAAACTAAGGCTGCTCATTTGAGCATACACCCCGCCAAGACTCCTCTTCAGTTCCCGCTGTGTCTATTGTTGCGAGTCTATGCCTCTCTGATGCATCATAGAAAATAAGATTTGATTCATCTTTGTTTCAGACAAGTGCTTTGTCGCCAAAGAAACATAATGGCCTGTGTCGTTCAGAATAGCTCTGCCGGGATGATGATTGTGTTTTAGATTTGGACTTGAAAGGAAACATCAGGGAAATAGATTAATGAAACTTTCCACTCATGGTGAAGGGAGGAAGATGGGGAGGGAGAGAGGAGATGGAGAGAGAGAGAGATTGCGAGAGACAGACAGAGAGAGCAAAAGAGAGAACAGAGAGACTGACAGAAGTCCCTAAAAAGCAGATGAAAGAGAACAAGAGAGAGGGAGAATGAACCAGCCACTCTAGTGGGACGTGTGCTTATGAGGAATGGATCTGTTCTCTCCTCTCACTGAACCAGCTGGAACACACTGACAGACCTCTGGATGTGGATGGCAGTGTATGTGTGGTGTGTGTGTGTGGGTGTGGGTGTGTGTGTGTGTGTGTGTATATGTGTGTGTGTGTGTGTGTGTGTGTGTGTGTGTGTGTGTGTGTGTGTGTGTGTGTGTGTGTGTGTGTGTGTGTGTGTGTGTGTGTGTGTGTGTGTGTGTGCGTGTGGTCTGCTTCAAAAGGCACTCCAGGGAACCAAGAGATAGAAGGGGGACAGATTTTCAAAGCGCACTCAATCAACTTCAGAACATCCTGCCCTGATCACTGCATTCTATGTCACGTCAGCCAGCCCCATTCCCCAGTCACTTTAAAATCCATTTTATTTAATTGAACCACCCACAGGTAGTGCCCTGGCTCGGATCGTTAAGGTAGCCTATTCCTCGCCACTTTCAGGATGCCATCAAAAGAGTATGCCACAACAGGCTTCTCATCACAAAGCGGCAAGGATGAAAACAATGTTCTTTTAGAGATGTTTTGTTTGTTTTCATGTTTACCAAAAGGAAATGCATTCAAAATGTGTTTGAATGCTATAAGCAATTCAGCCACCCCATCACTTGGGATCATGGTCTCTTTTTTCGGGGAAATAATTGTCAAACTTGATTTGAAAAGCAAAGTGGTGATTCTTTCACTCGTCTCTCTCCTTCTCCCTCTCCCTCCCTCCCTCTCTTTCATTCGTCCTCTCTCTCCCTCTTTCTTACTCTCCCCTCTTCTACGCTCTCGTTTTCTCTCCCACTCGCTCTCTCATTTCCTCTGTGTGATGATACTCTCAAATCTCATACAATAGATCATGAACATAATCCTAGAGTAGCACCTGGGAAGTCTCTGATTGAACACCACTGTGCTAATGATTGTAACATCCACTCAGCGTGTTATGAATGCTAACACAACATCAGCTAGCCAACTGCAGGGGGGATATGTAGTGAGGTTGATCGACAAATAATAGTGTAATGATGTTATTCTTATAATGAATGGTACAATAAACGTATGAGTTCATACTGAGTGAGTGGGTTACTGATGTGCTAGAATAGTACCAGAGACAGTAGATCGTGGCAGTGCTCTTTTCTAATACATGTAAATAGGCTATCTGGGAAAACTGTATTGGCATTGTAAAATAAAGTGTTATTGTCTCCAGCTTAGATATGTCTCTGTTCCTCTCATTTTCAGACCGAGGAAAGATGATCTCTTTTAAAAGCCCCCATCTCTTTTAGGAAAGACATTCCAAATGAAATTAGTTTCTTACAGGCAACATTGCTCTAATTAATATGATGCATGAGCTCAGGTTGCTGCTTGTAGAATTTAATTTAATGAAGTTGACAAAGGTCGTACACAAAGGTTGTACACAAGTTGACAAAGGTAATCACACTGAACAGGTACAACAAGGTGATGTTAGAGATAGCTAGCTAGATAGCTAGATAGAAAGATAGAAAGATAGAAAGATAGAAAGATAGATAGATAGATAGATAGATAGATAGATAGATAGATAGATAGATAGATAGATAGATAGATAGATAGATAGATAGATAGATAGATAGATAGATAGATAGATAGATAGATAGATAGATAGATAGATAGATAGATAGATAGATAGATAGATAGATAGATAGATATATAGATAGATAGATGTGTGTGTGAGTGTGTGCGTGTGCATGTGTGTGTGTGTGCATAACTGTTTGTGCATGTGTGTGTTCTGCATGCTCCTCAACTTTCTATAATTGCCTGTGTGTCTGACCTTCCTCTCTAGGTCTACTCTGCTCACTGTGGCCTCGCTCATTACCATAAAAACCTTGGAAGGGAATATGTAGCATATCTCCCTCTAGGAGAGGCCAGGCTGGTCTGCTGCTCAGAGGGCTTACAGGCCACATCTAACCAGTAGGTTTTAATAGAAACAAACACCAGAGTTCAATATACAGTACAGACAGGTACATCTGTGAAAGTTAACGATCATTTCACATACCTCTGTAAAGGAATAAAGCTACTAAAACAATGTCACGGTTTCGGCCGAGGCTGCTCCTTCTCCTTGTTCGGGCAGGCTTCGGCGGTCGTCGTCTCCGGAGTACTAGCTGCCACCGTTCTTTGTTTTCGATGTTTGTTTGGTTTGGTCTGTTTGGTACACCTGTTCTCGTTTAGTGTTGATTATGTGTCCTTTAAGTTATCGTTGTTTCTGTCATGTGTTTGTGTGTAGTTGTTCTTTTGTCAGCTGGAGCAGTCAGTACATTTTTTCTCTATTTGTTGTGTTTATAGAGAGTCCGCACTTGTTGTGCGCGTTTGGTGCATTTAGCTCGTTTACGCAGTGTGCGTAATTTTCTCGTGCCTCCGGCTCTGTTTTGTAGCCGTGTCATTTTGTCTTGACTAAAGACTTTTGGACTAAGCCTCTGTGTCCTGCGATTGATTCCTACACCACATCCACGCCTTCTGACAGAACTACACACCTTTCATGGAATCAGCAGGAGCAGCAGCAGCGACCGAGTCATGGGAGGAGCGCGTCCGCGGACAGGATGACAGGATAGCCCAAATCACAACCGCTCTGCAGGGAGTGATGAATACCCTGCATCGACTGGAGACCAGTTGGGTACCCACGCCTCCTACTACCTTACCACCATCACCGGTCAGTCCGTTCGTCCAAGCTCCGGAACCCAGTGGGATTCGGCTCTCGCTCCCGAGGGCGTATGATGGCACCGCTGCCGGGTGTCAGGGTTTTCGTACAAGTAGAACTCTACCTAGCCACCGTACACCCGGCGCCCTCGGGACACGGAGCGTTTCGCCCTCATCTCCTGTCTCACCGGCAAGGGCGTTGGAATGGGCCAACGCGAATGGAGGAGGATAGGCGCGCGACGATCACCTATGCGGAATTCTCCCCGTCGCTTCAGGGCTGTGTTCGACCATCCACCTGAGGGTAAAGCGGCGGGAGAGCGTCTATTCTACCTCCGACAGGGGAGGAGGAGCGCCCAGGAGTTTGCACTGGAGTTCCGGACTCTAACGGCAGATGCAGTGTGGAATGAGCGGGCCCTCATAGACCCCTTCCGATGCAGCCTACGGGAGGACGTCCGTCGTGAGTTGGCTTGCAGGGACACCACCCTTACGTTTGACCAGTTGGTGGACATGGCCATTCGTCTCGACACCCTGCTGGCTACCCGCGGACGTCCTGAGTGGGGGTCGTCCATTCCACCCTCCAGCACCTCCGAGCCGAGTCCTATGGAGCTCGGGGTGCTGAGCGCTAGAGAGAGGAGAAGGAGACCGAAGGGGGCCACCCCTGTACCAACTGTGGCCGTGGAGGACACACTGCGGCTAGGTGCTGGGGGGGTCTCCAAGGGGGACGAGACGGCAGGCCACGCACTGGGAGTCCTTCCAGGTGAGTAGGCGCCCCACTTACCCAGAGCTCTCTGTTGTGCACCTAACCATACCTGTTTGTTTTCCACAGGTTGCACCTCGTTCCCAGCATAAGGCGCTGTGTAGAGTTAGGGATTCTTCTCCTTCCTGTCAACAATCCTTTTCCTGTACATGCTCTAGATAGCCGTCCGTTGGGATCGGGGTTGATTAGGGAGGTCACAGCGCCACTTAGGATGGGGACGCAGGAGGGTCATGAGGAGACTATTCAGCTATATCTTATCGACTCTCCTGCGTATCCGGTGGTGCTGGGGCTTCCCTGGTTGATGACCCATAATCCCTCTATTTCGTGGCAACAGAGGGCTCTTAAGGAGTGGTCTGCCCAGTGTGTGGGGCGATGTCTGGGTGTTTCCGTGGGGGCGACCTCGGTGGAGAGTTCAAACCAAGTGCCCGCAATGCACGTTCCCCCCGAGTATGAGGATTTAGCACATGTGTTTAGCAAGGCGAGGGCGACGCAATTGCCACCACATAGACAGGGGGATTGTGCGATAGACCTCCAGGTAGGAGCTGCGCTTCCGTGGAGCCATGTGTATCCTTTGTCTCAAGAGGAGAAGAGAGCTATGGAGACTTATATAGCCGAGTCTCTGAGACAGGGATACATACGGCCCTCCACTTCCCCTGCTCCTCGAGCTTCTTTTTGTGAAGAAAAAGATGGGGGGTTTGCGCCCGTGTATTGATTACCGCAGTCTCAATCAGATTACTGTGAAATACAGTTATCCACTCCCTCTGATTGCGACTATGACGGAGTCATTACACGGGCCGCGGTTCTTCACAAAGTTGGACCTCAGGAGCGCCTACAACTTGGTGCGCATTAGGGAGGAGACGAATGGAAGACAGAATTTAGTACCACCTCGGGTCATTACAGTATCTCGTCATGCCATACGGGTTAATGAATGCTCCTTCAGTCTTCCAATCCTTCGTAGATGAGATCTTCCGGGATATGCAGGGGCAAGGAGTGGTCGTGTACATTGACCGACATTCTGGTGTACTCTTCTACCCAAGCCGAGCATGTAGCCCTGGTGCGCCGAGTGTTGAGGGGAGGTTGTTGGAGCATGACCTATATGTCAAGGCAGAGAAATGTCTGTTTTTCCAGGAGTCTGTCTCCTTTTTGGGTTATCAGTTGTCTGCGTCAGGGGTGAAGAGAGATGGAGGTTGACCGTGTGTCTGCCGTGCGTAATTGGCAAACCCCAACCACCGTTAAAGAGATGCAGCGGTTCTTGGGCTTTGCGAATTACTACAGGAGGTTTTATCCGGGGGTTTTGGACAGGTGGCAGCTCCCATAACGTCCCTTCTTAAGGGGGTCCGTGCGCTTGCAGTGGTCTGCTGAGGCTGATAGGGCTTTTGGGAGACTGAAGGACCTGTTTACTTCGGCTCCGGTGCTGGCGCATCCGGATCCCGCGCTACCATTCCAGGTCGAGGTGGACGCGTCTGAGGCCGGTATAGGGGGCCGTGCTCTGCAACGGTCTGGCACGCCACCTAAACTCCGTCCCTGTGCTTTTTACTCTAAAAAGCTCAGCCGGCGAGCAAAATTATGACGTAGGGGACAGGGAGCTGCTAGCCGTGGTACAGGCCCTAAAGGTGTGGAGGCATTGGCTTGAGGGGGCTCAACACCCTTTCCTCATTTTGACTGACCACCGGAACCTGGAGTACATCCGGGCAGCTAGGAGACTGAACCCTCGCCAGGCTCGGTAGAACATGTTTCTGGCCCGGTTCGTATTTAAGATCACGTACATCCCTGGGTCCCAGAACGGTAAGGCAGACGCCCTGTCCCGGCGGTATGACACGGAGGAGAGGTCCGTTGAGCCCACACCCATACTACCGCCGTCTTGTCTGGTGGCACCGGTGGTGTGGGAAGTCGATTCCGAAATCGAGCGGGCGTTGCGTACCGATCCTAGTCCTCCCCAGTGTCCTGTGGGTCAGACGTACGTTCCGTTCGAGGTTCGGGATCGACTTATTTATTGGGCTCACACTCCTCTGGACTTCCAGGTATTGGCCGGACAGTGCACTGCCTTAGCACTAAATACTGGTGGCCAACGTTAGCCAGGGATGTGAGGGTTTATGTTTCCTCCTGCTCGGTGTGTGCCCAGTGTAAGGCACCCAGACACCTGCCCCGGGGTAAGTTACAACCCCTGCCCGTTCCACAACGACCCTGGTCTCACCTCTCGGTGGATTTTGTTACAGACCTTCCCCCCTCCCAGGGGAATACCACTATCCTGGTCGTTGTGGATCGGTTCTCGAAGGCCTGTCGTCTCCTTCCCATGCCGGGTCTCCCTACTGCCCTACAGACCGCTGAGGCTCTATTCACTCACGTCTTCCGGCATTACGGGGTACCCGAGGATATAGTGTCTGATCGAGGCCCCCAGTTTACCTCTCGAGTCTGGAGAGCGTTCATGGAGCGCTTGGGGGTCTCGGTGAGCCTTACCTCGGGGTACCACCCGGAGAGCAATGGGCAGGTCGAACGGGTAAACCAGGATGTGGGTAGGTTTCTGAGGTCGTATTGCCAGGGCCGGCCGGAGGAGTGGGCGAGGTATGTTCCCTGGGCCGAGATGGCACAGAACTCTCTTCGCCACTCCTCCACCAAACTAACTCCTTTCCAATGTGTATTAGGGTACCAACCGGCTCTGGCACCTTGGCATCAGAGTCGGATCGAGGCCCCTGCGGTGGATGAGTGGGTGCGGCGCTCGGAGGAGACGTGGAACGCTGCACACGTCCATCTGCAGCTGGCCATCCGTCGACACAAGGCGAGCGCCGATCTCCACCGCAGTGAGGGACCGGTGTACGCACCGGGAGATCGAGTCTGGCTCTCGACCAGAAACCTGCCCCTCCGCCTGCCCTGCCGGAAGCTGGGTCGGCGGTTTGTGGGGCCTTTTAAAGTCCTGAGGAGGTTGAACGAGGTGTGTTACAGGTTACAACTACCTATTGATTATAAGAATATTAACCCCTCGTTCCATGTGTCTCTCCTCAGGCCGGTGGTAACTGGTCCACTCCAGGACGGTGAGATAGGAGAGACTCCTCCGCCCCCGCTGGACATCGAGGGGGCTCCGGCGTACACAGTTCGGTCCATCCTGGATTCGAGACGTCGGATGGGGGGTCTCCAATATCTCGTGGAGTGGGAGGGGTACGGTCCGGAGGAGCGGTGCTGGGTGCCGAGGAGAGACATCTTAGACCCGTCTCTTCTGACTGAGTTCCATCGTGGTCATCGCACGCGCCCTGCTCCGCGTCCTCCTGGTCGTCCCCGAGGCCGGGGTCGGCGCACGGCTGAAGCCGCGCGTCAAGGGGGGGGTACTGTCACGGTTTCGGCCGAGGCTGCTCCTTCTCCTTGTTCGGGCAGGCTTCGGCGGCCGTCGTCTCCGGAGTACTAGCGGTCGTCGTCTCCGGAGTACTAGCTGCCACCGTTCTTTGTTTTCGATGTTTGTTTGGTTTGGTCTGTTTGGTACACCTGTTCTCGTTTAGTGTTGATTATGTGTCCTTTAAGTTCTTGTTGTTTCTGTCATGTGTTTGTGTGTAGTTGTTCTTTTGTCAGCTGGAGCAGTCAGTAAATGTTTTCTCTATTTGTTGTGTTTATAGAGAGTCCGCACTTGTTGTGCGCGTTTGGTGCATTTAGCTCGTTTACGCAGTGTGCGTAATTTTCTCGTGGCTCCGGCTCTGTTTTGTAGCCGTGTCATTTTGTCTTGACTAAAGACTTTTGGACTAAGCCTCTGTGTCCTGCGATTGATTCCTACACCACATCCACGCCTTCTGACAAACAACTTGCACTGAACGTATGTGGGATTGATACACCATGATTGGTGGAAGGTATACAAGGATCAACCATAAAACATGCATTATTGTAGACCCTTTCTGACAAGCATACATAACACTAATCCACACAGTCGACGCAAAATTCATCTAAAATATGACATTGAAGGGAGACTGCAAATCACACAATAGTGCTAGCTATTTCCTTGCCTGTGTAATACTAGGGAACCAACACATTGAACATACACTCTCTCAAGCCATCACATTGCAGTACTGTCTTCCGGAAGGACACAGATGAAAAAATAAATGTTGGTGGTTTTACCCTAAGAGGGTCTTCAGAGGTACTCTCTCTTTCTCCCCATCTCTAGATCATCAAATGGACCATGCCTCTACAGAACACATTAGTTGTCTTCCTGATAGAGGGCCACTTTGTCCCAGTAGTTATAAACCAGTGGGCTAGGTAGAATTTACATGGCAATGCCTCCCACCTGTCAAGTTCTAGTGGTAGCCAAACAGTTAAAATTTGATAACTTTATATAGTTGCACAGGGTCTCTAATAAACCTTGGGCACAGCAAATCATTTTCTATTCCTCCATCACTAAGATAAATAACACTTAGTGAAAGGCTGTGTGCTTTAAAAGGTTAATACTTTCACAGTGGTCTCGTCTCATCCCCAGTCCCTACGGAGAGTGGAAATTGAATATGGGGCCTTTTAATTGGCCGGTCTGGAGTCTGTCTATCTGATCATGGTCAGTGCGAGCAGCAGCCGCGTCTGCCTCATTCTCCGGCCCGCTGCTTTTAATCCATAATGAAACGTTTGATGTAAAGGCCTCACTAGAGCCACACTGTAATTGCCTTGCATACAGGGGGGAAAACATATTCTATGTCATATTACTCCAGGCAGTAAATATAGCAGTGGTAACTGGCTTTGACTGCTCTGTAAATGTGCCTATAGTATAAGAGGTGATGCTGGCGGAGCCGATGGCAGTCCATTCACGGTGCTGTACTGCCACTTTGGGTTCACGGGATCTGTCCTAGGTGATACACACAATCTGCTTGGCACAGGTGTGGCTTGGCAGGGAAGCAGAGAGGTCCTGGAGAAGAGAGAGAGGGAGAAAGAGAGATGACTCCTGGCCTCTTCACTCCTTCACCTCTTCACAGAGACATGCTGCGCTTGAAGTGGAGTGACAGAAGAGGAGAGGAGGAAGAGGAGGAGAGGAGGAGGTGGTAAAAGGTGAGCAATAACTCTTTGAGGTGGGGCATGTGGGACCTGCTCCCTCCTGGCTTTACGAGACAGCTTGGCTCCCACACAGCCCACACATAATGAAATTTAGTCTTAAATAATGAGGGTTCAAAAGCTCTCCTCCCTTGGCAGAGCGATCAGATCCAGACACTCATAGTTTAAGGTACCCTGTAGAATACTAACAGGGCTTAGAAGAAGAGAGCGATTGAGGTGTAGGGGAAGAAGAGAGAGAGAAGAAAGAAAGATAACAATAACCCAGAATTGTGAGGGAGAAAGTGGGAATGACCAAGAGCCATGTCAAGAGATAGATGGAAAAAATAAACCCTTGTCAGTAATGACTACAGTGTACTGAGTCTTCCAAAATTACAAATGTAGTGAGCAGTGGCATTTGAGACCGAAACACAGTACTGCGATGGCACTTAATGAGAGCAATAAACCAGCATCCAGCCTATTTCCTACCACTGGGGACCAGCAGATAGGCTACCGCATTTATCTTCACAAGCGTGTGCAACGCAGAGAAAAAACGCCAAAATGCTTCTTAGCAGTGGGCAGGAAATAGAAGCTTCCCACACACACTTTCTAATCTGGTTGAGAAAGACATCAACCGAACACGATAATAGAGTCTATTGTAAGTGAAAGAGTGGTACTTTGTAGAGAGAATCGACAGGAGTTTTGGCTTCCACATCAGACATGCAGTGATTTGGAGCCAAAACACCTCAACTGAGAAGTGAGTGTGTGTTTAGCAGTCAACTCGTCGCAGATACATGAACTGCAGATCACACACACACACACACATTCACAGACTAATGTGAGCTTTGTGATTTACGAGCTTTGCAGTTTTATGTCTGTAAATGCATTCTCGATACCACGCTGTCTCGTGAAAAAAATGATGTGATGACGTGATTAGATTGTTAACGTAGCTAAAACGAGCTCTGGCTCAAAGCAGCCTCATAAATGTTTTCAGTAAGACATTGTCATACAGAATTGAAATATCTAGTCAATACATTTAGAATTGAATAACAATGCTTGTGAACTTCAGAGCTGTAACAATTTCACACTTTGGCTTTGGTTAAAGGCAAGTAAAAATGCATACTAGTAGTAGTCAATGCTCCTGCTCGAGAGACTACACATTCTGGGTGATGCGAAGCAACGTCAACATCTCATTGGCTATTGCTGATCACCGTTCTCACACTACAAGAGCGTTGCAGATTTTGTGCGGATAAAATCAAACTTCCCACAGGGCACAGATGTCAGTTCAACGTCTAGTTTTGATTTACATTCGGTTGAGTTGTCAACTAATGTGAATTAAACGTGAAATCAACAAAACATTTCAACATGTCATTGGATTTAGGTTAAAAGTTTGTTGGAAAAAAAACGAAATACCCTTACGTTGATGACTTTTTGCAAATCCAATTAGATTTCCAAGTTGATTCAAAGTAATCACATATATTTTTTGGGGTTGAAATGAAACAAAGTTCATTCAACTAGTTTTTGCCAAGTGGGATGTTTGAAAATATTGGGATGTCTGGGGTCAAAGACGGGATCGGTAGCACTCAGATTGCATCTCTGACCCGCTCACATTAAATGAGCATTGTGATGGCCGGGCGCCCCGAATAGGTATGGGGAATTTATGTACGATCTCAAAAATCTGTCTGGGACAGCTAAATCGGTGCCAAAATTGTGTAGTGTACACCCGGCTTCACAAACACACATAATCACTAATGGGCCCTTGACAGACTGGTGAGCTACACCTAGTATAGCAATCTGACAGACAGAAAGGGAGAGAATGAGAGCGAGAGAGAGAGAGAGAGAGAGAGAGAGAGAGAGAGAGAGAGAGAGAGAGAGAGAGAGAGAGAGAGAGAGAGAGAGAGAGAGAGAGAGAAAGAAAGAAAGAAAGAAAGAAAGAAAGAAAGAAAGAAAGAAAGAAAGAAAGAAAGAAAGAAAGAAAGAAAGAAAGAAAGAAAGAAAGAAAGAAAGAAAGAAAGAAAGAAAGAAAGAAAGAAAGAAAGAAAGAAAGAAAGAAAGAAAGAAAAACAGACATACGGATGGACGGAGAGATGGACAGCCAGACAGACAAAAGACACCTGTAGAGGATCAATTTGTTCAAATAATATAATATGATTACCATTGACTGAGGCCCCATTGTACTGTACACTGGCTCTACAACGCAATACTGTGAGAGTGGTTCATTGGATGACGTGATTGATTGAGGTTAGGGCAGCGTTTACAGAATATCACAGAGGCAGAAAGCTAATGCCCTATCCACTTTACCAGGGCCTCATACACTGCATGGCTTCAACATAACCACTGTTATCAAATGTTATAGAATACCACCATTTAATCTAGAGGCCCAGATAAACTACAGTACAAACTCTTTCTTCCTGTTCATATCGCACAGCATTAGACCTACGCTGGGCTGAGCTGGGTTTTCAAATCAACACTCAGTCAGCTTTGGATATGGATGTGCTGCTGCCAGCGCTGTCAAATCCGCTGTTTGTTTTTGGAATACAGATTACCTCGGAACATGACGGGGAGAACATGTTAAAAGAAAGAAAGAAAGAAAGAAAGAAAGAAAGAAAGAAAGAAAGAAAGAAAGAAAGAAAGAAAGAAAGAAAGAAAGAAAGAAAGAAAGAAAGAAAGAAAGAAAGAAAGAAAGAAAGAGAGCGTGTGTTGGGAGCACTGGGTCCAATCTGTTCATTAGCTACGGTGCTAAATTGATAAGTTCACCGCAAACACCAAAGTAGCCTGCCATAAATAAACCCAAGACACTTGTGCCGCTTCACACAACTTTGCCATTAGGGTTAATGACCGGTAACGCCTGGATTTATTGGCTTAATGACAAACGCGCCACACATCATTACCTTAGCAATGCCCGCCACAGCCCCCGCCTGCACTACTCAATTAATGACAGGAACCACTCCAGCACCGATTTGTTTGCTTTCCAATTTAATGAACACATTAGAATCTCCGCCTGCTGCTACTGCCACTGCCTCCGCGACGGTAGGTTAGAAATATCTGCTGTCTAACTTGAACGTGATTATTATGACAGTTTTACACTGAAACACAAATAAAGAGAAAACACAGGATCTTCGGATTAACTATGATGGAGGTGGCGGCAGATAAAACTTATTGGAGAATCAACACAGATGTCAACTCTGTGTCACGCCCTGGCTCTGGGGACTCTTATATGTTGAGCCAGGGTGTTAGTTTCTATGTTTAGTGTTCTATGTTCATGTTCTAGTTCATGTGTTTCTATGTTGGCCGGGGTGGTTCCCAATCAGAGGCAGCTGTGGCTTGTTGTCTCTGATTGGGAAACATACTTAGGCAGCCTGCTTTGCACTTGTCATTTGTGGGATCTTGTTCCGGAGAGGTTTGTGTTTGTTAACCTTAGGACTTCACGTATCGTTGTGTTGTTTTGTTGTTCGTGTTTAAGTACTCATTAAAAGATGTACGCATATCACGCTGCGCCTTGGTCTGTTGCTTATAACGATCGTGACAGAAGATCCCACCAAATAAGGACCAAGCAGCGTGTCCAGGAGCAAACGCCGGAGGTAACGCTAGTGGATGTCCTCCTCGGTTGGGGGAAGATCACAGAGGAGGAAGCCGTCCGCTACCGGAGGGCGATGAGGGAGGATGTCCAGGCAGGAGAGGAGAAGCGGCGCCAACCGGGCCGTCGTCGGACAGGCGAGAGGCAACCCCAATAATTTTTTTGGGGGGGGCACACGGCATGGACGACGGGGCTGCTGGAGGCAGCTACAGGGCGAGTTTGTGGACTAGGAGAGGAGGCCACCAGGTTACGGGGGGCATTGGTCAGGAGGGAGAAGGAGAGTGTGGAAGCACGGCGAGAGGAACTGAGTAGGCAGCAGAGGGAGCGGAGGTTTATGAGGAAACCCAGTCCCGCTCCTTGCACCAAGAAAGTGGTGTGTGTCACCAGTCCGGTCCGGCCCGTTCCTGATTCCCGCACAAGGCCAGTGGTGTGTGTTCCCAGTACGGTCAGGCCCGTTCCTGCTCCCCGCACTAAGTTAGTGGTGCGTGTTCCCAGTACGGCCCAACCCGTTCCTGCTCCCCGCACTAAGTTAGTGGTGCGTGTTCCCAGTCCGGCCCAACCCGTTCCTGCTCCCCGCACTAAGTTAGTGGTGCGTGTTCCCAGTACGGCCCAACCCATTCCTGCTCCCCGCTCTAAGTTAGTGGTGCGTGTTCCCAGTATGGCCCAACCCGTTCCTGCTCCCCGCACTAAGATAGTGGTGCGTGTTCCCAGTCCGGCCCGACCCGTTCCTGACCCTCGCACCTAGCCAGTGGTGCGTGTCGCCAGCCCGGCCCGGCCTGTTCCTGCCCCTCGCACCAAGCCTGTGATGCGCGTCGCCAGCCCGGCCCGGCCTGTTCCTTCCCCTCGCACCAAGCCTGTGGTGTGCGTCGCCAGCCCGGCCCGGCCTGTTCCTGCTCCCCGTACCAAGCCAGTGGTGCGCGTCGCCAGCCCGGTCCGGCCTGTTCCTGCTCCCCGCACCAAGCCAGTGGTGCGCGTCGCCAGCCCGGTCCGGCCTGTTCCTGCTCCCCGCACAAAGCCAGGGGTGCGCGTCGTCAGCCCGGTCCGGCCCGTTCCTGCTCCCCGCACCAAACCAGTGGTGCGCGTCGTCAGTCCGGCACAGCCCGTGCCTGTTACAGCGGGACCAGACCAGGGGCGCCACGGGGGGGGGGTAGCGAGAGAGTGGTGGTCACGCCCGGAACCGGATCCGCCTCCGAGGCGGAATGCTCACCCAGCCCCTACCCTCTTGAGTTTGTGTGGCGCGGTCGCAGTCCGCGCCTTGGGGGGGTACTGTCACGCCCTGGCTCTGGGGACTCTTATATGTTGAGCCAGGGTGTTAGTTTCTATGTTTAGTGTTCTATGTTCATGTTCTAGTTCATGTGTTTCTATGTTGGCCGGGGTGGTTCCCAATCAGAGGCAGCTGTGGCTTGTTGTCTCTGATTGGGAACCATACTTAGGCAGCCTGTTTTGCACTTGTCATTTGTGGGATCTTGTTCCGGAGAGGTTTGTGTTTGTTAACCTTAGGACTTCACGTATCGTTTTGTTGTTTTGTTGTTCGTGTTTAAGTACTCATTAAAAGATGTACGCATATCACGCTGCGCCTTGGTCCGTTGCTTATAACGATCGTGACACTCTGCCTCTAAATTACATTACAGTACATTTGCAAATGTTATAGAGCAGCCATTTCATGGAGTTATGGAGAAATTGTACCTCTCCAGGATAAATAAAAATGTCATGTTTTTTTTTGTTATCAAGTGAATGCATTAATAGATGATTCACACAACCCTGTTTAAATAGTATTTGGCCCCATGCCTGTTACATCAGATAACAGCATCAAAGTACATGAAACAACAAAGGCCTTGTTACGATCGTCGGATATAGAGGACCAAGGCGCAGCGTGGAAGGTGAACATACTTATTTATTAAATGATACACGAACAAAACAACAAATCGATACGTGACGTCCACAGGTGCAAAACACAAACCAACACGGAACAAGATCCCACAAACACTGTGGGAAAACCACCTGACTAAATATGGTTCCCAATCAGAGACAACCAGCAACAGCTGACACTCGTTGCCTCTGATTGAGAACCACTCTGGCCAACATAGATATACAAAAACTAGACTAGACACAACGAGCACAAAACATAAACTCTACACACCCTGGCTCAACTTAAAAGAGTCCCTAGAGCCAGGGCGTGACAGTACCACCCCCTAAAGGCGCGGACTGCGACCGCGCCTAAACATCACCGAACAGGGGAGGGCTGGGTGGGCATTCCTCCTCGGAGGCGGTTCCGGCTCCGGGCTTGACCACCACCCTCTACTGACCCCCCCGTAGTGCCCCTGGTCTGGTCTAGCCCCACTGGCTGGAGCTGGACTGGACTTCGGTGGAGATTGCTCAGGCTCCGGTGTGGAGCAGCTGACCGGTACCTGACCAGGCACCGGTGAAACGGGCACGGGCTGGCGATGCGCACCACAGGTTTGGTGCGGGGAGCAGGAACAGGCCGGACCAGGCTGGCGACGCGCACCATTGGCTTGGTGCGGGGAGCAGGAACAGGCCGGGCCGGGCTGGCGACGCGCACCACTAGCTTGGTGCGGGGAGCAGGAACAGGCCAGACCGGGCTGGCGATGCGCACCACAGGTTTGGTGCGGGGAGCAGGAACGGGCGGGCCGGGCTGGCGACGCGCACCATTGGCTTGGTGCGGGGAGCAGGAACAGGCCGGGCCGGGCTGGCGACCGCGCACCATAGGCTTGGCACGATGGACAGGAACAGGCCGGACCGTACTGGGAACACACACCACTGGCCTTACACGGGGATCAGGAACGGGCCGGACCGGACTGGCAACACACTTCAGTACCTCTCGCCGTGCCTCTACATTTTCCTTCCCCTCTATACACCAATGGCTCCCGTAACCCGGTGGCCTTCTCTCCTCGTCCACCAACTCGCCCCTTATCTGCCTCCAGTGGCCCCGTCGTCCCTGCCATGTGCCCCCCTAAAAATTTATTGGGGTGCCCCTCGCCTGTCCGACGACTGCCCGGTTGGCGCCGCTTCTCCTCTCCTGCCTGGGCACGCTGCTTGGTCCTGTATTGGTGGGATCTTCTGTCACGATCGTCGGATATAGAGGACCAAGGCGCAGCGTGGAAGGTGAACATACTTATTTATTAAATGATACACGAACAAAACAACAAATCGATACGTGACGTCCACAGGTGCAAAACACAAACCAACACGGAACAAGATCCCACAAACACTGTGGGAAAACCACCTGACAAAATATGGTTCCCAATCAGAGACAACCAGCAACAGCTGATACTCGTTGCCTCTGATTGAGAACCACTCTGGCCAACATAGATATACAAAAACTAGACTAGACACAACGAGCACAAAACATAAACTCTACACACCCTGGCTCAACTTAAAAGAGTCCCTAGAGCCAGGGCGTGACGGGCCTAATGTGAGTCAAAAAAGGATGATGTCCATGTTCTTTATAGTAGTAGGTACTGTACTGTATGCTACTGGAAAGAAAAGCATGAAAGTGAATTTGCCACTTTAACAGCCAGACACAGACAAATACACTCCGACTCCATGGACACACACACACACACACACACACACACACACACACACACACACACACACATACACACTGATAAGGTGGTTACGGTGTTCAGATAAATACAGTGGCACAGATTGCCAATTTTTGTTCTGATTCCTAGGCCGTTCTCAGGGCAGGAGAGGGAGGAGGGATCTCTTGCATTTGGAGACTGACGAATCAGCAGAAAAGTGGATTGGGCTTCACACCAAAAGCCCATAGGGCTTTCTTCCTGGCAGAGGTGGTCAAGGCTTCAAACTCTGGGAAGGTACTTCAGAGGACAACAACATTCTAAACTTATGCTTTAGCAATGCATGTTGCCTTAGATTGTATTCCTCTGGCACAATGGCAGACATGGCCATAACACTAAGACAAGCTGCCATAACACTAAGACATACTGCCATAACACTAAGACATACTGCCATAACACTAAGACATACTGCCATAACACTAAGACATACTGCCATAACACTAAGACAAGCTAGAGAGAAGCATTCAAAGACCCATACGCACAAAGTTGATTTAGACACAATTGACTGGATCAATTTCAGCTCAGAGACTATAATTGACATACCAGCATTTTTGTCATATTGATTGGCTTCGAATGTCAGCTTTTGTTGGCTGTAATGTGTTTTCAGAAAAAAATTATTTTGACCACTCGTAATACAAAAAAAAAGATTCTGAAGAAAACGTTCACACAAAGAAAGCTCTATCACTCTGAGATATCCTTGAGATCTTTTGTCAGCTCCAAAAACATTTGCAGTGAAGTTGTGATTCACTTGCACCAGCAGTAAGGACTGTTTATTACACATGTTATGTCATTTTTATGAGAGTGTTATGTAGCCTTATTATAGAGGTTCAAAAGTACCATCTAATTTACGTCTCTCTGCTCAGAATATTGGGAAAGCAATAGGTTATAAACCAAGCTTTCACCTCTCTTATCCCATACAGAACAGTCTTTACATCAAGAAAGTAAGGAATGCATTTTTTAAGTATTCCACCAGGGCCTTATAGTGTGCTGGTGCAAAAACAGTCTCCACAGAGGAAGGGCATATCAGAGCCCATGACAGGACACTCAATGACTGATCCCCATTAGTTACATAACAGGACATGGTCCCTGGGTTCTCCCACCACAGAGACCCACCAATTAGTTGTTCAGAGAGTATGTTGTTTCCCTTCTCTGACTAATTTAATAGGAGACAATAGCAGATCTATTATCTCAGAGTTATCCTCTGCAATGGTAGAGAGAAGAGTGAGAAGTGAGAGAGAGAGAGAGAGAGAGAGAGAGAGAGAGAGAGAGAGAGAGAGAGAGAGAGAGAGAGAGAGAGAGAGAGAGAGAGAGAGAGAGAGAGAGAGAGAGAGAGAGAGGAGGGGGGAGAGGGAGGGAGGACCTCTCATGATGCTCTGAGTATCCAACCCTCTCTTCTTCTCAAC
The DNA here is from genome assembly GCF_020615455.1 of Coregonus clupeaformis. Taxonomy (NCBI): domain Eukaryota; kingdom Metazoa; phylum Chordata; class Actinopteri; order Salmoniformes; family Salmonidae; genus Coregonus; species Coregonus clupeaformis. The sequence continues at coordinate 329,506 of NW_025533587.1, forward strand.
TTCAATGAATTATTTTCTTCCTGGATGTTTTTGGTTGAGTACATTGAAGCTTTCTTCTTGCTTCCCAAAAAGTCCCATTTGATGCCATATTCAAGCTCCTAATTAATTGCAGTAAAATATCCTAAAATCACTGTGCAAGAAGCAGGAAAAAATACTTTCATACATTTTTTAGATGCTTATTACTAATGCATTTCAGAGGGAAAAACATGTACACCCAAATGTTCAGTCAGATTCAGACCTTGTTCTCTACCTCTTTACCACATTTAGACAAACCATCTCTTTCTCATCCCACTCTGCATGGTCTTAGACTTCATAGATGACATCATAGCTTTGCTGGTAGTATGTCGTCTGTGAGACAGCGTTGGTTGGGACATACTGCGGTGAGTCACAGTCCCTCTCATTAATCAGTGTCAGCCTAAACCAGCCAGTCAGGTCTGACCAAGCAGACAGGAACATTGCTACTCCAGGGAAAGGCAGAAATGTGGCCCTGATTAAAATATGCTATTCGATAACATAACATCTGCTCCAAATTAATTATCTCACTGTAGTCCAGCGTGGCGAGAAAAAGGCGCATTTGTCAATGCCAAGCATGCAATTTCCTTCTGATTTTTGCCATTTTTTGTGCAAGGAAAACACTCCAATGAATTAATTTTCCATGTTGTGGCAGAATTAGATTCCATTTACAGATGGTGGGCCAGGTTAACAGAACATTTGTGTGGGAAAAGGCTTGACAGGATGGAGTATTATGAATAGCATTGGCTGTAATGATTAATAGCACTAGAAACAACAGCATATATTCATTACTAGACGTATTCATACAATTCCCAAGTTTAGTCTAATACTTTCAAACAGGTGCTATACGTCAGTTAGAGAGTTTGATGAACCGGGAAAGAGAAGCAACTGAGCATACATTTCAGATAGGTACCTGGCATGTGTGTGTGTGTGTGCAAGCATTGTGTGTGTGTGTGTGCACACTTGTATGTGTGCATGTCTGAGGCCTATAGAGCGGAGTTCTCTACTCTCATGGCTGAACGATGACAACTCCTGTCCAAACGTCATGCTCCCGTGAATACACTTAAGATAACCTAGGCTAACATATGTCACCATCTGCCAACACTCCTAAACCCAGACCTCTGTAACATATTGACATTTAGCTATCTCCCTGTGTCTGTCTGTCAGAATCCAAACATATTCGTTTTTGTTATTTTCTGTACACTTCCTCCTATCTTCCTATTTTTTTGTCTTGAATCTGACTTCTGAATGTGGAATTTTCCCAGTTAGTGATGACAATGCTCAACAGTGCTCACAGAAGACTTTACTCTATATATATCTGGCTCATTGCATGGTAGCCCTGGTTTAAAAGCCTTTCTTTTTCTCATCCTTTGAACAAAGGAACGGAGGAGGAGATCTCATCTCACAGTTATAGTACAGATGCACTTCTCAATTCACAAGGACACTTATGAATATTTATAATGGCATTACCGGCTTGTTATTGCTAGATTAGGCTTCTCCCTAATGTCCATTTAAATTTGCTCTTGACCTGTTAAATAGGGACATTACGTGTTGGATGTGAGCCCACTGTCAGAGGCCCCGGACACCAGGGGCAGGGCGCTCAGCTGGGAACGAATTGGCCTGTCGCGGGCCCTCAGACTGTGGAGATCAGCAATGAAATTGGTTCAAGGCATTTAAATATTGCCTCTCAGGTCGGCAGGGTCGGGGGAGAACAATGGACAAATATTGTGCTCCTCTCGTAATGGGAGGGTCCATAGGTTTCACTGTGACTGCTTGAAAGCAGTTATCCAGTTTCGACTTTCGCATGTTAGAAAGTGAATGGCTTCGTTTTTGGTTTATAATCAAACTAGTCTTTGCGGACTTCGTAAGATACTGGATTGTATTGCAGCATCTTCTTTTACATTCCTGACTGCCTCTCTCCTCAACTCTACTTCTCATGACCAGTCTTTCCCTCTTGTTCCCTTAGCTGGTAAGAAACAGTGACTTGTTGAGATGCTAACTCTGCAACACTAGTTCTCTGTGGCACACTGCATTTCATGCTTAATATCGAATTAGCATAGATGAGAAGGGGGAGTTTTCACAAATATTGAAATGCTCTTTCGACCTCTCAGCTTGGGAGGCAAAGAATTGTGTGCAGTGTGTGTGGGTGTGTGTGTGCATGCTCATCTGTGTGTAACCCCACCTGTGCCTATGTGCATGACAACGTGTGTCTGTGTGTGTGTACTTGTGCATTAATTGGCTGTCAAATACCAACCTTGTCACACTCAACATGTGGGTGTGTGTATGTATATTGTTCGTGTGTCCTGTCAGTTCGTCTGCATTAATCTGTTCCACATCTAGCTCTGTTTTAATTAGACAAACAGATGACAGCAGAGGCAGGAGACAGGAGGCAGGCCGTGAACAGCAGCTTACAGAGACTCAGTGCTACTGTACAGTACGCTAGCAAGCTAGAGGAGCGTGATGCCTGTCAGGACGCCATATGCTAGCCTCACCCAACAGTAGGGTAGAGACAGGTTGGCAGAGACAACAGGGTGGGCAGAACTACTAAACAAAGCTTGAGGAAAAGACAAAGATCGCATTATGATGAATACCATTGTTAATAACAGCATTGTGGTGTACCCCATCACAGCATGAACGCCTAGTTTTTGATTAATGATTGGCTTGGAAAGGCTTTGAAGGGGGGGAAGAGGGGGGGGGAGAAAGAGAGAGGGTGTTAATTACCATGACCTTTAGCATCAGCTTCACTACTGTAATAGAGTCCTTATAGCTCTCACAGAGAAGATGACAGGGGAGGAAAGGATGGAGAGGAGAGAAGAAGATGGGGAGGTATTACCATCAAATGCCGCCTCCTATTCGTCTCACTGTCATTCTCAGTCTGGACTATTCAGCTAAAAGCGAGATAGGGCAAAATCAGGGAATAGCAGATAAGCTGGACAAGGTAACAGTATCCCCATCTCCACCTCATCCCCTGAAACAGTGCCTGCAGATTGAATATAAATAGCACTTAAAGCCAGCCATTTGGCAGGCTCCTTCTCCACAACTGCCTAAAAACACAGAGGACATTAGGGAGAAAGTATCTAAAACATCTAAATCCAAAATACTCAAAAGCAGCTGCCAGGTGCCACACTGTCAGACGCTTGAAGCCAAAAACCATCCACACACAGTGGGGAAAAGGGTGCTACCATGTGGTGAGTAGGGGTTGGCATATTCATAGCTATGCCAATGCATAATCCCCTACCTCCATCAGTTCAGTTCAGTTCCCACAATCTTGAACTCCATCACACCATCCATCCCCAACCTTACTCCACACCTACCTCCATCTTCCATCAGTCCAAGAGTGTCATCGTGTGTTACTGAATGAAAATACCTCATTCAACATATTTCCCTCCATACCCCAGCTCAATTAGCTCTAATAAATAGCCAGATAGCTTGCTTGATATTAAGGCTAATAAATAACCTTGGCGTGTCTGTATTTCATTCTAATTGCACTTAGTGGCACCATCTTTCATATTCTGACAAGCTTCTGCAAGGTTATCCCGCTCTGTTCTATTCCATTCTAATTTCTGTTTTTCCACTCCACTTGAGTGTTGGTGAATTGATACTGTATGCAGGGTAATATGTTACAGCCTCGCCTTGTATAGAGAGTCAATGGGTTCAAGAGAGAGCTCCAAGGACCACAGAACAAATCCAATCCTTTCTGTTCGAGACCTTGAGTCAAAGTAACCCTTCTTTGGGTACCATTATCGATTCAAAGATAACATCTCAAATGCAATGTGATACAACAGCTTTCCCTTGTGTCCCTGACCGCAAGTGGAAAACATCCTCTTGCCTCGTCACGCCAGATTTGGTACAAAATAATTCAATTTAATTACTGCATGATAATTCCAAGGAACATGGAGTGCTCCAGAAGAGAAATGATGTTGAATAGAACGTTTTGTATCTTATGAGGAATAAACTGACTCTGTATCTCTGAACCTCATTAACTTCCAGTAGCACAACAATTCAGAATGATCTCTTGTCCTTTCAAGTTCAGCAAAACCTCACCAAGCTCATCCTCTCTTTAGTTTTTTCTTTGTTCCCTTCCAAAAAAAAAAATAATATTTTAATTAAAACTTAGAGGCTCATTTTTTGTGTTCTAAGGACAGGATAGGGACAGTGTCCCAATTAGACTCCAATCTGTCTACCAGATCTTTTAATCTCCTTGTTTTGGTCGGATATGAACACCCAAGCAGCATAGTCCAGGCTGCACAATCTGCAGGCTCTCTCATGCATGCACACGACTCAAGACTCATCCTCGCTAATTCAGAACTGCGATTTCATTATTCACCCAATATCCACACTGGGGAATTCTGGGTAATTGATTCTAAGCCGCCACCCTGTGATGTCACTGCCTGCCAAACAAAACAGGTGTGTGGCCTTGTTTGAGTGCTCACCCACCACCAGGAGAAAAGGTTCTCCAAACAAAGCGGCCATCGTCCCACAGTGATTTCCATTAATCACCTTACAGGCGTCGCAATAAATATTCATAAGCCCTTATCTCATTAGGGATGAAATTCCTCTCAGAGAACTGAATAGATCAGTTATCTAATCAAATCATTTATATCCCTCCATCCTCTCTGGCCTTGCTTTATCGGCAGCCAAAATTACTGGAGATTTGGGTTTCTTACAGCCCTAAGTTTGATGGGGAGGGAATTGGGGAGTTCAGATAAGGGAGCGTAGATGGAAGGAGGAGGGGGTTATCAAATAAATGAGAGCCTTAGGAAGGAAGCAGATGACAGTTTTATTTCTCTACTCTCTTCTCTCCCTCACTCTCTTTCTTCCCAGGGTGTCATTACTGGGGCAGGGGGAGGAGGAGGCAGAGGAGGATTTGAATTTCACAGCATTTTCTGTATTTTTTCTCTGTCTCCCGCAGTTTCTACTCTGTGTTCAGCAAGGTGCCAAATGAACACCTGCTCAAAACCATCAAGCATCCATTTGGAGCTCTGGACTGAGGTTGTACACTTACATGGTGTTCGTTTACAATCTGCATGGGGATACACTGATTCCCCCTGTCTGTTTGAGGCTCTGTCAAAGTATTGGTAGATGAGACAAGCCTGGCTAGGTCCAATGCTGAGGTGAGGTGTGAGCCTGCTAACAACAGTGGTACATCTCTGAGCTCCCAGTGAAAACGGACAGGTTGCTTCACCGTCTGCAGGGCTTCTCAAGCAGCTGGCGGGAGAGAACAGCTGTCCCCTGGGAGACGGCCATGCATGCCTGTCGAAGCGGATGTATGTGTTGAAGCACAGACAGAGGGAATCGATGTGAAATGTGACACCAGCATGAACAGCCATTTTGGATAAATTTGAAATGGCATTCCCTGACTTCTGTAGCCCTAGTCTCGCGTGGCCAGCCTTCCAAAATCCTGTCTCATGCTAAAAGTCTGGAAGTCTGGCGAATTTCATGTTTGGATTTCGAGTTGAAATGGGAACAGTAGCATTCAGCGCTCTTACTCATGGCTCTGAGTAGAAATTACGTATCCCCTCAGGAGAGGCATTTCCTTGTGTTTCGTTTTATGTTTCTTTCTTGTTTTGTCTGTGTCTTTCTACGTGTCTTGTTTTGTCCGTGTCTTAGTAGCCTATGCTGCATTCCTTTGTATCTTATGCATGCTAGATTGTTGAAAGTCAGATTTTTTTTTTACAAACACAATGTCTCTTGGTTAGATAAGTGCCAATGCATTATTGGAATTTAAAGTGTAAAACTTTTTAAACTTGATTGATTGAAGTTTTTGGGGGGGCTTAGTCTTCTGAAGGCATGTTTGAGAGAACAGACTGTTGGGAGTCACTGAACATCATGGTCAACAGACACAAATGATCACCATGCAGATGTGTGTTGCAACAATCTGCATCACAACAAAATGGGAGCTGACAGTTTATGCCCGCACACACACACACACACACACACACTACAGTGATAGAACGAGATTTCATGCACACACTATTAACATCTGATCCATTGGATGTGTGCCTTGACTGGAATCTAACAATTTACATTTACATTTACGTCATTTAGCAGACGCTCTTATCCAGAGCGACTTACAAATAGGTGCATTCACCTTATAGCCAGTGGGATAACCACTTTACAATGTTTTATTTGTAAAGTGGGGGGGGTAGAATGATTACTTTATCCTATCCCAGGTATTCCTTAAAGAGGTGGGGTTTCAAATGTCTCCGGAAGGGGGTGAGTGACTCCGCTGTCCTGGCGTCGTGAGGGAGCTTGTTCCACCATTGGGGTGCCAGAGCAGCGAACAATTTTGACTGGGCTGAGCGGGAACTATGCTTCCGCAGAGGTAGGGGAGCCAGCAGGCCAGAGGTGGATGAACGCAGTGCCCTCGTTTGGGTGTAGGGACTGATCAGAGCCTGAAGGTACGGAGGTGCCGTTCCCCTCACAGCTCCGTAGGCAAGCACCATGGTCTTGTAGCAGATGCGAGCTTCAACTGGAAGCCAGTGGAGTGTGCGGAGGAGCGGGGTGACGTGAGAGAACTTGGGAAGGTTGAACACCAGACGGGCTGCGGCATTCTGGATGAGTTGTAGGGGTTTAATGGCACAGGCAGGGAGCCCAGCCAACAGCGAGTTGCAGTAATCCAGACGGGGAGATGACAAGTGCCTGGATTAGGACCTGTGCCGCTTCCTGTGTAAGGCAGGGTCGTACTCTCCGAATGTTGTAGAGCATGAACCTACAGGATCGGGTCACCGCCTTGATGTTAGCGGAGAACGACAGGTTGTTGTCCAGGGTCACGCCAAGGCTCTTCGCACTCTGGGAGGAGGACACAACGGAGTTGTCAACCGTAATGGCGAGATCATGGAACGGGCAGTCCTTCCCCGGGAGGAAGAGCAGCTCCGTCTTGCCGAGGTTCAGCTTGAGGTGGTGATCCGTCATCCATACTGATATGTCTGCCAGACATGCAGAGATGCGATTCGCCACCTGGTTATCAGAAGGGGGAAAGGAGAAGATTAGTTGTGTGTCGTCAGCGTAGCAATGATAGGAGAGGCCATGTGAGGATATGACAGTGCCAAGTGACTTGGTGTATAGCGAGAATAGGAGAGGGCCTAGAACTGAGCCCTGGGGGACACCAGTGGTGAGAGCACGTGGTGCGGAGACAGCTTCTCGCCACGCCACTTGGTAGGAGCGACCGGTCAGGTAGGACGCAATCCAAGAGTGAGCCGCGCCGGAGATGCCCAGCTCGGAGAGGGTGGAGAGGAGGATCTGATGGTTCACAGTATCAAAGGCAGCAGACAGGTCTAGAAGGACAAGAGCAGAGGAGAGAGAGTTAGCTTTAGCAGTGCGGAGAGCCTCCGTAACACAGAGAAGAGCAGTCTCAGTTGAATGACCAGTCTCGAAACCTGACTGGTTTGGATCAAGAAGGTCATTCTGAGAGATATAGCAAGAGAGTTGGCTAAAGACGGCACGCTCAATAGTTTTGGAGAGAAAAGAAAGAAGGGATACTGGTCTGTAGTTGTTGACATCAGAGGGATCGAGTGTTGGTTTTTTGAGAAGGGGTGCAACTCTCGCTCTCTTGAAGACGGAAGGGACATAGCCAGCGGTCAAGGATGAGTTGATCAGCGAGGTGAGGTAAGGGAGAAGGTCACCGGAGATGGTCTGGAGAAGAGAGGAGGGGATAGGGTCAAGCGGGCAGGTTGTTGGGCGGCCTGCCGTCACAAGTCGCAAGATTTTATCTGGAGAGAGAGGGAGAAAGAAGTCAAAGCATAGGGTAGGGCAGTGTGAGCAGGAACAGCAGTGTCATTTGACTTAACAAACGAGGATCGGATGTCGTCAACCTTCTTTTCAAAATGGTTGACGAAGTCATCCACAGAGAGGGAGGAGGGGGGGGGGGATTCAGCAGGGAGGAGAATGTGGCAAAGAGCTTCCTAGGGTTAGAGGCGGATGCTTGGAATTTAGAGTGGTAGAAAGTGGCCTTAGCAGCAGAAACAGATGAAGAGAATGTAGAGAGGAGGGAGTGAAAAGATGCCAGGTCCGCAGGGAGTCTAGTTTTCTTCCATTACCGCTCGGCTGCCCGGAGCCCTGTTCTGTGAGCTCGCAATGAGTCATCAAGCCACGGAGCTGGAGGGGAGGACCGAGCCGGCCGGGAGGATAGGGGACATAGAGAGTCAAAGGATGCAGAAAGGGAGGAGAGGAGGGTTGAGGAGGCAGAATCAGGAGATTGGAGGGAGAAGGATTGAGCAGAGGGAAGAGATGATAGGATGGAAGAGGAGAGAGTAGCGGGAGAGAGAGAGCGAAGGTTGCGACGGTGCATTACCATCTGTGTAGGGGCAGAGTGAGTAGTGTTGGAGGAGAGGGAGAGAGAAAAGGATACAAAGTAGTGGTCGGAGACTTGGAGGGGAGTTGCAGTGAGGTTAGTAGAAGAACAGCATCTAGTGAAGATGAGGTCAAGCGTATTGCCTGCCTTGTGAGTAGGGGGGGACGGTGAGAGGGTGAGGTCAAAAGAGGAGAGGAGTGGAAAGAAGGAGGCAGAGAGAAATGAGTCAAATGTAGACGTAGGGAGGTTGAAATCCCCCAGAACTGTGAGGGGTGAGCCATCCTCAGGAAAGGAACTTATCAAGGCGTCAAGCTCATTGATAAACTCTCCAAGGGAACCTGGAGGGCGATAGATGACAAGGATATGAAGCTTAAATGGGCTAGTGACTGTGACAGCATGGAATTCAAATGAGGAGATAGACAGATGGGTCAGGGGGAAAATTGAGAATGTCCACTTGGGAGAGATGAGGATTCCTGTGCCACCACCCCGCTGACCAGATGCACTCGGGGTATGCGAGAACACATGGTCAGACGAGGAGAGAGCAGCAGGAGTAGGAGTGTTTTCAGTGGTAATCCATGTTTCCGTCAGCGCCAAGAAGTCGAGGGACTGGAGGGTAGCATAGGCTGAGATGAACTCTGCCAATGGTCCTTATCCAGCTTCTGGCAGAGAACAACACATCTGTTCCCACTCTACAGTCAGGGGTGGAGAGGGGATGAGAATAACTGTAACACAATGTCTGTTGCTCAGTGATTGACCAGTGTGTCGATACTCTGGTGTGATCTACTCTATCTTTAGGTAATATTATTTTTACACGTGGTCTTCATCACTACAGCATGCTACAGCGTCATTATCCCTACTAAGGTCTTTAAAAAAATACACCACCAGAGTGAGACAGACAGAAAAACAACATCCATCCACCTGAGGAGAAATTAACAGCTGTCACGGAATGACCCTGTGGCCTTAGCTATGATGGATAACACAAATGTCCCTATGGCCTTAGCTATGATGGGCAAACATAATCATCCTTGTGGCCTTAGCTATGATGGGCAAACATAATCATTCACGTGGCCTTAGATATGATGGGCAAACATAATCATCCTTGTGGCCTTAGCTATGATGGGCAAACATAATCATCCTGTAGCCTTAGCTATGATGGGCAAACATAATCATCCTTGTGGCCTTAGCTATGATGGGCAAACATAATCATCCTGTAGCCTTAGCTATGATGGGCAAACATATATTGATGATGATAACAGCGCCGGAGAAGATGGCTGCCGTTTTACAGCCCTCTAACCAATTGTACTATTATGTGTGTTTTTCCGCATTATTTGTAATTTATTTTGTACATAATGTTTCTGCCATCGTCTCTTATAACCAAAAAGAGCTTCTGGATATCAGGACAGCGATTACTCACCTCGTATTGGACGAAGATTTTTTCTTCAACGAGGCGGCCGCGAAGGATATCATACAGACACCCGACAAGGCCCAAATCCCCGTCATTCGCGTGAGGAAGAGACTGAGATATCGTGGACGTAGATCGGGGTGCCTTGTAAGGATCCGACGGCGAGCGAGTAAACTGCCTCTTCCATCAATCCTATTAGCCAACGTTCAATCATTTGAAAATAAAAAGGATAGAACGGCTGACTCCGGTAAGACAAGGGGTGGCGGTCTGTGTATATTTGTAAACAACAGCTGGTGCACAAAATCAAATACTAAGGAAGTCTCGAGGTTTTGCTCGCCTGAGGTAGAGTATCTTATGATAAGCTGTAGACCACACTATTTACCAAGAGAGTTTTCATCTATATTTTTCATAGCTGTCTATTTACCACCACAAACCAATGCTGGCATTAAGATTGCACTGAATGAGTTGTACAAGGCCATAAATCAACAGGAAAACGCTCATCCAGATGCAGCGCTCCTAGTGGCCGGGGACTTTAATGCAGGGAAACTTAAATCCGTTCTACCTAATTTCTACCAGCATGTTAAATGTGCAACCAGAGGAAAAAAAACTCTAGACCACCTTTACTCCACACACAGAGACGCATACAAAGCTCTCCCTCGCCCTCCATTTGGCAAATCTGACCATAACTCTATCCTCCTGATTCCTGCTTATAAGCAAAAACTAAAGCAGGAACCACCAGTGACTCGGTTAATAAAAAAGTGGTCAGATGACGCAGATGCTAAGCTACAGGACTGTTTTGCTAGCACAGACTGGAACATGTTCCGGGATTCTTCAGACAGCATTGAGGAGTACACCACATCAGTCACTGGCTTCATCAATAAGTGCATCGATGATGTCGTCCCCACAGTGACCATACGTACATACCCCAACCAGAAGCCATGGATTACAGGAAACATCCGCACTGAGCTAAAGGGTAGAGCTGCCGCTTTCAAGGAACGGGACTCTAACCCGGACGCTTATAAGAAATCCCGCTATGCCCTCCGACGAACCATCAAACAGGCAAAGAGTCAATACAGGGCTAAGATAGAATCGTACTACACTGGCTCTGACGCTCGTCGGATGTGGCAGGGCTTGAAAACTATTACAGACTACAAAGGGAAGCACAGCCGTGAGCTGCCCAGTGACACAAGCCTACCAGACGAGCTAAACCACTTCTATGCTCGCTTCGAGGCAAGCAACACTGAAGCATGCATGAGAGCACCAGCTGTTCCGGATGACTATGTGATCACGCTCTCCGTAGCCGATGTGAGTAAGACTTTTAAGCAGGTCAACATTCACAAGGCTGCAGGGCCAGACGGATTACCAGGACATGTACTCCGAGCATGTGCTGACCAACTGGCAAGTGACTTCACTGACATTTTCAACATGTCCCTGACTGAGTCTGTAATACCAACATGTTTCAAGCAGACCACCATAGTCCCCGTGCCCAAGGACTCTAAGATAACCTGCCTAAATGACTACCGACCCGTAGCACTGACGTCTGTAGCCATGAAGTGCTTTGAAAGGCTGGTCATGGCTCACATCAACAGCATTATCCCAGAAACCCTAGACCCACTCCAATTTGCATACCGCCTCAACAGATCCACAGATGATGCAATCTCTATTGCACTCCACACTGCCCTTTCCCACCTGGACAAGAGGAACACCTACGTGAGAATGCTATTCATTGACTACAGCTCAGCATTCAACACCATAGTGCCCTCTAAGCTCATCACTAAGCTAAGGATCCTGGGACTAAACACCTCCCTCTGCAACTGGATCCTGGACTTCCTGACGGGCCGCCCCAGGTGGTAAGGGTAGGTAACAACACATCTGCCACACTGATCCTCAACACGGGGGCCCCTCAGGGGTGCGTGCTCAGTCCCCTCCTGTACTCTCTGTTCACCCATGACTGCATGGCCAGGCACGACTCCAACACCATCATTAAGTTTGCCGACGACACAACAGTGGTAGGCCTGATCACCGACAACGATGAGACAGCCTATAGGGAGGAGGTCAGAGACCTGGCCGTGTGGTGCCAGGACAACAACCTCTCCCTCAACGTGACCAAGACAAAGGAGATGATTGTGGACTACAGGAAAAAAAATAGGACTGAGCACGCCCCCATTCTCATCGACGGGGCTGTAGTGGAACAGGTTGAGAGCTTCAAGTTCCTTGGTGTCCACATCACCAACGAACTATCATGGTCCAAACACACCAAGACAGTCGTGAAGAGGGCACGACAAAGCCTATTCCCCCTCAGGAGACTGAAAAGATTTGGCATGGGTCCTCAGATCCTCAAAAAATTCTACAGCTGCACCATCGAGAGCATCCTGACTGGTTGCATCACCGCCTGGTATGGCAACTGCTTGGCCTCCGACCGCAAGGCACTACAGAGGGTAGTGCGTACGGCCCAGTACATCACTGGGGCCAAGCTTCCTGCCATCCAGGACCTCAATACCAGGCAGTGTCAGAGGAAGGCCCTCAACATTGTCAAAGACTCCAGCCACCCTAGTCATAGACTGTTCTCTCTGCTACCGCACGCCAAGCGGTACCGGAGTGCCAAGTCTAGGTCCAAAAGACTTCTCAACAGCTTCTACCCCCAAGCCATAAGACTCCTGAACAGCTAATCATGGCTACCCGGACTATTTGCACTGCCCCCCCACCCCATCCTTTTTACGCTGCTGCTACTCTGTTAATTATTTATGCATAGTCACTTTAACTCTACCCACATGTACATATTACCTCAACTACCTCAACTAGCCGGTGCCCCCGCACATTGACTCTGCAACGGTTACCCGCCTGTATATATAGCCTCCCTACTGTTATTTTATTTTACTTCTGCTCTTTTTTTTCTCAACACTTTTTTTGTTGTTGTTTTATTTTTACTTTTTTTGTTAAAAATAAATGCACTGTTGGATAAGGGCTGTAAGTAAGCATTTCACTGTGATGTCTGCACCTGTTGTATTCGGCGCATGTGACCAATACAATTTGATTTGATTTGATTTGATATTCATCCTTGTGGCCTTAGCTATGATGGGCAAACATAAGCATCCTTGTGGCCTTTGCTATGATGGGCAAACATAATCATCCTGTGGCCTTAGCTATGATGGGCAAACATAATCATCCTTGTGGCCTTAGCTATGATGGGCAAACATAATCATCCTAGTGGCCTTAGCTATGATGGGCAAACATAATCATCCTGTAGCCTTAGCTATGAATGGCAAACATAATCATCCTTGTGGCCTTAGCTATGATGGGCAAACATAATCATCCACATGGCCTTAGCTATGATGGGCAAACATAATCATTCACGTGGCCTTAGATATGATGGGCAAACATATTCATCCTGTAGCCTTAGCTATGATGGGCAAACAATCATCCTTGTTGCCTTAGCTATGATGGGCAAACAATCATCCTTGTGGCCTTAGCTATGATGGGCAAACATAATCATCCTGAAGCCTTAGCTATGATGGGCAAACATAATCATCCGTGTGGCCTTAGCTACAGTTGGAGTCGGAAGTTTACATACACTTAGGTTGGAGTCATTAAAACTCATTTTTCAACCACTCCACACATTTCTTGTTAACAAACTATAGTTTTGGCAAGTCGGTTAGGACATCTACTTTGTGCATGACAAGTCATTTTTTCAACAATTGTATACAGACAGATTATTTCACTTATAATTCACTGTATCACAATTCCAGTGGGTCTGAAGTTTACATACACTAAGTTGACTGTGCCTTTAAACAGCTTGGAAAATTCCAGAAAATGATGTCATGGCTTTAGAAGCTTCTGATAGGCTAATTGACATCATTTGAGTCAATTGGAGGTGTACCTGTGGATGTATTTCAAGGCCTACCTTCAAACTCAGTGCCTCTTTGCTTGACATCATGGGAAAATCAAAAGAAATCAGCCAAAACCTCAGAAAAAGATTATAGACATCCACAAGTCTGGTTCATCCTTGGGAGCAATTTCCAAATGCCTGAAGGTACCACGTTCATCTGTAAAAACAATAGTATGCAAGTATAAACACCAAGGGACCACGCAGCCGTCATACCGCTCAGGAAGGAGACGCGTTCTGTCTCCTAGAGATGAACATACTTTGGTGCAAAAAGTGCAAATCAATCCCAGAACAACAGCAAAGGACCTTGTGAAGATGCTGGAGGAAACAGGTACAAAAGTATCTATATCCACAGTAAAACGAGTCCTATATCAACATAACCTGAAAGGCTGCTCAGCAAGAAAGAAGCCACTGCTCCAAAACCTCCATTAAAAAGCCAGACTACGGTTTGCAACTGCACATGGGGACAAAGATCGTACTTTTTGGAGAAATGTCCTCTGGTCTGATGAAACAAAAATTGAATTGTTTGGCGATAATTACCATTGTTATGTTTGGAGAAAAAAGGGGAAGGCTTGCAAGCCGAAGAACACCATCCCAACCGTGAAGCACGGGGGTGGCAGCATCATGCAAAATGAAGGTCAAGGTCAAGGTATTAGAGAGGCCATCACAAAGCCCTGACGTCGATCCTATAGACAATTTGTGGGCAGAACTGAAAAAGCGTGTGCGAGCAAGGAGGCCTATGAACCTGACTCAGTTACACCAGCTCTGTCAGGAAGAATGGGCCAAAATTCACACAACTTATTGTGGGAAGCTTGTGGAAGGCTATCCGAAAAGTTTGACCCAAGTTAAACAATTTAAAGGCAATGCTACCAAATACTAATTGAGTGTATGTAAACTTCTGACCCGCTGGGAATGTGATGAAAAAAATAAAAGCTGAAATAAATCATTCTCTCTGCTATTATTCTGACATTTCACATTCTTAAAATGAAGTGGTGATCCTAACTGACCTAAGACAGGGAATTTTTTCTATGATTAAATGTCAGGAATTGTGAAAAACTGAGTATGTAAACTTCCGACTTCAACTGTATGCCAGTCAAACAACATAAACACATATTATCTCCCTTCTTATCTCTGTGTCTTACCCTGTTGGTGCTAACAGAGCTCACCTGATCAATGGACATGTCAGGAGCTCCTGAAGATAAGTCTGTGTGGGTTTACCATGTGAGGGAAAACAGATTAGAGTAGTACTTTAAACCTCTGCTTTCTCATATTGATGATGTAATTTCCTCTCCATCCATCAAGGTTAGGTAACACTCTGGAACTACATCCCTGTCAACCAAGTTTTGAGATTGATATTAACCCATTTAACTACAGTTGAAGGTTGATTTGATGTGCTCTCATTTTTATAGTCCTCGCAACACACTTACAGTGAGGGAAAAAAGTATTTGATCCCCTGCTGATTTTGTACGTTTGCCCACTGACAAAGACATGATCAGTCTATAATTTTAATGGTAGGTTTATTTGAACAGTGAGACACAGAATAACAACAAAAACATCCAGAAAGACGCATGTCAAAAATGTTATCAATTGATTTGCATTTTAATGAGAGAAATAAGTATTTGACCCCTCTGCAAAACATGACTTAGTACTTGGTGGCAAAACCCTTGTTGGCAATCACGGAGGTCAGACGTTTCTGGTAGTTGGCCACCAGGTTTGCACACATCTCAGGAGGGATTTTGTCCCACTCCTCTTTGCAGATCTTCTCCAAGTCATTAAGGTTTCGAGCCTGACGTTTGGCAACTCGAACCTTCAGCTCCCTCCACAGATTTTCTATGGGATTAAGGTCTGGAGACTGACTAGGCCACTCCAGGACCTTAATGTGCTTCTTCTTCTTCTAATGTTCTCACCCAAGATTTGACGGTACATGGCCCCGTCCATCGTCCCTTTGATGCGGTGAAGTTGTCCTGTCCCCTTAGCAGAAAAACACCCCCAAAGCATAATGTTTCCACCTCCATGTTTGACGGTGGGGATGGTGTTCTTGGGGTCATAGGCAGCATTCCTCCTCCTCCAAACACGGCGAGTTGAGTTGTGACCTCTTTAAGGAATACCTGGGATAGGATAAAGTAATCCTTCTACCCCCCCCCTTACCCCAACCCAAAAACAAAAAAACAAAAAACAAAACATTGTAAAGTGGTGAGCCCACTGGCTATAAGGTGAATGCACCTATTTGTAAGTCGCTCTGGATAAGAGCGTCTGCTAAATGACGTAAATGTAAATGTAAAATGCCAAAGAGCTCGATTTTGGTCTCATCTGACCACAACACTTTCACCCAGTTCTCCTCTGAATCATTCAGATTTTCATTGGCAAACTTCAGACGGGACTGTATATGTGCTTTCTTGAGCAGGGGGACCTTGCGGGCGCTGCAGCATTTCAGTCCTTCACGGCGTAGTGTGTTACCAATTGTTTTCTTGGTGACTATGGTCCCAGCTGCCTTGAGATCATTGACAAGATCCTCCCGTGTAGTTCTGGGCTGATTCCTCACCGTTCTCATGATCATTGCAACTCCACGAGGTGAGATCTTGCATGGAGCCCCAGGCCGAGGGAGATTGACAGTTATTTTGTGTTTCTTCCATTTGCGAATAATCACACCAACTGTTGTCACCTTCTCACCAAGCTGCTTGGCGATGGTCTTGTAGCCCATTCCAGCCTTGTGTAGGTCTACAATCTTGTCCCTGACATCCTTGGAGAGCTCTTTGGTCTTGGCCATGGTAGAGAGTTTGGAATCTGATTGATTGATTGCTTCTGTGGACAAGTGTATTTTATACAGGTAACAAGCTGAGATTAGGAGCACTCCCTTTAAGAGTGTGCTCCTAATCTCAGCTCATTACCTGTATAAAAGACACCTGGGAGCCAGAAATCTTTCTGATTGAGAGGGGGTCAAATACTTATTTCCCTCATTAAAATGCAAATCAATTTATAAAAAAATGTACATGCGTTTTTCTGGATTTTTTTATTGTTATTCTGTCTCTCAATGTTCAAATAAAACTACCATAAAAATTATAGACTGATCATTTCTTTGTCAGTGGGCAAACCGACAAAATCAGCAGGGAATCAAATACTTTTTTCCCTCACTGTATCTAGTTATGGTTAACCCTTTACACTTGTGGAAATTGGCCTATATGGATAGGGCTAAATTGAAATGTTTCTTGCAGAAGAAGTATGAAAATGCATAAGCATGGTAGCAATGGAAAGGTAACCGTTTGGAGATTATAGGACAATTATTAGACCAATGTTGAGGACATGTCACGATCGTCGGGAACAGAGGACCAAGGCGCAGCGTTGAATGCGTACATACTTTTTTATTTGTGAAATACACGAACAAAAACAACAAACGATAACGTGACGTCCACAGTCTAACACAAACCACACTGGAACAAGATCCCACAACCACTGTGGGAAAACAGCCTGTCTAAATATGGTTCCCAATCAGAGACAACCAGCAACAGCTGACACTCGTTGCCTCTGATTGAGAACCACTCTGGCCAACATAGAAATGCAACAACTAGAACGGACACAACGAGCACAAAACATAAAGAACACTCACACCCTGGCTCAATATACCAGCATCCCCAGAGCCAGGGCGTGACAGTACCCCCCCCCCCAAAGGCGCGGACTCCGACCGCGCCAACAGAACACCACAGGGGAGGGACCGGGTGGGCACTCCGCCTTGGCGGCGGATCCGGCTCTGGGCATGATCCCCACTCCCTCTCTAACCCCCCACAGTACCCCTGGTCCGGTCTGGCCCTGCTGGCCGGAGCTGGACTGAACACTGGTGGAGCGGATTGCTCTAGCTCCGACGTGGAGCAGCTGACCGGTACCGGACCAGGCACCGGTGGAACAGGCACGGGCTGTGCCGGACTGACGACGCACACCACTGGCTTGGTGTGGGGGAGCAGGAACAGGCCGAGCCGGGCTGACGAGCGCACCACTGACTTGGTGCGGAGAGCAGGAATGGACCGGGCCGGGCTGGCGACGCGCACCACTGACTTGGTGCGGGGAGCAGGAACAGGCCGGGCCGGGCTGGCGACGCGCACCATAGGCTTGGTGCGGGGAGCAGGAACAGGCCGGACCGGGCTGGCGACGCGCACCATAGGCTTGGTGCGGGGAGCAGGAACAGGCCGGGCCGGCGACGCGCACCATAGGCTTGGTGCGGGGAGCAGGAACAGGCCGGACCGGGCTGGCGACGCGCACCATAGGCTTGGTGCGGGGAGCAGGAACAGGCCGGGCCGGGCTGGCGACGCGCACCATAGGCTTGGTGCGGGGAGCAGGAACAGGCCGGACCGGGCTGGCGACGCGCACCACAGGCTCGATGCGGGGAGCAGGAACAGGCCGGACCGGGCTGGCGACGCGCACCACAGGCTCGATGCAGGGAGCAGGAACAGGCCGGACCGGGCTGGCGACGCGCACCACAGGCTCGATGCGAGGAACAGGAACAGGCCGGACCGTACTGGGGACACACACCACTGGCCCTACGCGGGGATCAGGAACGGGCCGGACCGGACTGGTAACACACCCCAGTACCTCTCGCCGTGCCTCTACACTTTCCTTCCCCTTTGTGACCAGTGGCCCCCGTAACCTGGCGGCCTCCTCTGCCAACCCGCTGGACCGCTCTATCGCGGCCTCCTGCTGCCCCGTCGTGAGCCCCCCCCTAAAAAAATTCTGGGCTTGTCTCTCCCCCGTGGACCAGGCCTCCATGGTTCTCGCCCACCTTTCGCCCTTCTGCTTCCAAGTCAAGCCCCTCTCTTCCTCACACTGCTTGACCCAGTCGAGGAGGCGAAGGAGATCCGCTAGAGATCTCCCTGGCGATGGCTCCTGGACACGCTGCTTGGTCCAGTCTTGGTGGGATCTTCTGTCACGATCGTCGGGAACAGAGGACCAAGGCGCAGCGTTGAATGCGTACATACTTTTTTATTTGTGAAATACACAAACAAAAACAACAAACGATAACGTGACGTCCACGGTCTAACACAAACCACACTGGAACAAGATCCCACAACCACTGTGGGAAAACAGCCTGTCTAAATATGGTTCCCAATCAGAGACAACCAGCAACAGCTGACACTCGTTGCCTCTGATTGAGAACCACTCTGGCCAACATAGAAATGCAACAACTAGAACGGACACAACGAGCACAAAACATAAAGAACACTCACACCCTGGCTCAATATACCAGCGTCCCCAGAGCCAGGGCGTGACAGGACACAACAGTTCACCTGACACAAGACTGAATCTAAATATTACACTGTTGATTTATGTGCATTTTACATTGACTGTACTTTTTGCCGCATTTGTTGATAACGAAATCTGAAAATACTCTGGATACATTCAGTAACATAATAAGAATATTCCTGGAAAATGTGGGGTAGGTGCAACATAAGACAACAAAATGACAAGGGTTTGAGAGAGAGGACTAACTGGTGTCTCTATGTGGCCACACACCTCAAGTTTACAAAGATCCTAAGTAATTCCAATGCACTTTTATGACTCAAAGAAGTCTTCAACTATAAGGTGGTTTTTTGAGCTCTCCAAGCTGTGCCGTTGAGGAACTAGAGCAAACACACTGGTAGTTGTTTTATTTGGAACACAGCCCTGCAGTTGTTTTGTTTGGAACACAGCCCTGCATCCCCTTCATCACACAATTACTGTTGTTGTTTACGCAATCCATAAACGTTCCCATTATAAATCGCAATCTGGGTCAGGTGGAGATTATTTGAAAGCTTGTTCTATTGCCAACCTGCCTAGCTAAGTTATAAAATATGATCTTCCAGTGTTAGGCTTTCACAGGTGTCACGCCCTGGCCTTGAGAGGCCGGTTGTCTTTAGTTGGTTTGGTCAGGGCGTGAGGATCTATGTTAGTATTTCTATGTTTAGGATCTAGATGTGTATTTCTAGGTTTGGCCGGGTGTGATTCCCAATCAGAGGCAGCTGTCTTGCCTACCTTAGTGGTGGGATCTTGTTCCGTTGTTAGGCTTGTATGTGTATAGCCTGAGGGCTTCACGTTACGTTGTTTCTTGTTTTGTTTATTGAGTTTAATAAACATGTTCGCATACCACGCTGCACCTTGGTCTGACCCGTCTCTCAACGATCATGACAACAGGGCAATTCAGAGAAACCAATCCTAATTTTGGTGTGCATAGAAAAGAGTAATGCGTGCATTCAGGTGCGTGTTCCGCAGCAAATTTTCTTCACAATAGACAAACATAGGCTCATTCTGTTCAGGACAACCCAGGGTATAACGCCATGTCATCTTGTTACTGTCCATCAAATATAGTGAACATAAACGTTAACACTGTATACTGTATGACACAGTGGAGGCTGCTGAGGGGAGGATGGCACATAATAATGGCTGGAACGGAGTGAATGGAATGGCATCAAAACATGTTTTCCATGTGTTTTATGTATTTGATACCATTCCAATATTTCTGCTCCAGCCATTACTTCGAGCCCGTCCTCCCCAATTAAAGTGCCACTAACCTCCTGTGGGATGACATGAGTTATATAATATGGAAATGTGAAGTACACATTTGGACTCATGGGTGTTTGGCTTGCTTGTATGACATCAAAGCGGTATTTAAATACACAGAGCCCTCTTAATTTACAGCATTTCCCTCACTCAGACAACAAAACATTTGCAAAAGTTACCCAATTAGCGGGAGGGATTGGGGCAACTTCTTGTCGCTGTCACGATTCAGACAGACGACCAGAGGACCACAATTGCGTCACACCAGAAAGTTTATTAAACTTAAGGGAAAAGGGAAGTAGGGAGTGAATGAAGGCTCCAGGGGTAACAGGGATCCCGTCCAATGCGCTGGGTCTGTGCCCCCCCCAGTGGCAGCGATGCGTCCTATGAAGCCGGTGGTGGGTGGTCCAGAAGTCCTGGGGGGGGGGAGACACAGACACAACAGGGCGGAATGAAACCAGGCAGCAGTACAGTTCAAGGGAATCCAAAATACGTAGTAGCAAGGCAGAAGGCTGGTCAGAGTTACCGGGATTGAAGAGTAGTCAGGAGTCGTAATGGC